>NC_061115.1:195104546-195271408 GCF_002878395.1 Capsicum annuum
AAGTGCATACAAAATAAGTATTTTAAATTTATCTACCATCACATCAAATAAATAATTATTCATTTTCATAAAATTACTATTTTCAAAATATTCCCTTCAATCATGTACATAACAAATATGGTCATCTTAGATTACTATATACTAGATTATTCATAAATAACATGTTCTTCGGTCACTATTAGCATGGTAATCTGGATACTTTTCCCTTAAACAGCGCCTCTACTCTGGTTAAACATCTGGAATTTATATTTCTCTTAGTTTTATTGTTCTTGAGTCATTTCATAAAACCGATTTACTCTGGTGTTGTGAGTAAAGTTGTTCTTCTATTTTTTTTATTGAGATACCCTAGGTAGAGTTACCCAAGTAGAGTTTGCTAGAGTTAGTCGATTTATAGAGTGTTTTGATAGAGTTTTCCAAAGAAGGTTGCAATAGAGTTATTACTTCCTTAGGACTTAGAGTTAAGTTTATTTTAGGTCTGTAATATAGATTTGATTTTGTTATAGTGAAGCTTGAGAAAGCTTATGAGAACGGGTCATGATTTTTCTTCCTTGAGCAAGGAGGTTTCTATGTAAAAATCATTTGTGTCCATTTACTTTTAGTATTGTCTTTGTGTTTCTACTATACTTTCACATATTACCTCACAGGGACCTGGTCCCTTAGCGGTGGTGGGCCCCTGCTATTCAACAATTGGAATTTGAGAAAGTTCACTCTAAAAGGGTACCACCTAGAGTGGATCCTTTAGTATAGTTGCACCAACTAATTTAGAGAAAGGATAGTCAATCCCTAGACCACTTCATTTCAATGTCAATACTATGATTAGTTGAAAACTCGAATGTATGATTTTATCATGGCTAAACATACTGAGATGGTGGATGTGATAATTGATGGACCTCATGTTCCTATAAAAATTATGAAGGAAGGAGAAATAACTAGGCTGGTGGCGAAAACTTGAAAAGAATACAATGAAGAAGATCGTTAAAATATTGAAATGAATTTCAAGGCTAAGAAGTTGTTAGTCTGTGGAATAGGACGAGATAATTACAATCATATTTTTGCTTGTGAAAGTGCCAATAAGATATTGAACTATCTAATGACTTCTCACAAGGTATCAAGATAAGTAAAGGAATCAAAGTTAGACAGATATGAGGCCTCCTCTATGAAGGAAAGAAAAAACATCTAAGAAATGAACATCAGATTTACCTTAATCACTAATAAATTACACTGCCTTGGTAAGGTGATTCAACATTATAAACAAGTGAGGAAGATTTTTGGATTTCTATCTATGTCATGGGAGATCAAGGTTGATTGAAGTACTGAGGCTAGATATTTGAAAACTCTCACCACTATTGAATTGCTTAGAACCTAAAAACTCATGAACTAAAGAAATAGTAGGACCAGGAGAAGAAGGACTCAAAAAGGGAAAAGTCATTGGCTTTAAAAGCTTTAAAATTTGAGTCTAGACAGAAGGATGCAGATGTTTCTTGCCTATCCAGAAAGATTGTCAGGGCCATGAAAAGAAGTGGTAAGTTTTAAAAGAAAGAACAATAGGTAAGCATGTGTAGTTGAGGTTCGTCACCAATATGGGAAACTAGGACATTTTATCAAGGATTTCTGAAGTAAGAAGGGGACAAAGAAAAGAAAAAGGACCGCGTCTCTAGTAAGTCAAGAAGGAAAGCTGCAGTAGACTATATGGTGAGGCAAGCTTTTGCTGTTTGGAGAGAATCCTCAAGTGAGTCATATGAATCAAAAAGGCCTAAATATGGATCTATGTTAGATATAGAAGATAGTGAAACTTCATATAACTCTCTCTTTTCACTCATGGCTAGAATAGATGATGAAGATGGGGATGAGGTAACTCAATTTAACATTAAGCAGAACTTCTATATTACACTCCTAAGAAGTTAAAAGAACCTACAAATATCTTCATTGACTCTATATGTGAGCTTAATGCTAAGAAGGATCTACTTAAATAAAGTAGAAACTTTAGAACATGAAAAATTATCTTTAACCGTTCTTCTGTCTGAGATAGAAGAACATTCTCAAAAATTGAAATCTAAAAAAACAAGGAAATATTGGAAAAACTGAGAAAGTTAGATGAATCTCATTGTAAGGAGAAAATGAGGCTACCAAATTGCAAACCGAACTTGACGAGAGGTTGAAGAAATATCCAAGGCTTCTTATGATTGCTCTTGAAAATAATGACGAGTTAGAAAGGGACCTGGTCCACATAAGAAAAGATTTAAACAAATTTTTGAAATGGACCACCTCCCCACAGATTCTTACAAATCTAATAATTAGGGTATTAATAATGGTAGAGGTCATGGTGTAAATACAACATTTCTCTTTTTAATCCCCAAAGAAAGTATATCTCTATAGTTAACAACCCTTTATGCACCCACTGTGGAATGAATGGTCACAAAAAAGAGGACTTTCAGGCATGGATTAGAGCTAAAATAAATTCTGTTAAGCATGTTCAGCAGATGCAGTCTGTTACCATGAGCTATATGGGGCTAGTGCATGTATCCACATGATTGGGAAATATCTTATGGGATGACTAGCACATCCCTCCAATATAAAATGTAACACTCACACGTGGCCATATAAGACCCCTTATATCGGTAAATATGAGTTTCAGATTTTGGTTCCTCAGTACCACCACCTTTCATGACTTTGGTACACTCGCAATTAATGCCCATTTAAAACCATGTCAACACAATCTATTTCCAATTATTCACAAAGGCTAATATTAGTGGTACAATCAGACCACCCCATTATTTGCTAGTAATATCCATAGGCAAACCATTTAGGTTAAGGGGACCATAGGTTCCCTTTTCGTATACAATATTAAATCTACTTGGGAGATTTCCATGTTCTCTACAAGCATAAATATTTATTAAACCATGCAAAAATCCTTTTACCAAGTTTAAAAAATCAAGAGTTTTATTAAAAGAAATCAATGCAATGAAAATATCTTTATAAGCATTTTATGAAACACCTTGGGGGCATAATACATCCAAAACCAATTCCAAAGACCATTAAACCATTACCATGCAATCCAATTTCTTAAAAAAACCATTAATGCACATAAAGGCATAATTAAACCATAGGAAATCATAACCAAGCATTTAGTAGTGAAACACCCAAAATAATAGTTGTAATCAATAATCATGAAAGAGAAAAACCATGAAGTCAATCATATAAACCTTTCCTTTAGTTGGAATTTCAATGAGGGAAAAGACTCATGCTCTGTTTCAAAGAATTGATAGAATAAAATCACCAAAGCGATCCCTAAAGCTATCTGTAAAGTGAAACCCTGTCCTTCTTGTCCCAAAAGCTCTTGACAGAATTATCGGATGCTTTGGAATAGTTTCTAAATGTTAATAATTAGAATAATAGGGTAAATAACCTCCTAAGTGTATTACAAGTCGTGGGTCCTCATTAGGGTAAGTAGGGAAATGTCTTGAATACCCCTACTTAAATCTCTTAAAAACCCATTACAGAGATGCGACTGACCATCACGAGTCATACCCTCCTATACGATTTGTACCCAACACATATTTCCAAACCTCAACCCTTGGATCAAATAATATCCAGTATACGACTCATCCAACAAAGTCGTAATCACAACATATGATCCATACCCATGACCCATATCCCTGGCATAATGAAATACAAGAGGGATCAACACTATCCACCATACGAGTCCTTGATATGACTTGTATCAAGCCATTACGACTCATAGACCTAAGTCATACCCAGTCTAGTGTCCAAAACCATCTTACCACCTAATAATGGTCAGAATACGATAGGACCATACAACTTATACCCATTCATACGGCTCGTAACCATGAGGTGTATTGGGTCTGGAGAATGAATTTCCAGGAAATATTCTACGGCTCAAAACCCAGGATATTTCAGTGTCCCTTACTAGGAACATTCGCCCCTAAATGACGGACAAGGTAGGGGTAACCACACAAAGTGTCATTTGTATTATCAAACATCCCTTTAACAATGTATTAAAACAAAAAGGCAAAGATGTTAATCTTTCCTTTAACAAGCTCAGAAAATAAAGATGTCTTTAAGACACATACCTTCTGAACAAGTCCAAAGAGCAGAAAACAAATGGGTATACTTGGACTTTATGTCCACTTTCGCTTCCCAAGTAGCTTCTTTCACCTTATGGTTCTGCCATAGAACCTTAACCAAAGCCACATCCTTTTTTTGCAACCGACGAACATCCCTTTCTAATATCTTTACTGGGACTTCTTCAAAAGATAGAGAATTCGAGGTACCCAATTCTTTCAAAGGAACCATCGAAGAAGGATCACCAAGACACTTTCTCAACATAATAAAATGATAGACCGGAGTAAAAAACTAATGATAGATGGCAACACAAACTCATAAGCCACATTTCCTACTCTCCACAAAATTAAATAAGGACTAACAAACCGAGTATTGAGTTTCCCATATTTTCCATACCACACAACTCCCTACATCAAAGACACCAAAAGGAGCACCCTATCCCCAACCTCAAACTCTAAGTTTCTATGCCTAAGATCTCTATAGGACTTTTGGTGACTTTGGGCAGCGTTAAACCTATACCGAATCACCTTAACCTTTTCTATCGCCTGATAAACCAAATTAGGACCAAACATGTTCGCTTTTCTAAGATCGAACCAACTAATAGAAGATCAACACATCCTACCATACAATGCCTCTAAAAGAGCGATACCAATACTAGAATAATAGCTATTGTTGTAAGCAAACTCCACCAAAGGTAGATGTCTAACCGAATTGACACCATAGTATATCACACAAACAAAAATCATATCTTCCAATATATGAATAGTTCTCTCTGCTTGACCATCTGATGGCGGATGAAAAGCAGTATTTACACTAATTTTAGTCTCTAACCCTTGTTAGAAAGACCACCACAAATAAGATATAATTTGCATTTACTGATCAGTGATAATTAAAATAGGTACCCCATATAGCTTCATAATATCCTAAGGTACAACCACGCATAATACTCCCCCGAAAAGATAGTTTTCACTATTAAGAAATACGTAGGCTTGATCATCCTATCCACGACGACCCTAATCGAATCATGCTGATTTTGAGACCAAGGAAGACCGGTAATGAAATCCGTATTGATAAATTTCCACTTCCATTTGGGAAAATAAATTTCTTGATATAACCTCCAAGTCTCATATGATCAACTTTAACCTATTGACACACCATACACTAGACCACAAAATTAGCTAATTCCTCTTGTTGTTATTCCACCAATATATCTACTTGAGATCATGATACATCTTAGTTGAGCCGAGATAAACAACACAATGCGACTTATGCACCTTAGCCAAACCCATTTACCTCAACCCATCGACATCAGGAACACAAAAACTTCTTTGGTATCATAAAGTACCATCACCATTGATCTCAAACACCGCTACCTTCTGCCCATAAATATGCCTCTTGATTTTTATCAAGATAGAATCCAACACTTTCTTTACCTTAACTATGCACCAAAAGACAATCAAACCAATTCTTGCACTATTACACCACCATCTTAAGAGTTCAAGAGACGAACTCCAAGATTAGCCTAGCAGTGAATATCCTTCCCTAATTCCCACTTGCCTTCCTCTACGTGAGTCAAACTCCCCATAGATAACCTACTAAGAGCATCAACAACCATATTAGCCTTACTTGAGTGATAGTGAAGACTTATATCATACCCCTTGATATGTTCAATCCACCTTACCTGCCTGAGATTAATCTCTTTTTGAGGGAATATATACTAAAGACTCTTGTGACCGGTAAAGATATCCATGTGAATACCATACCAATAATGCCACCATATTTTCAAAGCAAACACAACCTCCAAAAACTATAAATCATGAGTAGGATAATTCCTCTCATGTACCTTAAATTTCCTAGAAGCATAGACAATCACCTTCCCATGCTGCATCAAAACACAACCAAGCCCTACCCAAGATATATTTGTAATACCCCAAAAAATCCAAACCAATATTAGCACCATGATTCAAGCTCATTCATAGTAAATCATAGTTATTTTATAGTTTTATGAGAATTTTATACATATATTAACTCTTCAAATAACTCCCAGCTATCAAACGAATCAAAACATTCCTTATCGATTGAATTCTTAGGAAAAATATTGATATAGTCAACTTCAAATAAGCATATCTCTCATTATAATACTAATTATTGAGATCATGACCTACAAAAGGTTACATAATTGAATTATCTTTCCAACAATACCAATTTAGCCTTAATCCAATATCGGAGCAAAGAGTTATACCTATTTTACTCTAGCATGTCAGGCTGGAAAACTGAGTGATGACATTTTGTGATAATTTATCACAAGTTTGACGGCTTATCACGAATGTTGTAAGGCTTGTGCAGAAACCCAAAAATTCCAACTCCTAGGTGACGACCTAGGCTGATGGGCTATCATGGATTTGACGGCTTATCAACCTTGGTCATCAGCTGATAAATTCAGCAATTAGGAAGTGGTTTTGTGTGGGTATTTTGGTCTTTTCCTTCACTTCCCACGACATAATACCCTCAAGGGATGTAAATTTCTCCTATTTTTCTTTAGTTAAACATCTCAAAAATTCTCTCATACACTCTTAACCACAAGATTAGGGATTTCTCTTAAGATCATCTTCTCAAGAATAGGATCATTCTCTCCAAAAGGGGTTAAACCCTAGTAAAAAAAAATCAAGATCAAGCCTAAGGATTTCTTCAAGAACCTTCAAGAAACGTTAGATCTCATTTAAAATCAAGCTTTAAGGTATGCGTAGTGTTCATCCGTGGAGCTCAAGAATTATGTTTTAAATTATAAATTGTGATTTTCTTGTTGTGCTTGATGAAATGCCTACGATACTAGATATGATCCAATATAGCTAAATTGTGACTAAGTGAAGGATTCATGATGTGCCCCTATGTTCCAATGATTTTTATGTTGATATTGTGTCTTGTAAATATTGTTGGATAGTTCATGAACTAGTCTTATGAGATTATGCTATACTTTCTTGCAAAATTCCTACTTATGTAAAACATGTATGATAACCATGTACTTCATGAAATTCCCCAAGTTATGATATTATGGATTGTTGATGTTGGTCATGTATTCAAGAAATTCATGTTTGTCAGTTTCCTTCCATCGAGTCCTAAGGGTACTCGTACACGAAAAATATAGTTGTATGCCTATAGACATGCCATGTTATTGATATTGGGTGTATTTATACGCCTAAGCACCATAATTTATCCATATTTTACCTATATTTAGAGAACAAAGTGCCTATTTTATTATGTTTTTACTCTACTTCTATGTAATTGAGCTAACCAATGTGATTAGCATGATTTCAGGTATTAATGAGGTAGATAAAGACATTATGGGACTATGGAATGTGGATGACATATGACAAAAGAGAGAGTAGCAACCTGGACCAAATGTGGCGCCTAGAAACTACAATCTGGACCAAATGTACCGCATGAGAACTTTCTCCCGGGCAAATTTGCCATTTATAATAAGTGGAGGACTTAAAAGGAAATTATGAGATAGAAGGCTATTAACAGACTTATCGCTGAATTTTTATTGAGGATTTCACATTCTGTATTATTTTGAAAACAAGAAAAAGTGACTTAGCTTGAGGAGAGAGGGAGAAACGTTTTTCTCTCTTATTTTTGCTATTCATCTTCTCCACCAAGATTGTTCTAAGTTTTGGTATGATGAATATTTTTATTATGATTTTTGTTTTATTCATGAGTAGCTAAGTTTATTTGTTATGGTTATGGAAACCTTGTAGTATACTCTCTATTGCTTCAGGTTTTTGAATTTATGATGTGTTAATCCACTTATATCATTACCCTCTTCGTCATGATTGAATTCTCGTGGCTGCAAACACAGGGAATGTACCATTATAGCAATAATTTGTTTGATAAAAAAGTTACTATTTGGAAAAGAGAGTAGTGACAAGAAAATAGGGTTTCCAATCTCTATTTTACACGTTAATGCCTTAGAGGGATTAACTACTTGGAGAGTTCGTATGATTGGTTGTACACTTTGGATTCGAGAGAACGAAGGTGAATAAATCCTTGATGGTTGAGAAATACTTGGATTTAGAATTAGGATACATCTCTCTATAAGTGCATGCATGTATAAATCCTTATTACTCATAGTTAATAGAGAAGTAAAAGGTTGAAGGTGGATATAACCCTAACTTGTCATTATATGTGATCAAATATTAATACAAATATTGCTTCATTGTTATATTGTAACTATCATTTCAAATTTAAACCAAAAACCCCCATTCAGGAACCTCTGACCAACAGTTCAGTAACAACTATAATACTTTGTAACACAGTATTCCCTGTGGGATTCGACACCCAACCTGGTTGGGTTCTATATTTGTCAGCGACCGCTTACTCTCTCGTAAGAGAGGTGTAATTTGGGCGTATTAAATTTTGGCGCTGTTGCTGGGGAATACGGTTGTTGACTAAGTTGTGCTTGTTAGTCGACCTTTTGGTCAAAGATTCCTAAAATTTTACTTTTTGTTTGTTGTTTTTGTTTTGATCAGGTTGAGTGTATTGTATACCAAATATGTGGAGATCGGGCCACCCATTATTACCTATAAATCCTGAACCACATCTCATTGGCAGAATAGATGTGCAACGAGACCCTGAAAGGATAGTTGCTCAATAGGAGCAGGCTAGATTAGTTGCATTAGCAGCTGCACAAGTAAATTAATAGAATGCTAATAACCCAGATGATGTGGCTGCACCAGTGAATAGGAATGTCAATAAAGATCGTCAAGCTAGGATGAGACCCGAATGCCAAGCTGTGCAAGTTGCTTTTGATGATGATGATGATGACATGGATGGGGCTGGTGCCACAGGGGCTATTATTCCTCCGCTCTTGGAACCCGGAGCCAAATTCAAGATTACTAGCACTATGATCTAGCTACTGCAACTCAAAGGGTTATTTGGTGGACTTGCAGGAGATGATCCGAATATGTATCTGATTAATTTTATCTCAACATGCAAATCATTTGACAATCCAGGGGTTGGACAGAATGCGATGCGGCTGCGTTTATTTCCATTGTCTCTATCTGGAGAGGCAACTCTATGGTTAAACGGGCTAAGAGAGCATAATTGAGAGATGAGATAAGCAAATTTCAGACAGCTTCCAATTGAAGCTCTTCACGAGATTTGGCAGAGGTTCAAGAAGAAATTGATGTGGTGCCCCAATCATCAGATGACCAATGTCCACTTGATGGAGATATTATATAGGGCTTTGAATTTGGTGACTAAGCTAGTGGTAGATAATATTGTAGGTGGGTCATTCATGGACCTTACTTTTCTTGAGGCATCTGACATGTTGGATCGTATAACAAAGCAGAGTAGAGCTTGGCATACCAGGGATTCTGAGGTAGCAAGCTCTACTATATCTATTGGCATGACTGCAAAACAGAGGCGAAGAGAAGAAGAGAATGACGAGGATATGGCTTACATAAAAACACAGATGGACCTTCTCACTAAGTATTTATTATTAGGAAAGACAGAGAAGGTTAAAGCTATAGCATCACAGGGAAGGGCTGACTCCGATCCTGAGGAAGAAGCCAATTACTTGAACAATCAGATGAGTTTCTGAGGTGGTGGCCAAGGAAAATAAGGTTGGAACCATCAAGGAGATTGGAAGAATAAATGTGACAGGAGTGGAATGTATGTACCTCCTATAAGCCGTGATAATACTGCCACTAGTTTAGGCAAAATGTCCATAGAGGACATGATGGAGAAACTATTAAAAGGAGTTGACGCGGTAAATACTGGGGTGACTACTATAAAGATTGGCGTATCTTCCATAAGTCAACTCATAAATTCACACTCAGTTGCTATTAAACAATTGGAGCAGTAGATAAGCCAATTATCCTCAACATTCAACCAAAGATAGAATGGGACTCTACCAAGTGATACAATTCAGAATCCAAGGATTGATGGATCGTGTATGGCCATTACCACTAGGAGTGGTAAGATGTTATCTAGTCCAGGTTTGGGAGCTTCCTCTTATAATGATGAGGTTTTAATGGATTGGGAAATGGTTGATGAATCTCCAGTGGTGCCTCTAGAGTTGGGAGGTCTGAAAAAGAAGAGTACGAAAGTTAAACAACCAACTAAGCCGATGCATGTTAGTTATATGGAGCAAGGCATAAGAAATGAGGTAAAAGTTCCTCCAACTGAAATCCCAAGTCCGCCACCCCCATTTCCATAATGATTAAATAAGAAAGAAGATGATGGCAAGTTTAGAAAATTCATGGCTATGTTGAAGCAGTTGACAGTGAATGTGCCCTTAGTTTAAGCACTGGAATAGATGCCCGGATATGCTAAGTTTATGAAAGACCTATTGACAAAGAAAAGGACTGTGAGCTATGAAATGGTAGACAATATTCATCATTCTAGTGTTATTGATACAAGATCTATTGTCCAGAAGAAAGCTGATCCGAGAGCATTTACTGTTCCATGTATGATTGGATTGCTAAAGTTTGAAAAGGCCCTTTATGATCTTGGGGCAAGTATCAATCTTATGCCATTGATGGTTTTCAAGAAACTGGGTTTGGGAGATCCTACGCCCACTAATATGCAGCTTCTAATAGCATATAGATCAGTAAAAAGGACGATTGGGATTCTATATGATGTACATGTAAAAGTTGTTGATTTTATATTTCCTTCCAATTTTGGAATTCTTGATTGCGAAGTGGACTTTGAATTACCCATAAATTTGGGTAGGCCATTCTTAGCAACTAGGAGAGTTTTAGTTGACATGGAGCTGAATGAGCTGAAATTTAGGCTCAATGAGAAAGAAGTTAGCTTTGAAGTATGTCGGTCTATAAAACAACAAAAGGGGATGAGTGTCTTCTCGATTGTTAATGTATTTTATGAAGATAAGCGAGATGTACCAGTTAAGTATATGTCTTTTATGGAGACCATAGATGGTTTGGTTGAACTTGCAAGCAAGGATGTGAGTGACTTCAAAGTGGTTGGACTAGGAATAAAGCATTGTCTTGATCCAATAATGAGGTACAAATGGTACCATCGATGTATCTTGATGAAATCTGAGTAGTCAAGATAATCAAGTCGTGCCGCGATGTTAAATCAGGCATTACATGGGAGGCAACCCATGATTTTATTTTCACTCTATCATGTTAAACAAAAATAAGAAAAGAAGAGTCAAGCCACGACCAAAATTATGGTGCTTGGTGGGATGCAACCCATCTTTTTAATCATTTTTGTTGTTTTTGATTAAGTGTAGGTGCATGAAGTACTAAGGAGGAGATTAGTACCAATTTTGATTTGGAAGTGAGCCATGTCAATGGTGGTAAGTTTAGGAGCGATGGGAACACTACAGGTGGCATGACTCCTAGTATGGATGAGAAGTACTACTAGCCAGGTTCTTTATCTTGTTATTTGCACTAGGGACAGTGATGAGCATAACTGTGGGGTGGCTGGTTACTTTTCTACTGTTTTGTAAGAAAATAGGATCTTCTCCTTAGTATACTTTTTGATAGGATTAATTATTTTGATTATTTCATTTTGTTAGTTATTTAGTCATAATTAGGTGCTTTTCTCGATGATGGATGGATGATGATCGTCTTAAGAGAAAATTAGTCATTTAATTGCATGTAACTATTCTTGTGGGTCACATAACATTATAACATAAGTATGTGATGGATCATTACGTTTGAAACACCTAGGCTCTAGTTGTAACTCTTTTTGTGATTGTTGGTTTTAGTTGAATTCATACCATTTGTGTGTAAGACTGTTGTATATTCCTTATTGCAACTGATGCTAGGACTTGCCTGGTGTGAACAGACATATAATAAGAATTCAACCAATCCATACATAGAAATACATCAAAATCTACCATATGAAACTCAAATAGATCTGCCAAGTAATTCTTGCAACCAACAGATACCACAACCCCGTATAGACTCTCAGAGAAATAACCGAGTCGCCTATCAGTGTAGAAATAGAAATGAGTCTGAAATAATTTTTGTATCAAAACCAAATGACACATCCACATATGGATTCACGTAATAAAGAGTGGACCCCAGATTAGTTGTAACGTACCAGTGACGGCATAAGGTGATGCTTTAGATTCTTGTTAGGACGACAGAGCATAAAACCTGTTCCTACCAACACTAGAATTAGGAGCAGTAACATAAGAAGATGTAATATCACCAAGGGTGGGAGGAGAAGATGAAGCCATATGAATCTTATTTTCCCCCGTAGCAACCTTATCGACCAGATGATCCCTGAGCCGATGGCCTACCTGGCCAAATATAAAATACTTTTCTATTCCTTCTTCTCAATAACACCGATGAGGACGACCATAGAATCTACAAGGAAGATAAGAAAAAACTAATCGATCTTTGCTCGCTTGAGAATAGGAAACCTGTGCCCGAGAATTGTCACCACCTTAATAAAACCTGCCTCCCACCTGATAAGGAGCACTAGCAGAAAAGGATCTCAAACTCCCCAACTTTTTTTTCTTCCACTTTCCCCCATCTCTATCACCCTGAGACTGACCACCCCCCTTATCAGAAAACCTGCTCCTTTTTACCTGCCTATCCTAAATTTTGCCTTCTTTCTCCTTTCATCCTTAACCCACTCCATATGAAAAATAAACCTCAAGATGTCCAAATCCTTAATTAGAAAGGCAGTCTTGCTCTCTAAAATCAAATCTCTATTCAACCCAGAAGAGAACTTCCTTATTCTCGACCTTATATCAGCCACCAAATCAGGAGCATACCTTGATAGCTGATGGAACTTCAAAGCATATTCCTTTATAGATATCCTTCCTTACTTGAGGTTCATAAATACAACTTTATTAGCTTTCCTCCCCTCTTGAGTAAACAAACAACCCTTGAAGTCATTTAAAAAGGCCTCCCAAAGCTCATCCTCTTCTATATAAACTCTATCCCTGTCCTACTCCTCATACCACTGATAAACAATATTCTTGAGTTGATAAGCTGCAAAATTAACACATTTTACATTAGTAGCCTGCATCACTCAAAATATTTTGTCTATCTAATCCAAAAATCCTTATGGATCTTGCTCCACCTTCACTCCAGTAAAAGTTGGATGACCCATATTTATAAATTGACCAATCCTTGTGGCCTTAGTATATAAAGCACCAGTTGTACCTCAACCTAAGAAGCAAGTAGTTGGGAAATGACATGAATAGACTGGCGAAATTTTCCATTCATCATGTTGCCCTGAGGGCCCTGAGGAGAACTAGTTGGAATAAGAAGAACTCCAACACCATCAAGAATAGGACAATGAGACCGAAGATGTACTCTAAACATAAGACATACCCCTTCAACATTATCCATAGATAGGATGTAAGAATTTTCTTATGTTCCAGATCTAGGAGGCCAGATCTGAAAAAAGAACAAAGAAGGATTAGAGGAGATTCTAGGATTGAGAATTCAAGTTAAAAGATAAAATACCATGAAAGTGAAACATTCCTAAATGTTTTGTAGCCTCTCCCTTATGAGTGTGGTGCACTGCACACATCTAAAAGAGACTCTACTCGACACAGCTTTGTGAACCTCTCAGTTGACCATTAACCTAGGCTCTGATACCATTATGACATAAGCCGACATCAGGCCTTGTCGTAATAGGCTTCCCAAATCCAACTAAGACCGAGGTCTGACTTGTTACCCAACCCAACCACCTATATCCAGCCTTGGATGGGATGAATTTTTAACATATAACAAGATAGCATAACTATTATGATTAAGACACTAGGATAGGGTCACAAATATGATCGACCCAATCGAGTCCAATCATACCACAACAACTACCCAACCATACAAACCAAACCATAAACTATAAACCAAAAAGGAATACCAAAACATAATATGAAAAATCAATCCCAAAATGTAAAAGGATGGAACAAAAAAGAATATTGTCCAATAATGTCAGCCCACCGGCTTATCCCAAAGCCAAGCCTGTCACCAATACTTATCCTGCCCAAACCAACCCCCAAAAGTACAACAAAGCCTCTATCTAAATGAGTAAACAAAATTGGTTGGGACGTGCCATAAATGATTTCCAAAAACCAATATAAAAAATAAATGAAATTTTTATAAATAAATCCATAACATGAAATGATGCCTTTCAAAAATATGGATGCTCACTACTTCAGTCCAAATAATGATACCGAATCTACGTCCTAAACAGGAGGAGTAGAAAGGTTGGTCCCTGCATAGCATGGGTATACAAACTTTAGTAGATGGGGTTAGCGAATGACAGCTAGCATGAAACTCATGATAAGGATAGAGTAATACTAGTCATAAAACCAAGTGAAACCAGCCCTAATGTATACAACCACACATTTATATTTAAGTGTGGGAAAGGGAATCAGGTTTATCATGCATTTAAAACCATTACCTAGGTTTTGTAGCTTTGACGTCCTAGCGACCCACTGGTGATATAGGTTCAGCTCCCCATACTAAAAGGGTTAGAGCGCGTGTAGTTGCACAATCGGGCAATATCTCATGGGATGAGAAGTTCATCCCTCAATTATAAAATGTTACACTCGCACGCGGCCATCGGAGACCTCTTATATCGGCAAATATGAGTTTTGGGTTTTGGTCCCCCTAAGACCGCCACCTTCCAAGGATTAGCTACACTTTCCAACATTAATGCCTATTTAAAATCATTTCCCAACAATCCATTTTTCATTTAATAACCAAGTCCAATATTAGTTGTATCATTATACCACCCCATTACTTACAAGTAATATCAATAGCGAAACTATTTAGGTTAAGGGAACCTTAGGTGCCCTTTTTCTATACCATATTCAGTAAACTTAAGAGACTTCCATGTTCTCTACAAGCATACAAATTTAGCCTTTAGCCTTTTCAAACCATTTAAAACATGCATAAATCCTTTTACTATGTTGAAAAACATGCAAGAGTTCCATTAAAAGAAGTCAATGCAATGAAGATATCTTTATAGTTATTTCATCAAACACCTTGGGGGTATAATTTAACCAAAACCAATTCCAAAGACCAATAAAAAATTACCATGTAATCCAATTGGCCAAAACCGTAATTAATGCTCATAAAAGCATAATTAAATCCATAGGAAACCATATCTAAGCATTTAATAGAAAAACCCCTAAATAATAGTTGAAATCTATAATCATTAAATAGAAAAACCATGAAACTAATCATACAAATCATGATTTTATTTGAAATTACAATGAGTGAAGAGAATCATGCCTTGTACTAAATAAATAACGAAAAGAAATCACAAAAGCAAGCCCCAAAGTAATCTGTAAGGTAAAACCCTAACCATCTTGCCCCAAAAGCTCTTGAGAGAATTATAATATGTTTTGAAATAGTTTTTAAGTGTTAATGAATCGAATAATAGGGTAAATAACCTCCTTAGTGTATTGGAAGTCGTGGGTCCAAATTAGGGTATGTAGGCCAATGTCCAGAATACCCCCACTTAAATCCCTTAAAAACCCATCTCAAGGATACAACTGACCCTCAAGAGTCGTACCTTTATATAGGATTGGTACCCACCACTTATATCTAGACCTTAACCCTTGGATAAAAAATTATCCAGTATACGACTTATCTAACCGAGTCTTAACCATAACATATGATACGAAACCATAACTCGTATACCTGGCACAATGAACTATCAGGACGATCAACAATGTCCACTATACGAGTCCTTGATAAGAACCGTACCTAGACCGTATGACTTATACCTCTATGTTGTACCCATTCTAGTTGCTAAAACAATCCCACCAACAAACACTAGTAAGGATCGATAGGACCATACCACCCGTAGCCCAACATACTCCTCATACCCATCAGCCATACTAGGTCTGGATAACATATTTCTAGGAAATTTTCTAACAGTCAAAAATCTGGATGTTAGGTTGATATAAATGTAAAGTGTACTTAGAGGATTCCATAGTAACTCATAGTATCATATATAGGCACTATGACCAACCCCTAATGTCGATAAACATGAGATTCCAATGTCCTTCCATTGGACTCGAGCCTTTATGGTTATATATCACACCCCACCAATATTGCCCAATTAAAACTATTAACATCCAACAATACCATTATAACATTATTATTAACAAAAGCTCTAGTTAGTGGTAGCGTCATACCGACTATAGCTTGCAAACAATGTCCTTTTCCAACCTTTGTATGTAAAGGGAATCCCATGAGCCCATAAATTACATTATCAAGTTAACTTGGGGGAATTCCTTGTACCCCACAAGTGTTCCATTATTAAGTTGCTTTGGGGAGTCTCATGTACCTCACAAGCTATTCATTAACATGTTTGCTTAGGGGATTCCCTTGTACCCCACAAGGAAGTTTAATTAACCATAACCATAATCACCAAACCCTGCCATTTAACCATTCCAAGCCATTTAAACTATTTATATCATTTAGGGTTCTATTACCAAACCATACAATGCAATAGTTCAACTAAAAATCCAATATTATTGTAAAGGCACTATCATAGGCATTTTATAAAACATGTTAGGGGCATACTGTTTCCAAAACCAAGTACAATTACCAATTTACTATTCCCATGCAAACAATTGTCCAAACCATCATTAGATAATGTAAAAATATAATTAAAATATGGGAAAACCATAACCAAGCATTTAATACAAAAACTCCAACACATATTTAAAAACCCAAAACCTATACATTAATCATGCCATGAAAAAATTGTATTAAACATGCCATTAGCTGGAACTAACAAAGAAAGAGGAATATTTTGCCATCGATTAAAAAGATGATTGAGAGAAATCTCCCAAACAAAGCCCTAAATTGCTCCTCTAGATGACACCTTAGACTTTCTTTACCCAAGAGCCTTAGAGTTAATTAGAATACGTTTCTAAGTGTTTCAGGTTAGAATAATAGGGTAACTAATGTCCCAAGTATGATATTAGTCATTGGGTCATAATAGGTTAAGAGGGAAATGTCTAGATTACCTCCAACTTAACAATATAAAATTCCCTCAGGTGGGTACGAATTCACCATACCTGTCCTACTCTCTAATACAAGTGGTATCCGCCACTCGTCCACTAGACCTCCCTTAGACTCCCACACTGGTAAACAT
The DNA here is from genome assembly GCF_002878395.1 of Capsicum annuum. Classification (NCBI taxonomy): domain Eukaryota; kingdom Viridiplantae; phylum Streptophyta; class Magnoliopsida; order Solanales; family Solanaceae; genus Capsicum; species Capsicum annuum. The sequence continues at coordinate 195,121,746 of NC_061115.1, forward strand.
ATGACTTAACCAAACAAAACTATACCTAAATATACGACTAGTACCCTTAACCTATACCCATAATAAAACAAAGAAGTGTTGACACTATCAAACATATGAGTTGGAAAATGTGACTCTTACCCTATGTAATGACCCATGGTGATCCACTCATAATCAGATCCAAGTTACTTTACTAAGTATCATATTAAATAAAGGAAAACCCAAACTTATGACCCGTCAACTACTGTACGACTCATACCAACCCAAGTCATGCCCTTTCCAGAAACCATTCTATCCAATACCATAAATACTGAATAATATACGACTGGTTCATACGACCCGTACCCATACCATACAAATCACATGGTGAGTTGTATCATTTGTAAATATTCCAAAACCTAGGAAATCTCTATAGGTCCAGAACTCAGGGTGTTTTAGTCTCCCCCACTAGGATCATTCGTCCGTGAATATTGGACTAGGTCTTACAAGCATGAATTACTCTCCTTAGATACTTCTATTCTTACCATTAAAAGAGATGCAAAGAAATTAACTTTCTTTTAATCAAATCCAGAAAATAACAATGAGTCATTTTAATTATCAAATATTAATAAAGAACACATACCTTCCACATGAATATCCAGAGATAAATGCAGATATTTGGACTTCATATCTGGTTCTGCTTCCTATGTCACCTCTTTCACCTTGTGGTTCCGCCGTAGAACCTTAACTGAGGCCACATCCTTGGTCTATAAGCAACAAACAGATTGATCCAAGATCTCAATCGAGATCTCTTCATATGACAAAGAATCTAAGATACCCAAACCTTTCGAAGGAACTGCCAAAAAAGATCACTAAGAAACTTCCTCAACTTAGAGACATGAAATACTGAATGAATGAAGCTCAAACTAGAAGGAAACCAATTCATATGAAAATTAACAAGTCTCTGCAAAATCACATAACGAAAATATACTGGGTACTGAGCTTCCTCTTTTTCCCAAATGACATTACTCCCTTCATGGAAGATACCCTTAGGAACACCATATCACCAACCACAAAATCCAAGTTTCTATGTCTTACATCTACATAGAAATTTTGGTGACTTTGGGAAACCTTAAGCCAATCCCGAATCACCTTCACATTTTCTATGGTCTAATAAACCAAATCTAGACTAAAATTATTTGCCTCACGATCCTCGAACCACCTAGTAAGAGACCTAAAACTCCTACTATACAACGCCTCAAAAGGGTCTATTTTAGTACTAAAATGGTAACTACTATTGTAAGCAAGCTCTATTAGAGCTAAATTCTCAACTCAGTCGCCACCATAGTCAATCATACATGCTCGAAGCATATCCTCTAATGTCTGATTAATCCTTTCTACTTGCCTATCTATCCACAGATGAAAAGAAGTACTTAGGCACACCTTGGTCCCCAAACATTACTAAAAAGACCACTAGAAGTGAGACAAAATCTTCGTACCATGATCAGAGATAATCAAAATAGGTACCGTATGCAGTTTCACAATCTCATGAAGATGCAACCTCACAGAATACTTCACTAAAAAGTTAGTCCTCACTAGCAAGAAGTGATCCAACTTTGTCATCCTATCCACGATGAACCAAATTGAATAAAATTAATTTCGAGACTGATGAAGACCTATAATGAAATACATATTATGTACATCCTATTTCCATTACGACAATTCTATTTCCTGATAAAACCCACCAGGCCATATGTGGTTGAGTTTTACTTATTCTCACACCTATAATACCATACTTCATTCTTAGCTCAGTTCATCTCATAGGCGATGCATAAGAGGCTTATAACCTGAAAATTTAGCTAAGTGTTGGGACTTAGTTTTATTTTTGTCCTTTTAACTTTGGTGATTTTTAAAGTGACCTTCCCAACCCTGAGATGCCTGTTTTTGAGTTAATTCATATTCATAGGTGTAAGGAGCATATCTTGGAGAAGTTTTTGATTTTTCAAATGAGGATTGAGGAACGTTTGGATTTCATTTCTAGAACCTCACCATAATTGCATCGCATCACGGTGGGTCTAGAAATAGGGGGTTCATCATATTATAGTGACACTCAATTCGGCATTCCACTTATTAATTTAAATCCCAAGGAGCAGTGTTGTCTTTTTCCATTGCCCTAATCCATAAAAATATAGGATTAACCTTCAGTCAAGGAATTATATGCCCAAATTCCTTAATTTATCTACAAATTTGAACCTAACCTTACCCAAGTTCATTAATTTCAAGCATCTTCCCTTAAATAAAACCAAGAAATTGTTCCCCCCAATCCAAGAACGTTCAAGAAAAGTAAATCCTTTGTTAAGATTAAAGCTTTAAAGTATGTTTGATGTTCATCCATGTGCACTTTTCACCCATGGAGTCCAAGAATCTATTTTTATATTTTAAATTATGGTTTTAAATGATTTTATTAATTATATCCATGAATCTTATATGTACTTTGATTTTGAGTCATGTTTACCATGTGATTTCATTTCAATTATCCCTTGACACGTTTGAATGATGATTATTTGCATGTTAATCCTTAAACCCTGATTTTAAATTTGCAATTATCCTATTATCATATTTTTTAACTATTCCCATGCTTTAAATCATGACCCTCATGTAATGTATGAAATGCCTAAGAGATGAATTTTGAACAATGATCCCTATTTTGATTTGTAAAGCTATATATGTCCTTATTGATACTTTTATTCAACGTTGGAGGTTATGAATACCAAAAACTTGGTTGTTTAGTTAGCCTCAAGATATTCACAAAAGGTTTCAGATATGTATGAGCATTATTCATTCAATCACTTATCTTAATAAGTTAAACTTATATCAGTTTAGTAATAAGTATCAGTTCAGTTAGGAGTAGGATTTGGCACCAAACAAATATTGGAATGGGGTCTCACTTGCCAGTAGAAGGTGTGACCTTTAGTAGAAATCCCTTTATTTTATAAATACATAGCCAATGTTGGTTATATATATCAACCTACAAGTAGAGGGTAGCTAAAATGTTTACCTACAAGTTGAGGGTAACATAGATTTTATTAGAGAACCTTCTAGATAAGGGTCACTCAGTGGATCCACACAACCATTATTAGTACCCGTGGCACGGTACTAATACTCTACTAACTGGGATCACTGGTTTGACCCAAATTTGCTAAGATCAGTGCATGTCAGTTAGATAATAGCTCCTATAGTCTTAGTCTAGTATTCAATGTAGAATCCATTTTTAGCTTTGTTTGGCCATAACATCGAGTTATAAGTATTTTAGTACTTTAGTTTACTGATTATTTTAGAACATGATTTATGCTTGGTTATGTATTCTCAGATTTTATAGTTTTCATGTATTTATATTTGGTTATTTCATGTTATTCATTCAGTTAGTCATTATTTATGCATATTAACCGATGCATATCAGCCTAACCATATCTCTCAAACTAGTACATTTAAAATACTAAATGAATACTCTTTTCATAAGCTATGATGTTTAATATCAAAGGTTCGGATACCCATGCTCTTGACCGTGCATAGACAGTTTAGCCTATATGCAGTAGTAGTCATGGTGAGTCCTCATCTAGCAAGGACATCATGATTTATTTCAGTTTACTTTAGTATTTTAGTATTTTTTTCAGTCATCATTTGAAGTTAGTTAGGGCCTATCCCATCAACTCTTTTTAGTCAATTTTACAGGCTTTCAGATATTTCAGACAGTTAGTTGATTTGTTAAATATTATTTGTTAGATTTTTAGTATGTTTATTTATATTTTACACTTAAGAATTTTGTTGAATTAATTTTAGTACTTCAAACCTTTGGGATTATTTAGTAATTTCTGTACATGTGTATCTTATTCCATATTATTCAGTGCTCACAATATGTAGGTACTAGTTCTTGGGTTAGATTGTGGTCTTTCAGGACCATAAGCATTGTTGTCATGACTAGGGGGTAGCCTCAGGTCCTGACAAAACTTGATATCAGAGCCTAAGGTTTAAAACTATCCTAGAGAATCTAAAAGACTTGTAGTGCTGTGTCTTGTGCATGGGTGTGAAGCGCGCCACACTTATGGACAAGAGGCTACAAGAGGTTTTAGGAAAAGTTTTCGTTTTTTTAGTATTCATGTCATGCTAATGAGAAAGAGATCTATTTAAACTCTATAATTCAGCCTTTCTTTTGTGTACAGAAAATGCCTCCTAGAAAGAACAATGCAAGGCGAAGTAGAGATTCACCCACACCTCTGCCTTTTTAGGAAGATCACCTAAATTAGCATATTTCTAACGTTGAATTAAGAGATGTCTTCACTACTTTAGCTTATTCATTAGTTTCTCAGAACAATAAGTAGGCTATTTTCCTATCTATGCTTATGGTTCGTACTCAGCAGAGTGAGGGCTGGAGGCATAAAAAGAAAGAGAGAAAGAATAAGAGGGACAAAACAAGTAGTTTTAAGCTATGTTTAGAGAGTGGTAGCCATTCCTAGTCCCATTAGAAATTCTCATCCCCAACTCCTTTATCAACTAGTACGCCAGTGCTAAAAATTAGAAATAACAATCAAATAGATAGTTAGACTCTAGGCCCTAATGTAGAATTTACAACGGTTGTACTAACCTTTTTTGCCAAAAGTATGGTAGGAATCATATGGTTGTGTGTGGGGTTGGTAGTGGTTTGTATTTTGGATATGGTAATCTAGCCCACAGAGTTAGGGAATGCCCGCAGGTGGGTTAGTATATCCAACACAATTGTTCCCAAGTTCAAGCAAGTCGCCTAACACAATATGGTGCCACACCCAGTGCCCTATATGGTCAATGCCAAAATAGGTTATGTACACCCCAGTCCCAACATGATTATAAATGTTTTGCTAATATGGTTATAGGTATGTTACATGTCTTTTATCTTATGTTTATGTTTTATTATATCCTAGAGCTTCACATTCTTTTGTAGCCCCCTATATAACTGTCAATTTTGATGTCAGTCTAGAAATGATACTAGAGTCTTTCTCAGTGACTAACCAGTGGGTAAGTCTATCATTGTCAGACGGGTATATAGAAACTGTTCGGCTGTACCATCCTAAAAAAATCACTTTAGATGATAGAAGGAATAGAGTTATTCAATTTTAGTTTCATAATGAATCAATCATCAAATGAAGGGTTAGTACCTCAGTGCTTAGGGGTCAAATGTATTTTCAGATCCTTTCTTAGAATCCCATGACAACATATGATCTAGAGTTAAAAGAAGGAACCTAGAAGTTTAGCAGTAGTACCATGGTGATAGTGTTATCTAAATTGAGCAGATTATGTATCCATGGGGCTAGTTGTATCAAGGTTAATTAGTTGGCTTTAAATGGTGCATGCAAGAATTTTAGTTGCTGACTTAAAATTGAGTATGATTGTGCATGTATGATCTAAAGATGTACCCAAGGCGATATGGGATTGTATTATTTATACATTTTAATAGTGGGTATATTAATGTAGTACCCTTGAGTGATAAGTTTAAATATGGCTAGTAATGCAGTAATTGACATCTATGTTATGGGCTATAAGATGTTTATGTCAGATATCTTGGTGTAATGGTAATTTTCATATTTTAGGGAGAAAAATAAATTTAGATATGTGATATCTATAGGCTATGAAGGAAGATATTATGGTTTATTTATGGTTAGGGAATATCCATATTACTTGTTAGAATCGAAGTTTGAAACTGAGATGGTTGATCTAATAGTATGGAGAATTGAAATTTTAGATTGTGTGAAATCATGGTATGGTGATACTCATGAAGATTCTAAGTTAGTCGGTTTTTAAGTATTTATGTGAATATTATTGGGTTATATAGAAAGTTAAGATTTATACCTCAGAAGGGAGTAGAGTACTAGCAGCGAGCTAAATACTTTCAGGTGTAGTCCATCAGGCTGAGTATTGTAGTTTAGTTTAGAGTTTATTAAATGGGTCTACAGCCTTAGAGTGATGTCTTTAATCTACAGGGAAGATTATAGGACCAGTAACAAAGTTAGGCTGTCAGATTCTAGTAGTGATGCTAGTGTGTTGAAGAATAAAACTAAGGAGGATGATGCCCGACCATTTCTTATTTTAGTATTTGTACTTCTTTTGTCACAATATTTACTCAATCCTTACATGTCAGCTCCATGATCATAGTTCATTTTCATGCACTCTCTATAGAATCATTTATGTTTCTAGTTCCTAGTATTAGGAGTTCTAGTTTGCTCAGCATTACGAATCATGTTCCATGAATTCATGCACTCACACATGCTTAACAATATGTTAATTTCCAGTACTCACTCTACCTTACTAATGATTAACTAACTTCAAATTATTGCATGTATATCCTCGGTTTAGATCTTTTAATGAATTCATGCTCTGGATACTCTACTCTTCAGACCTTAGTTAAGTGTTAAAGTTATGCATAGTATTTCTTCATGATTTTGGTCCTTATGTTCTAATCTTCTAGTGAACTCTCCTTAATACTAAGAGAGTAATGATGAACGGTTGTTTAGATAGGAGTAATTAAATGTTTTTCATTGATGAAATATTTTTGTATGCTTGTTTTAGCTAAGGTTGTAAGTGTGAAGTTTTATAGAGGCCAAGTTTTTGATATATGTCATGGTTAGTAAAATTTTTTGCCTATGTTCTCTTAGGGTAGTGCATAGAAGTTGTCTATGATAGAGATTTGGAAGATATGAGAAATATGCTCTTATGAATGTTTGTTTAGAAGTGTATATGTGGTTATGATTATAGGCTTGAATGTCATTTTTTATATATATGGATAGATACATTATGCGCTGGTGAATGTCTAGTATGGGTTTAATATAGTTGCTGTGGTAGTAATAAGAGTTATTTATGAGATGAGATGTTTTGAAAAATGCAGGGTGTATTAAATTCATGATTTAGACGAGTATTATAGTGATATATGTTCACTTTATAGATTCAAGTAGGCTTGATCATAGTGAGAGAATTTTGTTCAACTCAGACTTCAGCAGATAGAGTTATCAGTGCCCATGTGAATGTTTTCAGTAGCCTTAAGTAGAGTGTAGTATTGAAGCAAAATGTATAGATGAGGGAGTTTTTGAGAAGTATGTCTAAGCTTGAGATTAACAGTTGCATTGTCTAAAGTATAGAAATTCAAGTTTATGTTTCATAGTTTTATGTGCCATGTTATAGAGTTATAGTCATATTAAGAGTCCATATTTATATATCTTATTCAGATCATGCCCATGTTCTTTGTTTACTGCTGTTATTATAACTTCTTAGAAAGAGTGTTGAAGAAATATTATTGTTAAGTATAAGCTTTCAGTATTATTCACTTCGTATTGCCAACAATTAAGTTTAGAAGTTAGAAAGGAAAGTTTCTATGTTTTTTCCATCTTTCGATCTAGTCTTACGATCCAAAGTTTCACGAATATGGCCATTCCATAAGGTAAACTATTCACATCCATGCAAATTATGAATTCAACTCAGTTCATGCATTGTGCATCATGTTTTTGATTTAGATATTCAGAGATGATTTAGTTTGTAAGTGTTATATGCATCATAACTGTCTTTCCTTAGTATTTCAGCCAAGACATTATCATTGGGGGATGATATATCCCAATGGGGAGATGTTACCCTGAGTGTTCTTATCCTAAACCTCTCATCTTTTCTTCACAAAACCAAATCTAGTTTGAGGTAATAGTTACTCATGAGTTAACTCTCTCATTTCTATCTTATATTTATGATCAGTCTCATGTCATTGCATTATTAAAGAAATAAGTTCAGTTCATGATATTTAGTACATTCATGTATCATGTTTCAGACTCTGTTATGTAACCATGTGTTCAGTTATGCTTGTTCAGTATGTGATTTCAATTTACTCAGTATTCTTAGCTTAATAAGTCTCATTCGAGGGTGAATATTTTGAATGGGGAGATATTGTAATACCCAGCATTAGTCTTAGCTCAGTTCAGCTCATAGTGTATACATAAGAGGCTTAAAACCTGAAAATTAAGTTAATTCATGTTAAGGGGTGTATTGAGCATGTCTTAGGGAAATTTCAAATTTTTTGGATGAGGATTGAGGCAGGTTTGGATTTTGTTTCCACAACCTCACCGTGATTGCATCGCGTTGCGGTGGGTATAGAAAAGAGGGGTTCATCACATTATGGTGACACTCAATTTGACATTTCACTTAGGAATTTAAGTCCCAGGGGGGCAGTCTTATCTTTTCCCATTGCCTAAATCCATAAAAACATGGGATTAACCTTCAGTTAAGGCATTAAGGCATTACATGCCCAAATTCCTTAATTTATCTCTAAATTAAAACCTAAACCTTCCCCAAGTTCAATAATTTCAAGCATCTCCCCTTAAAGAAAACCAAGAAATTATGCTTTCCAATCCAAGAACGTTCAAGAAAAGTAAATCCTCTTTAATGATTAAAGCTTTAAGGTATGTTTCATGTTCATCCATGGGCCTTTTCCACCCATGGAGTCCAATAATCCATTTAATATTTAAATTATGGGTTTTACATATTATTATGAATTATATTCATGAATCTCATAAGAACTATGATTTCGTATCGTCTATACCATGTGATTTCATTGCAACTATCCCTTGACACGTTTGAATAATGATTATTCGCATGTTAAATCCTTAACCCATGATTTTAAAAATGTAATTATGCTATTATCACATGTTTTAACTATTCCCATACTTTAACTTATGGCCCTCGTGTGTTTTATGAAATGCCCAAGAGATTAATTTTGAACAATAATCCATATTATGTTTTATAAAGCTATATATGTCCTTATTGATACTTCTATTTGGTGATAGGGGTTATGACTACCCAAAACTTAGCTGTTTACTTAGTCTCAGTATATTTCAGAATGGTTTAAGATATGTATAAGCATTATTCATTCAGTCATTTATCATAATCAATTAAACTTAGATTAGTTCAGCAATCAGTATCAGTTCATTGTGTAATAACCAACTTATTATTTCCTTTCAATGAAAGGTTAATTGGTAATTATAACAATTTAATAATAGTAATTAATGAATTAATGAGAGGGCAAGCCAAAAGCTTTTCAGTTTCATGGTACTAGGGCTATATATATGATCTTTAATCCTTGGGAAATTAGAAAGCAAAACAACGTAAAAAAAAGAAAAGAGATAAACAGAGAGTATCTACAAGGTGTTGACCAGCGTCTTCTTGTAGTGATAAGGTATGAATTTATTTGTATTTTTGGCTTAGAATTCTAGAAAAGCAGTAACTAATATATGTTTTATCTTCTTCATGATGGGTACTAGTCTGCTGCAGTAACTTATCTATGGTTGATCTTCTTCATGGTAGGTAGTAGTTTCCTACTAGCTAAAGGATAAAGTTGGTTGATCTCTATTAATTAGTAGAAATATAGATATAGAAGAAGTAAGAATCAGACGTTGGCATCATGTACAAAACCAATATTTCTCTCATAAGTGTTGCTATAAATTGCTATTGCTATTTCTTTAAACAAACTATCAAATAGGGAATATTTATAGTACCTAAGGATTGAGTAGTGACGAAATTGTTGACCAGTATTTTAAAATTAAAGTTTTTCTTCAGAAGCGTCCTCTTGTTGGATTATTCTTAATTCAATATAACAGTGTGAGATGGTAAGGTTTAACTCAAAGTTTAAAAGTTGAAGATATTGAGATTTAATCCTAAACTAGCATAATTAATATCGTTATTTAATATCTTACTTAGATTGAAGTAATTGAAGGATAATTGGTTTGTGTTCTACGCATAGCGATGCTATGGAACTTCTCTTTAGCGAGGTAAGTCTGACTTTAAGCTTTGATGCTTACTTTTCAAATCTTATTTATAAAAATAATATGTTTCTGGCTAGTCCATGTGTTGGGACAAACATGAACTTGTTAGATTTTAGGGCCTTTGACTAGCTGTGAATATGTATTTTGGGAAGTCTATTGAGAATTATTTTGAGGTGAAATATGAGGTGAGGTTGGGGTGCTGAATGTAATTTCTTTGTTGTTGTTATGGTCTCTAGGGGCATACATAGCTCTACCCTAGTATGTTAGGGGTATTACTTATGCTGCCGGAATATGTCAGGGGCATTACTTATAATACCGTAATATGTTAGGGGCATTACCTATGCTGCCGTAATATGTTAGGGGCTTGTACATGCTGCTGTAGTAGACTTTTTCAAGCATTATATAAGTTGTCATTGACTTGTTGGGGTTTTAGGCTGATCACCTTCACTGCCATTTATGACAAGTCATGAGAATGAATTGAGTTTTGATATAGAGTGAAATTTTTAAACTTTTATTGGATCATATAGACATTACTTTATGAGAGATATTTTGTATATATTATTTATGTATTTTGTATTTTCTAACACTTGTTCCAGGGGTATTAAAGTGGCAGGTTATGGATCTTACTGGTTTATATTTATATAGATCACTCGTTACTTGCATACCTACAGTTACGATTATGGAGAGAGAGGCTCGTGGCTGAATATTTTTACATGTGGATTCTGTCGCTGAGGTGATCCTTCACATTATTCATGAAGGGTGCCATTCTTCTTTAGTTATTTTTAGCTTCTATTTCCTTTCATTGGGTTTTCATGCCCAATAGTTGAACTCATGTAATTCTGTTTAGATGCTCCGTGAACATAGTGGGGACTTGGGTTAGAGATTTGTTATCATCGTTTTCATAAACTGCTATGCGTTATCTTGTTGGATAGTTACTCTGTGCTAATGATTATTTCGTGCATGTGGAGTTGTATATTTTTTCATCTTAGTGTTTGTAGATATTGTTAATGTATAGCAAATTTATTCTATTGACAAGTGGTGTTGTCTGGAGCCAGTCACGCCTAGGGGTTATTTTGGGACGTGACAATGTTGGTATCAGAGTGTAAGCTTTAAGTCCCGGGTCATGGAGTAGTGTTTAGTAGATACTTGTTCAGGGGTATGTAGGCACCCATACTTATTAACTTGAGGCTACAGAACATCTAGAAAGTTTTCTTTTTTATACATTATTCGTGCATTGAGTTGAATTAAGTCTAACCTTTAAATATTGTTTCGCAGAATGTTAAGAGACATGGTTCTTCCTCCACTAGTCAATCTAATGTACCTACTGGATGTGGTGCTAGATAAGATTGTACCCATGGTGGTGGTCGATTTTGGGTCTTATCCAACTACGCCTCAAACTAGGATGCAGACAGATGCTAAGTTTGGAGTTGGGAATGGGGGCTAGCCCTAAGTTATTGCTTTTCAGCAAATACAGGACCATGTTGATCGAGATACTCCAGTTGTAGTGCCAGTTGCTGCACCTACTGTTACATTACCTACAGACATACTGGTTACAATGTTAAATGTACATGAGGCATTGGTGCCTAATCAGGTTCAAACTCCAGCTCCTCAAGTTACTTCGCAGACGTAAGAACAAGTTCAGTTGAATGTTGTAACCTCTAAGGCACCTCTACCAGTTGATCATTCGATTGCAGCTGTAGGGAAACCCAAGGATCTAAAAAATTTCATGGATCTTAAGCAACCGGAGTTTGATGCTACACCATCTTCTATTGAGTCTAAAAAGTTTTTAGATCACTGCTAGAAGATACTGACTACTTTGTGACTAAAGAAGACTCGTGGTGTAGAATTTACTACTTTTCTATCCTCAAGGTCACCTGAGGCTTGGTGGACTTCCATTTTGAGGGGCAGATAAGCAGGTCTACCACTAATGAGGCTTGTCAGAGTTCTTAGCTATGTTCTTGGATAGATTTATTTTCTTGAGCAAATAAGATGACATGAGATGCCAGTTTAATGAGTTATGACTGGTATCTATGACAGTCACTGAGTTGTCCAGGTATGTTCCATCTTTAGTTGTAGATTAGAGATAGAAAGTAAGGCAATTTGTAGATGGACTTGCGGCTCTATACCATGGTCCAGTGATATGCGATATGTGTAAGGGATCCTATTCAGAGGTGTTTGACACTGCTCTCTGTTCTGAGTCCTATTATGAGATGGAAAAGATTAATCGAGAAAACAAGAAGAGACGTAACTCAGGTAGGTTTAGTGGTTCTCCGTCTGGGAGCAAGAGTGGTTTTGATCATGGACAGTCTAGGCCTATACAGTTAGAGTTAGTGGTCCAATATGCAAGGAATATTTATCCAACTAATTAGGGACAGTAACAATAGATACAGAGGGATGGTAGAAGTTTCTTTCAGTCATGACGATGTTCAAAATGTTCTAATTGTGGCAGGAATCATAGTGGATGTTGTTTTAGAGTTGGCAGTCATTGTTATAGTTGTGGTGAAAGAGGGCACATTTCTAAGTTTTATCCTAAAGGAAATTCTTGATCTAGTCAAGCTACTCCTCAGGTGTAGAGAGATGTTGCAAGTAATCATGTTCATACTCATCCAACTAGAATTGCTCCACAAGGTGCTCATGGACAGAGTCAATACGATGCTCAAGGTTCTCAGAAAGTAGATACACTAGAGAGATTCTTTTCTATGGCTAGTTAGGACATCGAGACATCTAATGCAGTGGTCATAGGTATTATTACTGTAAAACTCTCACGACGCTTACTCTGTTATTGATCTTGGTTCTACGTATTTGTATGTGTCCCCATCTTTTTCTTTGTTCATAGAGAGAAGTATTGAGACTCTTGTTGATCCATATATTATTACGACCCCAGTGGAGGAGACCTTATCAGTTGATAGAGTTTATAGAGATTGTGTGATATCTTTTCATGGTAAGGACACCATAGTTGATCTACTTGTGTTGCCAATGACTGATTTGATATTACTATGGGTATGAATTGGTTGGCTACATGTTATACATTGGTTGATTGTTATGCTAAGCTTATACGATTTGACATTCCTGGAGAACCACCTTTAGTGTGGAAAGGTATAACTCCTATGACTCAAGGAAAGATAATATCCTATGTAAAAGCCTGATGAATGATTAATCATGGTTGTTTGGGTTTTGTTTCTACCGTTCATGACACTTGAGCTGAGTTTTTGTTGGGCACGGTTTCCTTTTTTGGGCATATGGTGTCAAGAGATGGGATTCATGTTGATCCCAAGAAGATTGAAACACTTCAAGATTAGCCTCAACCTAGTGCTGTAACAAAGATAAATAGCTTTTTGGTGCTTAATTATTATAGAAGGTTTGTAGAGGGTTTCTCAAAGGTAGATTCTCTATTTACGCGCTTAACTAAAAAATGTGTGGTGTTTCAATGGTCAGATGAATGTGAAGAAAGCTTTCAGAAATTAATTTCAGCATTGAATCCGGCTCCGATCTGATGTTACCTATGGTAGATGGTGGTTTCACTATTTATTATGATGCATTTCTAATTAGGTTGGGTTGGGCATTAATGCAGAATGGTAAAGTGGTGGCATATGCTTCTTGACAGCTAAAGGTCCATGAGAAAAATTATCTGACTCACAACCTGTAATTGACCGTAATTATATTTTCAGTCAAGATTTAGAGTCATTATCTTAATGATGAGCCGTGTGAAATCAATACTGATCACAAGAGTCTGCAGTACTTATTCAAGTAAAGAGATCTAAATCTGAGACAATGGCGGTGGTTAGAGTTACTTAAAGATTATGATCTCATTATCTTGTATCAGCCTTGGAAGTCTAATGTAGTAGCAGACACTTTGAGTAGGAAGTCTATGGGAATCTTGGCCTATTTTACAACCAAAAGATGACCTATGATTATAGATATTCAGTCTTTTTCCAATCATGGAGTTTGAATTGATCATACAATGCCTGAAAAGTTACTTACAGTTATGGTGGTTCAGTCATCCTTAGCTGGGCAAATTAGGACTTGCCAATATGAAGATCCAAACCTTGTTGGGATTTAAGATCGAGTGTAGAATGACGGTGTTAAGTCTTTCACTATTGATGGAAAAGGTTTGTTACGTCGTCATGGAAGATTGTGTGTTCCCATTGTGGGTGATGTTAGGCAGCTAATTCTTGATGAGGCTCATAGCTTGCGATATTCTATCCACCCTGGTACTATAAAAAATGTAACAAGACTTGTGCAGATTGTATTGGTGGAAAGGTATTAAGGTTGATATTTTAAAACATGTCACTAGTTGTTTAAATTGTCAGCAGGTGAAGTATGAGCATCAAAAACCTGGTGGAATGATGCAAATTGATCATTTTGGAGTAGAAGTGGGTATGGATTACTATGGATTTCGTTGTTGGGTTGCCAAATACTTTCAGGAAGCATGACTCAATCTGGGTGATAATGGATAGACTTACAAAATCTGCCCATTTTATACCAATTTAGGTTACTTATAGCACGAAGCAGTTCGTAGAAATTTACCTTCGGGAGATAGTTAGGCTTCTTGGTGTGACTATATCAATCATATTTGATCGAGGTGCACAGTTCACTGCTGAGTTCTATAGATCTTTTTATAAATCATTGGGTTCACAAGTTTAGTTGAGTACAACTTTTCATCCGAAGACCAATAGACTGTCTGAACGAGTTATTCAGATTGTAGAGGACATACTTAGAGATTACACTATTGACTTTGGTGGCCATTGGGATGATTAGCTACCTTTGGTAGAGTTTTCTTATAATAATAGCTACCAGTCGAGCATTCAAATGGCACCATATGAGGATCTATATTTTTGAAAGTGTCGATCACCATTTGGCTGGTTTGAGGCCTACAAAGCTCAGTTATCAGGTCCAGATTTAGTTCAGAAAGCATTGGAGAATGTTGCAGTAATATGGGACCGACTTATGACATCACAAAGAAAGAAGAAGTCCTATGTAGATAAAAGGGTCCGTGATTTGGAGTTTGAAAAGGGGAATAGTTTATTTGAAAGTTTCTCCATTGAAAGGAGCTATGAGATTTTGTTGGAAAGGTAAGCTAACTCCTAGATACATTGGTCCTTATGATATTTTTGACCAAATTTGATTGGTGGCATATAGGCTTTCCTTACCTCTGAGATTGTCTGTAGTTTATCCTGTGTGTCACGTGTCTATGCTTAAATGGTATGTCCGTGATGATAGCCATAAGATTCAGCCAGAGGATGTAGAGCTTGATGAGAATCTGACATATGTGGAAATCTCGATCGCTATTCTTGATAGGCAAGTGCAATAGTTAAGGTAAAAAAAAAAGCTTCAGTCAATGTATTATGGTGTAATCATCCAACCAAGGAAGCTACTTGGGAGTCCGAGGAGTAGATGTGAGTTAGATATCCTCACTTATTTTAAATTTCAGGCATGATTCTAGACCCATTCGAGGACGAATGTTATTTTAAGTGGGGGAGATTGTAATAACCAACTTATTATTTCCATTTACTGAAGGGTTCATTGGTAATTATAACCAACTAAGTAAGGAATTAAAGAGGGGTCAAGCCAAAATCTTTTCTGTTTCATAGTACTAGGTTTATATATATGATCTTTTATCCATGGGAAATAAGAAAGCAAAACAACGTAAAAAATGAAAAGAAAAGAGATAAACAGAGAGTATGTACAAGGTATTGGTAGGCATCTTCTTGAAGTGATAAGGTATGAATTTGTTTGTAGCTTTGGCTTAGAATTCTGGCAAAGTAGTAAATAAGGATAAAGTGTGGTTGATATAGATCACTTATTAGAAATATAGATATAGAAGAAGTAAGAATCATACGTTTGCATCATGTACAAAACCAATATTTCCCTCATAAGTATTGTTACAAGTTGCTATTGCTATTTCCATATACAAACTATCAAATAGGGAATATTTATGGTGCGTAAGGATTGATTAGTGATGAAATTATTGACAAGTATTTTGAAATTAAAGTTTTGTTTCGGAAGCTTCCTCTTGTTGGATTATTCTTAATTCAATATAACAGTGTGAGATTTTAAGGTTTAGCTCTAAGTTTAAAAGTTGGAGATATTGAGATTTAATCCCGAACTAGCATAATTAATATTGTTATTTAATATTTTTTTTAGATTGAATCCATTTAAGGCTATTTGATTGTTGTTCTATGCATAGTGAGGTTGTGGAACTCGTCTTTAGCGAGGTAAGTGAGACTTTAAGCTTTGATGCTTGCTTTTCAAATCTGATTTATAAAAATTATATTTTTCTGCCTAGTCGATGTATTGGGACAAGCATGAACTTAGTAGAATTTGTGACCTTTAACTAGCTATGGATATGTATTGAGAATTATTTAGAGGTGAAGTGTGAGGTGAAATTGAGGCGTTCAATATAATTTCTTCGTTGCCATTATAGTCTCTAGGGGCATACATAGCTGTCGTAATATGTTAGGGGCATTACTTATGCTGCTGTAATTTGTTAGGGGCATTACTTATTCTGCCGTAATATGTTAGGGGAATTACCTATGTTTCCGTAATATGTTAGGGGATTGTACATGCTGCCGTACTTGACTCTTTAGGGCATTATATATGCTGCAGTGGACTTGTTGGGGTGTTGGGCCGATCACCTTCACTGTTGTTTATGACAAGTCGTGAGAATGAATTGAGTTGAGATATAAAGTGACATTTTTTAACTTCTCTTGGATCATATTGACATTACTTTATGAGATAAATTATGTACTTATTATTTATGTATTTTGTATTTTCTAACACTTTTTCCAGGGGTTTAAAAGTGGCGGTCGGCGATCTTATTGGGTCATATTTATATAGCTCACTCCTTACTTGCATACCAGCAGATATGGTTGGGAAGAGAGAGGCAAGTTGCAGACATTCTTTACGTATGGATTCTGTTGTTGAGGTGAGACTTCACATTGTTCGTGAAGGCTGTTATACATCTTTAGTTATTTTTAGATTATATTATCTTTTGTTGGGTTTGCATGCCCAATAGTTGAACTTATGTGATTCTGTTTAGATGCTCAATGAACTTAGTGTGGGACTTGAGTTACAGATTTGTTATCTAAATTATTGTCATTTTGATAAATCGCTATGCGGTATCTTGTTGGATAATTAACCTGCGTTAATGATTATTTCATGCATATGGAGTTGTATATCTTTTTATCTCAGTGTTTTAAGATATTGTGAATGTATAGAAAATTGGTTCTCCTGACAAGTGGTGTTGTTGGGATCCAGTCACACCTAGGGGTAATTTTGGGGATGTGACACATTGGGAGTAGGATTTAGACACATCCCTCTTCATACGACTCCACCATACATTTATTTGAGGTGATGATACGTTTTAGTCGAACGGGGATGAAAAACATAGCACATGTTATGTGCCTCAGACAAACCCTTTCACGCAACCTATCAACGTTAGGAACATATAACCTCCCTTGGTACGACAAAGTACCATGGCCACTAACCTCAAATACCATCACCTTTTTCCCACCTACGTCAACCTTAATGTTCATCCAGATAGGATCTAGCCTTCGCTTCTCCTTGATTTTCACACCAAGAGATGACTGAAGAACTTCTTATACCTCCACACTACCATGTTAGGAGTCTAGAACACGGACCCCAAGATTAGCCAAAGGGAGAATTCTCTGACCAACCCCCGCTTTTCCTTTTGAACATGAGCCAAATTCCCCATGGATAACCTGCTAAGAGCATCAACGACAATGTTAGCTTTACCTGGGTGGTTATGAAAACTCATATCATAGTTCTTGAGAAGCTCTAACCATCTCCTTTTCCTGAGATTTTGCTGGTTATAAGGTAACACATACTATAAACTCTTATGATCAGAAAAAATGGCTGCGTGCACTTAATACAAATAATTCCGCCAGATTTTCAAAGAAAAAACCACTGCTAAAAGCTTAAAATAATGAGTAGAATAATTCCTCTCATGCATATTAAACTGCCTGGAAGCACAGGCAACCACCTTCCCATGTTGAATCAAAACACAACCAAGCCCCACCAAACCCCACCAAGGGCGCATCACAATAAACCACAAACCCCTCATTACCTTCAGGCAATGTCAAAACTTGAGCCAATGTTAGCTTATCCTTAAGCTTCACAAAACTACCTTCACAAATATCTAACCAAGAAAAACATCATCTTGTTCTGAGTCAACTTAGTCAATGGGATAGCTATTATCGAGAAACATTCCACGAACCACCTATAATACCCAGCCAAACCCAAAAAGTTATGAATGTCAGTTGGAGTCATGTGTCTATGCCACCTGTGAACCACAACCACCTTTTGTGTATCCACAATGATCTCCTCACCAGAAATAATATAACCAAGAAAAGCTACAGTGTTCAACCAGAACTCAAACCTGGAGAACTTTACATACAACTGTTGCTCCTTTAAGGTCTACAACACCACACGGAGGTGATTATCATGATCCACCTCACTCTTAGAATACACCAGGATGTCATCAATGAACACAATGTCAAAAATATGAAAAAACTGCCTGAAAACACTATTTATCAAATCCATAAACAGTCTTTGCATTAGTAAACCGAATGACATCGCCAAGAACTCAAGGGACCATACTGAGTTTGAAAATATGATTTAGGGATATACACCTCCCTAATCTTAAGTTGATGATACCTAGACTGAAGATCTATCCTAGAAAAAAATTTGACACCTTACAACAGATCAAAAAAGTCATCCGTCCTTAGGAGAGAATATTTGTTCTTAATCGTTACCTTATTCAATTTCATATAGACAATGCACGTCCGAAAGGAACTATCCTTCTTGTGTACGAACAATACCAGTGCACCCCATGGGGATACACTAGGATGGATTAAACATTTATATAAAAAATCCATAAGTTTCTTCTTGAATTCCCTCAACTCATCCAGAGCCATTCTATAAGGAGGAATAGGTATGGGATGAGTGTCCCGAACCAAATCAATAGAAAACTCAATCTCCCTATCTGTAGGAACACCAGTAAGATCATCTGGAAAGACCTCAGGAAATGCATGCACCACTGGAAGCTAATCAAAAGAAGGACCTTCCGTGTTAGAATTTTTAATTCTGATCAAATAATAGAGACAACATTTGGAGATTAATCTCTGTGCTCTAAGATAAGAAAGAAACCTCCCCCTAGGAGCAAGGGAACCACCCTCCTACTCATTAATTGATTCACCAGGGAACCTAAATACAACCTTACAGGTTTGACTATCAAAGGATGCATAACAAGAGTGTAACCAATAAAACCACAGAATAACATCAAAATCCACTATATCAAGTTCAAATAAATCCACCAAAGCCTTCAAACCACCAACATATACCACACCCCCCTATAGATCCTTTTAGCAATCATAGAGTCATCTACCTAGGTCGAAATATAAAAAAGGATTTGAAATAACCTCGATATGAAAATGAAACTACACACCCATATATGGGTTCACATAAGAAAGAGTAGACCCCTGATCAAGAAAGCAATACATGTCACGAGAAAAGAGTTGTAATGTACTAGTTATGACATCGGGCGATGCCTCAAATTCTTGATGAGTAGCAAGAGCATAAACCTATTCATACCTATAATGATACCAGAAGTAGAAACATATGCAGAAGCAGCACCCTTTGCTGCAGGCACAAAAGATGAAGCAACTAGAGCCTTAATTACTCCCAAAGCACCCTTACTAACAAAATAGTTTCTAAGAATATTGCCTAGCTGACAATGTTTAAAACATCTATCCCTCCTCTCATTATAGAAAACCCTATGCAACATACCACAAAAATGATATATTGGGCATGATGAGGACGACTGACCCCCACTTTCTTAAGACTTGGCACTCGGTTCCCTGAAATTATCACCAACTTATTGACTCATATCACCCGAAGGATTAAGGTAAGGAGCACTGGCTGTACACAAAGACATAAAACTCCTAAACTTTTTCTTCGGCCACTTACCACCATCCCAACCACCTTGCTATCGAGAACCACCCTATTCAAAAGACCTAAACTTCATACCCTACCTTTCCCCAAACTCATTCTGTTTCCACTTTTCTTCCTCCACCTGTTGCATATGAACAATCAAACTAGAAATATCTATATCCTTGATCAGAAATGCAGTCTTTCTTTTAAGGAAAAAATTTCCAAGACAACCCTAAGAAAAAATTCCTCATCCTGGCCCTTATATTAGCCATCATATCCGGAGCATACCTGGACAAATGATGAAACTTCAAGGCATTTTCCTTGACCGACATCTTTCCTTGGCTTAAATTAACAAACTTCTCTATTTTTACTTACCTCATCTCTTAATGAAACAAGCGGTCTAGAAAAGCATTAGAGAAAATCTCCCACAAATTTTATTCCTCGACATTACCCCTACCCTCATCGTATTACTCATACCATTAGTACGCCATACCCTTAAGCTGATAAGCCACAAAATTCACCAGTTCCATATTCGTAGCTAAAATCACCCTAAAATTTTCTCCATTTTATCCAAGAAACCCTAAGGATACTTCTCTACCTTCACATTAGTAAATGTTGGAGGATTCATCTTCATAAATTGGCCAACCCTTGTGCCCTTTGCAGAAGAAACACAAAATGAATCCCGCTCAACTTGAGCAACAATATAACACCCTGAAATCTAGTCCCGAGACGTCACACGATGATCAAGGTATAAATCCAATTAAATCAGAATTAAACCCAATTATGCTTCTCTTTATTTTAAATCATAAGTCGTATGAATAATGTGGATTCCTATCTTAGATTAGGATCAAAATAAAAATCTTTTCTTTTGAAAGAACTAATCAAAACTTGAAAATAGGACTTGAGATCATAATCTCCTTATAAAAGCAGCATTAGTACCTAGAACTCAAAGTATAAAGCTTTAATGCATCAATAATTACATCAATAATCAGATTTAAACTTCATGCTCAATAATCATCTTAAAAGCTTTCACCAACCTCGCTCAAGATAATGGTATATAACTCATAATACGAATCTTATAATTTCAAACATTAGCGTATGTAAATTTCTTGCAATTGGAGCCTTAAATATCATAATAATTTCAGAATCTAAAATAATGAGTACTTGGGTATCAACCCTAACTTAAATTTCATGGAAAATCATGGAATATTCAATAAAATTTAAACCATAATTAAGTTTTGGGAACAACGATGAAAGGTTTAGCCTTGTTCAAAATCCCAACTACCTTGGATAATGAACTAGATAAAAAACCTTGCTTTTGAGACTCTATTATGCTCTTGAATGATGGTTCTTGGAATTCTTGTGTTGAGAATCTTGAATATTGAATTAATTTGAAAAAAGGATAGTGGAATCTTGTGATTCTTGAGGTTGATTGTTGAAGTTTAGGTTTTTGGTTGAGAGAAATCTTGAGAAAAATCTCATAAGATGATTTTAATAGCCTTAAATCTTGTGTATAGACGGAATTAGGGATGAGAAAAGTCAAAAATACCCCTTTTAACTAATAAAAAATAAACTAGAGTCCTAACTTAATGGGCCATCGCGACGGCTGCTATCGCGATGGCTCACTCGAAACAAATGAATGGAAAATTGGGGCCCTCTGCGATGCGGAGGTATCGCGTTGTCCTCCTGGATTTTGAGACTTGGGACCTGAAACATCAACGCAATATGCCACCATCATCGTGCCTTATGGAAATGCCAATTTGGCCTTCGGCGCGACGTGCCAATATCGCGTTGGGCTACTGGAATTTGACATTTATTAAAATTGACCTCTCCACGATGCGCCAATATCGCGGAGGTTCACTGGAAATTGACAAATGGGAATTTGGACCTTGCTGCAATGCGCCATCATCGTGGTGGTCCACTGAAAAGTGAAATATATGAAATTGTCCTTCATCGCGATGCGGTGACTGCCCATTTGGCACACTCTCAACTTAAAAATGCTCTAACTTCTTCACTGAGTGTAAGATTTGGGCGAATTTGGTATTGATGGAAAGCTTATTTAATTTTCCACACAATGAAAAGTTAAAATCTAGAAAATTCTAGATGAAAAAATTATTACACATTTTTTGAGACATCCCTTAACATTCTAGGAACGAATTTAAGCTTGAAAAATTTTGGGATATTACAATATTTCCCCCTTGGGTACATTCGACCTCGAATGTTACTAGCGAAGATTAGATGCTGAAAACTGAGGCCATAATTGGTATATACAACTAAAATAATGACTCAATTGATTGAAAATTCATGAACTATTGAATAAATGATTACGCAAAGCTTAAGCTTAGACTTAAAAGAGATGATCTGAGGAAACTTGTTACCTTAAACTGAATCTGAATCTGTAGCGAAAAGATGAGGGTACTTGATCCGTATATCTGCTTCTGCTTCCCAATTGGCTCCCTCAACTAATTGATTTTGCAAAAGAACCTTGACTAGGGGACTTCTTTGTTTCTTAGTCTACGAGATTGATAGACAAGAGTCTTAACTGGAATTTCTTCATAAGAGAGGCTATCATGAACCTCTGTACTTTCTAAGGGTACTACAACAACTGGATAACTAATACACTTCTTCAATAAAGACACATGTAACACAGGATGTACGAACGATAAATCGGTAGGCAACTCAATCTCATATGCCACCATCCCAACATGGCTCAAAATTTAGAAGGGACCTATATAACGAGGACTAAGTTTCCCTTTCTTGCCAAATCTCTTTACCCCCTTCATGGGTGAAACTTTCAAATAGACTAAATCATCAACTTCAAATTCAAGGTCTGTTTTTCTTACATCTGCATACGACTTCTGACGATGCTGAGGCATTTTCAACCTTTCTTGAATCAACTGTACTTTCTTCATAGCTTCAAACACCATATCTGGCCCTAACAACACGACCTCACCCACTTCAAACCATCTAATAGGTGATCTACATCTCCCATAAAGTTCCTTCAATGGGGGCCATCTGAATTCTAGCATGCTAACTGTTATTGTAGGAATACTCAATCAACGTTAAATGCTCATCACAACTACCCCTAAAATAAAAAACACATGCTCTCAACATATCTTCTAGGGTCTGAGTGGTCCTTTTTTCTTGACCATTTGTCTGAGGATTAAAAGCAGAACTAAGATGAACTTGGCTACCAAGACCCTTCTGAAAAGCTTCCCAAAACTGAGAAGTAAATTGAGTACCCCTATCTTAGATGATAGACAAAGGAATTCCATGCAATCTGACTAACTCTCGGATATACAACTTAGCATAATCCTTAACTGTATAGGACTTATGAGCTGGCAAGAAATGCACTAAATTAGTCAATCTGTCCGTAATAACTTAGATTAAATCATGATGATGACGCGAATGGTGTAACCCTATTAAAAAATCCATATTCACCTCTTCCCACTTCCCAGTAGGAATACTGAACTCATGCAAAACACCACCAGGCCTTTGGTGCTCATCCTTAACCTATTAATAAGTTGCAAACTTGGCTACAAACTCTACTATATCTCTCTTCATACGGCTGCACCAAAAAATTTCTCACAAATATTGATACATTTTAGTAGCACCAGGATGAATGGATTAATGTGTACCATGCACTTTAGCCATAATCCGTTGTCTCAACTCATCTACGCATTATAAACATAGTCTACTCTAGTATCTGAGCACACCATCTCCATCTTTGGAGAAAACCTCTACCTTTTGGTCTTTAATCGGCTTCTTCAACTGAACCAAGATGGGATCCTGATATTGTTTCTCCTTCACCTAAAAAATGAAGGAAGATTCTGCACTACTTTGCACTCAAATGCTACCCTCAGCCGAATCAACCAAACTAACACACAACCTAGACAAACGGTGCATTTCCCTAGATACCTCTTTCTTATCATTCTCCATATGAGCAACACTATCCATAGACAGTCTACTAAGAGTGCCTGGCACTACATTGACCTTGTCTTGATGATACAACACACTTATGTCATAATTTTTTAGCATTTCTAACCACCTTCTCTGACGAAGATTTAACTCCTTCTGTGTAAACATATATTATAAGATTTTGTAGTTCGTGAACGTATCATTATGCACACCATACATGTAGTGTCCCCTGATTTTCAAAGAAAACACCATAACAACTAATTCAAGATCATGGGGTAGGTAATTCTTTTCATGAGGCTTAAGTTACCTAGAGGTATAGGTTATGATCTTACCTATATACATCAAAACACAACCCAAACAAACTCAAGAGGCATCATAATACACAACAAAACCATCCACACCATCAGGTAATGCTAAGACTAGGGCTGAGGTGAGTCGAGCCTTCTACTCCTGAAAACTCTTTTCGAAGGGATTAGACCACTGAAACTTAACCGTCTTCTAAGTCAATCGGGTCATAGGAGACACAATAGATGAAAAATCCTAAATAAAATGTCTGTAATAGCCAGCTAAACCCAAGAGACTCCTAATTTCTTATAAAGAGATAGGTCTAGGCCAATTTCTTAAGGCTTCTGTCTTTTGGGGATCAACTCTAATACCCTCACTAGAAATAATATGATCGAGGAAAGCAACTGACCTTAACCAAAATTCACATTTGCTAAATTTAGAGAATAACCAGTGATCTCTAAGAATTTTCAACACAATTTGGAGGTGGTCTGCATGATCATACTCACTATAAGAGTAGACTAGATTATCATCGATAAAGATTATGACAAACATGTCTAGATACTATTTAAACACTCGGTTTATCAAGTCCATGAAAGATATTTCGGCATTGGTTAGCCCGATGGATGTGACTAGAAACACAAAATGACCATAGCAGGTCCTGAAGGCAGTCTTTGGATTATTGGATTCCCTTACTTTGAGTTAATGATAGTCAGATCTAAGGTCTATCTTTGAGAAATAAATTGCACCTTGGATTTGGTCAAATAAGTCGTCAATTCTACGAAGAGGATATTTGTTCTTGACTGTGCCTTTATTCAACTGACAATAGGCAATGCACATACACAAAGAACCATCTTTCTTTTGGATGAATAGGATGGGAGCGCCCCAAGGAGAAACACTAGGTCTTATGAAGCCTTTATCTAGAAAATCTTTGAGTTTCTCTTTCAACTCCTTAAGTTAGGTAGGAGCTATACAATATGGATGAATGGAAATAGGCTGAGTATCAGGAAGAAGATCAAATTGAAAATCTATTTCCCTATCAGAAGTATCTCTAGCAAATCTTTGGTAAAGGCATCTGGAAACTCATTAACTATACTGAATGGCTGAATTGTTGGAGTCTCAGACTTAATGTCTTTGACTCAAACAAGATGATAGATGCATTATTTAGAGATGAGCTTTCTGGCTTTAAGATAGGATATGAAATAACTCTTAGGAGACACTGAATCACTTGACCACTCAAAGGCTAGCTCATCGGGAAACTGAAGCTTCACCACTCGGGTGCGACAATCTATGGATGCATAACAAGAATGGAGCTAATCCATACCATGAATAAGGTCCAAGTCAACTATGTCTAATTCTATCAAATTGGCTAACATAATCTTATGAAGAATAATAATGAGACACTTACTATAAATCCATTTGGCAACAACTGATTCCCCTACTAGTGTAGAAACCAAGAATGTCTCAGGGACTTTTTCAGAACTTATCTCAAAATTTACATAAACCAATGGGGTTCAGATAAGAGAAACTCAACCTAGGGTCTTACAACAATTGACGACACGAAGCATATCAGTCACAATATCGGTTGAGTTTTTTTTGCTCCGTACGGGATAGTAAAGCATGAAATTAATTTTGGCGCTGACCGCCACCGGTACTTGATGATGTGCTCTAAGGAGGGGATGGGCAAGCTACAGGAGCTGGTGCACTAGTAGCCACTGTCTGAGGAAAAACATCTTTGTTTCCCTACTTAGCATATGGGCACTCTCTAATTCTATAAGCTAACTTTCCACAACCAAAACCACCCTTTTGTCCAGCCAAGCACTCACTAGGATGGGTTCGACCGCAGTTAGCACATAGAGGATAATTAGGCTTCCCGCTTGCACTATTCTCAAACCTGTACATAGAAGACTTACCCCACTTCTCCTGTCTACTACTAGGAGTGATTGCACTAGTTGAAGATGGCACTGGCAATGGAGGACGACTCTAAAATTGCGAGAGATCTCCTCCTGCATACCTTGACTGACCATACTCAAACAGTCCTATTCTAGCCTTCTTGTTTCCTCTCACTCTACCCTTCAACTTCTCTGCCTCGATCTGCTGGGAATGAGTTATGAACCAAGAAAGATCCATATCTCCTATAAGCATGGCGGTCCAACACTCCTTGACTACCAATCTCGACACTCCAGTAATGAACTTACTCATACTAGATTTGGTGTTAGCTATCAACTTTGGAGAATACTTAGATAACTGGTTGAACTTAAGGAAGTACTCCTTCACAATCACTGAGCCCTACCTCAAGTTCATGAACTCCTCAACCTTGGCTTCCTGCAACACACGCGTAAAGAACCAGTCTAGAAAGGTATCTTAGAATACCTTCCAACTCATAGGAGCTGCATTTTCACTTCTACCTTTCTTCCACATGATAACCCAATCATAAGCAACATATTTCAACCTATACGAAGCTAGTTCTACACTCTCCTCTTTAGTCATATGCATAACTTGGGTAATCTTTTTCACCTCATCAAGATACAATTGGGGGTCCTCACCTACTAGTGACCCAAAAAATTCAGGAGGATTCAAGATACATAAAGTCACAAAGTCTGGCTATAGCTAATCACCCCTTATTGACGTAAAACTATAGCTTGATTATTGGCTTGAATATAAGCCATCATAGCTTGGGCTAACGCCTGAAAGGTAGCCCGAAATTCAGCATGCAACACATTCTTATTCAGGGGATCAACAGCTGGGGTGGCTGGTTATCATTCCTAAAGGCATTTACTCTGTAAGGAGGCATATTCTGTCATGAAAAAGCATGATTTAATAGTAGATAGAGATAGCTGCAAGCACGATAGATTTTGAATAAATACACACAAATAAATGCAGGAGTTAAAAGTAGCTATAGAAAGTTGTTACCTTCTTCAACTGCCTCTAGTAAATGCACATCTGAAGGGAAACATCTTTCTTGCACACAAACAACACCAGTGCACCCCATGGAGAAATTCTTCGACGAATAAACCCCCTATAAAAAAGATCCTTAAGTTGCTTCTTGAGTTGCGTCAAATCAGCCGGAGATATTCTATACGAAGGAATAGATATTGTATAAGTGTCCTAAAGCAAATCAACACCAGAATCTATTTCTTTATTCAGAGGAACACCAGGAAGATCATCCAAAAATATCTTTGGAAACTCACTAACCACAGGGACCAAAGACAAAGAAGGACATTCCAAGTTAGAATGTTTAACATGGACCAAGTTATAAAGACAACCCTTAGAGATTAACCTCCGAGCTCTAAGATAATAAATAAACCTCCCCCTAGGAGATAAGGAACTACCTTCCCATTCTATAACCAGTTTACTAGGAAACTTAAAGATACCCCTACAGATCAAACAATCCATTGATGTATAACAAGAATGCAACCAATCCATACCTAGAATTACATCAAAATCTATCATATCCAACTCAAATAGATCCGCCAAGTTATTCTTGCAATCAACAGATACCACAAACCCTCTATAGACTCTCTTAGAATAGCCAAGTCACCTACTAGGGTAGAAATAGAAAAAGAATCCAAAATAATTTGCGGATCAAAACCAAAAGACACATCCACATATGGATTCATGTAATAAAGATTGGACCCCAGATAAATCAAATACTATACATCACGAAAGAAAAGTTTTAATATACCAGTGACGGCATCAGGTGATGCTTTAGATTCTTGTTAGGATGACAGAGCATAAAACCTATTCTGGCCAACACTAAAACTAGGAGCAGTAAGACAAGAAGATGCAATATTATCAAGGGTAGGAGGAGAAGATGAAGCCATAGGAATCTTATTTTCCCCAGTAGCAACCTTATCAACCAGACGATCCCTGAGCAGATAGACGATCAATAGTAGCAATCTTATTTTCCCAGTAGCAACCTTATCGACCAAACTTTTCCATTCATTCTTCTTAATAACCTCGATAAGAAAGACCATAGAATCTACAAAGAAGACATGAAGAAACTAACCGATCTCCGCTCGCCTGAGATTAGGAAACTTGTACCCAGGAATTGTCACCATCTTGATGACACTTGCCTGCCACCTGATAAGGGAGCACTAGCAGAAATGGATCTCAAACTCCCCAACATCTTGTTTTGCCACTTGCCCCCATCTCTACTACCCTGAGATTGAGCACCTTTCTGATGCACCTCCCTGATCAGAAAACCTTCTCCTTTTTTCTTGCCTATCCCTAAACTCTACCTGCTTTCTTTTTTAATCCTTAACCCACTACATATGAACAGTCAACCTCAAGTTAACCTCAGCTACCAAATCAGGAGCATACCTTGATAGCTGATGGAACTTCAAAGCATATTCCTTTATAGACATCCTTCTTTGCTTGAGGTTCATAAATTCCTCTATATTAGCTTTCCTCCACTCTTAAGTAAATAACTGACTGATGAAGTAATT
This sequence comes from Capsicum annuum, assembly GCF_002878395.1. Lineage (NCBI taxonomy): Eukaryota > Viridiplantae > Streptophyta > Magnoliopsida > Solanales > Solanaceae > Capsicum > Capsicum annuum. The sequence goes on from NC_061115.1 coordinate 195,150,127, forward strand.
TAAAAAGGCCTCCCATAATTCATCCTCTTTCATATAAACTCTATTCCTATCCTACTCCTCATATCACTTATAAGTAACATCCTTGAGTAGGTAAGCTATAAAATTAACCCTTTTACATTGGTAGCCTGCATCACTCGAGAGACCAACTCCATCTGATTCATCAAATCCATAAACACAGTCTTTGCATTAGTAAACTGACTGACATCACCAAGAAATCAAGTACCTATATTGGGTTTGAAAATACATCTTAGGGATATACACCTTCCTAATCTTAAGCTAATGATACCTAGACTGAAGATCTATCATGGAAAAGAATTTAGCACATTGCAACTGATCAAACAAGTCATTTGTTCTTACGAGAGGATATTTGTTCTTAACCATTACCTTTTTCAATGGCATATAGTCAATGCGCGTCCGAAGGGAACCATCCTTATTGTGCACGAATAACAACAGTTCACCCCATGGGGATACACTAGGATGGATTAAACATTTATCAGAAAGATCCATATATTTCTTCTTCAGTTCCCTTAACTCATCTGGAGCAATTCTATTAGAAGGAATAGGTATGGGATGAGTGTCCCAAACAAAATCAATACAAAACTCAATCTCCCTGGGAAGATCAACTGGAAAGACCTTAGGAAACTCATATACCACTAGAACCTATTGAAAAGAAGGACCTTCAGAGTTATAATCTTTAGCTCAAATTAAATAATAGAGACAACATTTGGAGATTAATCTCTAATATCAAAGATAAGAAAGAAACCTCCCCCTAGGAGCTAGAGAACCACCCTCCAACTCAATAATTAATTCACTAGGGAATCTAAATACAACCTTATAGGTTTGACAATTGAAGGATGTATAACAAAAGTGTAACCAATCAAACCCCAATAACATCAAAATCCACCATATTACGTTCAAATAAATCCACCATATTACGTTCAAATAAATCCACCAAAGCCTTCCTACCACCAACATATAACACACAAGCCTTATAGACTTTTTAGCAATCATTGAGTTACCTACCCGGGTAGAAATAGGAAAAGGATTTGAAATAACCTCGATATCAAAACCAAACTACACACCCATATATGGGGTCAGATAACAAAGAGTGTACCCCCGATCAAGAAAGTAATACATGTCATGAGAAAAGAGTTGTAATGTACCATTCATGACATCGGGCGATGCCTCAAAATCTAGATGAGTAGCAAGAGCATATAACCTATTCATACCTATAACTGTACTAGAAGTAGAAACATATGCAGAAGCAGCACCATTTCGTGCAGACATAAAAGATGAAGCAACTAGAGCCTTAATTAATCTTGAAGTACCCTTACCAACCGAACAGTTTCTAAGAATATAGCCTGGCTGACCATATTTATAACATATGACCCTCCTCTCATTATAGAAAACCCTATACAGGATACCACAACACTAATAAATTTTGCATAATGAGGACAACTGAGCCCCACTTGCCTGAGATATAGCAGCCGATTCCCTGAAATTATCACCACCTTATTGACGCCTATCACCTAAAGGCTTCAAGTAAGGACTACTAGCTATAGAGAAGGAACTATAACTCCCCCACTTAGATTTTGGCCACTTACTATCATCCCAAAACCTTCTATTGAGAACTACCCTATTCATAAATCATAAACTTCATCCCCTGCCCTTCCCCAAACTCACCCTATTTCTTCTTTTCTTTCTCCACCTGTTGCATATGAAAAATCAACCTAGAAATATCTGTATCCTTGATCTGTAATGCAGTCTTGCTTTCAAGGATAAACTTCCGAGACAACCCTGAGGAAAAATTCCTTATCCTAGCCCATATATTAGCCACCATATATGAAGCATACCTGGGCAACTGATGAAACTTCAAGTCATATTTCTTGACCGATATCTTTCCTTGGCATAAATTAACAAACTTCTCTACTTTTGCTTCCCTCAGCTCCTGATGAAACAAGTAGTCCAGAAAAGCATAGGAGAAGGTCTCCCATAAAGTTGATTCCTTGACATCACCCTTAGACTCTTCCTATTACTAATACCAATGGTACGCTATATCCTTAAGCTGACAAGCCACAAAATTCACCACTTCCATATTCGTGGGCCAAATCACCCTAAAAATTTTCACTATTTTATCGAAAAAACCCTAGGGATACTCCGCCACTTTCACACTAGTAAATGTTGGAGCATTCATCTTCATAAATTGGCCAACCCTTGTGGATTTTGTAGAAGAAATACCAAATGAATCCTTCTCAGCCTGAGCAGCAATGTAATGCCCTGAAATCTATTCTCGAGATGTCAAACGGTGCTCAATGTTATGAGTAGCCCCAAGCTACCCCTTTGAGCCAGCTACTACGTCATAACCTTACTTTAAGATAAACTAGTCAATAAATCATGTTGTATCATACCAAAACTGAATTGAATAAATTGAAGATACTATATAAATAGAAAATACTGAAAGTCTGTAAATAAACTTGTAGTCCGACATGACTCTACTACTAAGAAATCTAGAGAGTCATTGGGATAGACCCCCAACTGACTCAGACTAAACTGAAAATAATAAATCAATTACTATGAAAACTGGAAATCTGAAGTAGTAGGCCCTCGAATAATAAGGACTAACCAACTGTGTGAGCATAGATAGAGATGCTCGAACTACTCGCCCTGATGATACTGAGCACCTGAACCTACATTATAAGATAATTTAGAACATAGATATATTTGTGGATCAACACTTTGAGGATGTACTCAGTATATGGGGGTGTAATGCATACGTAAGATATCATTGTAATTAGAAAGTAAATCCATGCTAGATGTATATTACTGACATAAGCTTGATTATCCAAAATATCAAAATATCAAATCACGTATAACAAATCGTACTTGTAAATCTAGTGAGTCATAACACTTAGTCTTAAGTTTTTCTATGATTCTTTTCTTTCAAAAATTAGAAGCTTTGGGAGCTTTAGAAATCTTGGAACTTTGGGACTTAGGGACTTTGGGAGTTTCTTCTAACCGACATAAACTATGTGAGTTGACATGGAGTCCAACGTATTCCCCATATTGGGGAGGGCTGTTGTACCCTTTCCATTGGAATAGAACCTTAACTTAAGTCATCACTATCTTAGCCCACTATGGGCGTTTAAAGCCTATGGTGGCTCATAGTTCTGTGGCATGAGACCTTGGTATCATACCTACCTCGGTGTTAAATACTACTCCCATACTTATTGCTTAGAACTATTAGGAAATCCACCTTAAAATAGCACAAGCGTTTGTAATTAAAACCAATTATGCTTCTCATTGTTTAAAATTATAAACCTTATGAATAATGTGGATTCCTATCTTAGCTTAGGATAAAAATATCAAACTTTGCTTTTGAAAGCACTAATCCAAACTTCTCAATAGGACTTGAGATTATAATCTCCTTATAAAATCATCACTAGTACTTAGAACTCAAAGTATAAAGCTTTAATGCATCAACAATTACATCAATAATCAGAGTTAAACTTTATGCTCAAAAATCATCTTAAAAGCTTTCACCAATCTCAGTAAAGATAATAGTATCTAATTCATAATATGAATCTTATATTTTCAAACATGAACATATATAAATTTCTTTCAATTGGAGCCTTAAATATCATAATAATTTCATAAACTAAAATAATGAGGATTTGGGAATCAATCCTAACTTAAATTTAATGGGAAATCATAGAATATTAAGTAAAATTGAAACCATAATTATGTTTTGGGCAAAAGGATGAAAGGTTTATCCTTGTTCAAATCCCCACATACCTTGGATGATGAACTTAATGAATAACCTTGCTTTTGAGACTCTATTTGGCTCTTGAATGATGGTTCTTGGAGTTCTTATGTTGGGAATCTTTAATCCTGAATTAATTTTGAAAAAGGATGGTGGAATCTTAGGATTCTTGAGGTTGATTGTTGAAGCTTAGGGTTTTTGGTTGAGAGAAATCTTCAGAAAAATCTCATAAGATGTTTGTAATAGACTTAAATCTTGTGTTTAGATAGAATTGAGGGCTGAGAAAAGTTCAAAATACCCTCTTTAACCCCTAAACGAAACTTAAAAAAATGAACTGGGGTTCTGATTTAATGGGCCACCGGGATGCCCCACTATTGCGGTGCTCACTACAAATTGACGAATGGAAAATTAGGGACCTCTGCGATGCGGAGCTATCGTGTTGTCCCACTGGATTTTGACACTTAGGACCTAGAAATTTAATACGATTTGCTACCATTGCGGTGGACTATAGAAATGCCAATTTGTACTTTGGCGCTACGCACCACTATAGCATTGGGTTACTGAAATTCGACAATTGAAAAAATGGACCTCTCCACGATGCTCCAATATCGCGAGGTCCACTGGAAATTGACAATGGGTAATTTGGTCCTCGCTGCGATGCGCCAACATTGTGATGGTCCACTGCAAAGTGAATATTATGATATTTTCCTTCACCGTGACGCGGTGACTTCCCAGTTGCCACACTATCAAATTAAAAATGATTTAACTTCTTCACCGAGTTTTGGATTTAGGAAAATTTGGTATCGATGGAAAGCTTATTTAATTTTCCACACAATTATAAGTTTAAATATAGAAAATTCTATATGAAAAAAATATTGCTCATTTTGACAGACATCCCTTAACATTATAGAAATGAATAAAAGCTAGAAAAAGTTTGGGGTATTACAAGAAACCAACTAAGTAATAAAATGACTTGATTGGAAAATTTCTGCATTAGTCACCTCACCCCGAGGAGGACTAGTAGCATCCGGTAAAACTCCAAAAATATCGATAGCTGTACCCTTATACCAAGTATGGATCCCCTGACTAGTATGTGTCCCTTCAATATTGTCCCTAGTTGGGACAGAAGATTTACCTTGCATCTCAGATGGTCAAGGCATGATTTGAAAAGTAAAGAAACCTGGATTAGAAAGAACATTAGTCCTTGCAGCTTGAAAATAGAACACCAAGAAAGTCAATCATTCCTAAATGCCTTGTAGTATCTCCCTTATGAGTGTGGCGCACTACACTGTCTAAAAGAGACTCTACTCAAGATGGATTTGTGGACTCCCAATTGAACATGAACCTAAATATCTAATACAAACACGACCTGACCCAACCTGAGTTCATGTCATAATGGGCATCTCAAGTCCAACCAGGACCATAGACCACCCCCATTGCCCAACCTAACCAACCAAATTGTTCCCTAAATTAGATAAATTCTGAACATATAACGAGATAGCATCTTTTATTCAAGTTATATACTTTAGGATAGGTCTATGTCCGTGATCGACCCAAATGAGCCCAACAGTCCAAACAAAAAAATAACCATAACAAAACAAAACCAACAAGAGAACAACTAAAACAATAACCAAGTTCCTGTCTGCAGCACAATATAAGAGGAGAGATTAATAATAAATTTAGTTTAACAGTATCACCCCCATTACCAATGCCAATACTAAGTATGGAACCAATATTGATTCCTCTCATTCTAACTAATAACAGTTCCATAAAGCCTCAAACAAAAAGAAAAATAATATCCTATTAGGACATGCCTCCAACCATAGACAAAACCAATATCCATACAATAAGCAAAGAATATAATGATATCCATGATTTGAAATAAATCCTTCCAAAATATGTAAGCTCACCACTTTAATCCAATTATTGATCCCGAATCTGATCAATAAGAAGGAGGAGTAGAATGGCTAGTTCTTGCATCATGTGGGGATACAGACACTCGAAGATAGTTTAGCGAGTGAATGCTAGTAAGTACTTAGGATAAGGATAAAATAATGCCATCCAGTAAAACCAAGTAAACCAACCATATGCAAACAAACATACATACATATATATATATATATTTATATATATGTGTACATATATTTTTATACATATATATATATATGAAACCATGATGAGATATGGAATCGGGTTTATCATGTCTTTAAAACTATTAAATCTGGGTATTTGTCGCTTAACTATCCTAAATCCACCAATGGGATAAGGTCAGCTGCTTTAGGTATGTGTTGTTAAGGTTAGTTGTAGCTTAACTATCCTGTAATTGACCTTCGCAAAAATTCACATTTGCTAAATTTGGAGAACAATCGGTGATCTCTAAGAGTTTGCAACACAATTTGAAGGTGGTCTGGATGATCGTCCTCACTTCGAGAGTAGACAAGAATATCATCGATAAAGACTGTGACAAATATGTCCAGATACTGTTTGAACACTCGGTGAATTAAGTACACGAAAGCTCCTGGCGCATTGGTTAGCCCAAAGGACATGACTAGAAACTCAAAATAACTATAGTGGGTCCTAAAGGCTATCTTCAAAATATCGCATTCCCTTACTTTGAGTTGATGATAGCCAGATCTAAGGTCTATCTTTAAAAAATAAATTTCACCTAGGAGTTGGTCAAATAAGTTGTCAATTCTTGGAAGAGGATATTTGTTCTTGACTGTGACTTTATTCAACTGACGATAGTTAATGCACATACGCAAAGAACTATCTTTTTTCCAAATGAATAGGATGGGAGAGCCCCAAGGAGAAACACTCGACCTTCTGAAGCCTATGTCTTAAAGATCTTTCAGTTGCTCGTTAAACTCTTTAAGTTTGGCAGGAGCCATATGATATGGAGGAATGAAAATAGGCTGAGTATCTGGAAGAAAATCAATTCCAAATTCTAATTCGCTATCAGGAGGTATCCTTGGCGAATCTTCGGGGAAGACATCAGGAAACTCAAAAACTACACTAATTGACTAAACTGTTGGAGTCTCAGACATAATGTCTTTGACTCGAACTAGATTATAGATACACTCTTTATAGATTATCTTTTTATCTTTAAGATAGGATATTAAATGACTCTTGCGAGACACTTAATTACATGACCACACAAAGGCTGGTTCATCGGGAAAATGAAACTTTACCACTCAAGTGTGACAATCTATGGATGCATAACAAAAATGAAGTTAATTCATACAAAGAATAAGGTCGAAGTCAACCATATCTAATCTATCAAATTTGCTAACATGATCTTATGAAGGAAAGTAATGGGACACCACCTATAAATATTTTTGGAAATAACTGATTCCCCTACTAGTGTAGAAACAAAGAAAGGCTCAGGGATCTTTTCAAAACTTATCTCAAAATTCACAATAACCAATGGTGTCACATAAGAGAAACTCGACCCAGGTTCTAACAATACATAAACATCAAAATTAAAGACACAAAGAAGACCAATCATAACATAGGGTGAGTCTTCTTGCTCTTGATGGGATGGTAAAGCATAGAACCGATTCTGGCACTGACCACCATCGGTACTGGATGATGCACCTTGAGGAGAGGCTGGGTGAGCTACAAGAGCTGGTGCACTGGTAGCCCTTGTCTGAGGAAGAATATCTTTGTTTCCCTACTTAGCATACGGGCACTCTCTAATTCCATGACATAACTTGCCATAACCAAAACAACCCTTTTGTCCTGCCAAACAGTGACCCCAGATGAGTTCTACCACACTTAGCACATGGAATATAATTAGGTTAAACGCTCACACTATTATGGGACCTGGACATAGAAGACTTATCCTACTGCTCATGTCTACCTCTGGGAGCGGGAGCACTAGCTGAAGATGGCGCTGGCAATGGTGGAAGAACCTGAAACTATGAGCGGTTTCCCCCTGCAGACCTTAACTAACAATCCTCAAACTATCCTCTTCTAGCCTTCTTATTTCATTTCTCTCTTTGCTTTAATTTCTCTGCCTCGATCTATTGTGCATGAGTTATCAACCTACCAAGATCCATATATCCAGTAAGCATGATGGTCTTACACTCCTTGACTACTAATTCCAACACTCCAGTAACAAACTTATTCATACTAGATCTGGTATCAGCTATCAACTTGGAAGCATACTTTGATAACTGGTTGAACTTAAGGCAGTACTCCTTCACAGTCACTAAGCCATGCTCTAGGTTCATAAACTCCTCAACCTTGGCTTCCCACAACTCATGCAGATAGAATGGTATCTTGGAATACCTACCAACTCATGGGAGCTGATTCTTACCCCTACCTTTTTTCCATATGACAACCCAATCGTAAGAAATATCTTTCAACCTATATAAAGCCAATTCTACACTCATCTCTTCAGATACATGCATAACTTGGGTGATATTTTTCACCTTATCAAGAAATAATTAAGGGTTCTCACCTACTTGCGACCCAAAGAATTTAGGCAGATTCATCCTCATAAAGTCACAAAGTCTGGCTATAGCTAAATCACCCCTTGTTGATGCTAAACTGTAGTTGGATTATTGGCTTGAACAATAGCGGTCACAACTTAGGCTAACACCTGAAAGGAAGCCCAAAATTCAACATGCGACACATTCTCATTTAGGGGATAAATAGGCTGGGATGGCTAATTGTCATTCCTACGGGCATTAGCTCTGTGAGGAGGCATATTCTATCATGAAAGAGCACGAGTTAATAGCAGATAGATATAGCTGTAAGCACAAGGGATTATGAAACAAAGAGAGGATTTTCCTTAAACGCTACATATGCTCTTGCTCATAGATGAGGCGCGCATCACACCCAGGATCAAGACTCTAAATAATGTGGCATATCTGACTACCTAGGACTCTTTAAACCTTAGGCTCTAATACTAAGTTTTAAAGGCACCAAAATCTAATCTCGAGATGTCAAATGGTGCTCAAGGATACGAGTAGCCTCAAGCTAAACCTTTGAGCCTTCTACCAGGTTGGAACCTTACTTTAAGATAAACTAGTCAATAAATAATGTTGTATAATACCAAAACTATACTAAATAAACTGAAGGTACAATATGAATAGAAAATACTGAAAGTATGTAAATAAACTCATAGTTTGACAAGCCTCTACTACTAATAAATTTAGAGAGTTATTGGGACAGACCCCAACTGACTAGTACTAAACTAAAAACAATAAATCAATTACTATGAAAACTGAAAATCTAAAGAAGTAGGCCCTTGAATCATTCGGACTCACTAACTGTAGGAGCGTAGATTATGATGCTCGAACTACTCATGCTGCTGGTACTGCGCACCTGAACCTACATTATAAGACAATGTAGCACATAAACATATATGTCGATCAACAGTTTGAGGATGTACTGAGTATATAGGGGTGCAATGCATACATAAGACATCATTGTAATTAGAAAGTAAATACATGCTAGATGTATATTACTCACATAAGCTTGATTATCCAAAATATCAAAATATCAAATCATGTATAACAAATCATACTTGTAAATCTAGTGAGTCATAACACTTAGTCTTATAAAAGCTTTTCTATCATTATTTTCTTTTGAAACATAAAAGCTTTGGGAGCTTTGGAAATATTAGAACTTTTGGACATAGGGACTTTGGGAGTTTCTTCTAACCGACGTAAACTATGTGAGGTGGCATGGAGTCCAACGTCTTACCCATGTTAGGGAGAGCTGCTCTACCATTGCTATCAGAATAGAACCTTAAGTTAAGTGATCACTATCTTAGCCCACAATGGGAGTTTAAAACCTACAGTAACTCGTTGTCCTGGGGTATGAGACCTTTGAATCATACCCAACTAGGTGCTAAATACTACTCCCATATTATTGCTCAAAACTTTTAGGAAATCCACCTTAAAATATCATAAGGGTTTGTAATTAAAACTAATTATGCTTCTCATTATTTTAAATCATAAATCGTTTAAATAATGTGGATTCCTATCTTAGCTTATTATCAAAGTATAAATTTTTCTTTTGAAAGCACTAATCAAAACTTATCAATAATCAAAATAAATATTACTCATTCTGGAAGACATCCCTTAATATTCTAGGAATGAGTTTAAGCTAAAAGAAGTTTGGGGTATTACAATATCTCCCCTTGGGATTATTCATCCTCGAATGTGGCTAGCAAAGTTGAGATGCTGAAAACTGAGCCCATAACTGGCATATACAACTGAAAGCATGACTCAATTAATTGAAAATGCATGAACTATTGAATGAATGACTATATAAAGATGAAACTTAGACTGAAAAGAGATGATCTGATAAAACTTGTTACCTTAAACTGAATCTGAATGTGCAGTAAAAAAATGAGGCTACTTGGTCCGCCGCATATCTTCTTCTACTTCCCAAGTGGCTCCCTCAACTAATTGATTTCAACAAAGAACCTTGACTATGGGGACTTCTTTGTTCCTTAGTCTATGTGACTAATGGTTAATGATCTCAATTGGAATGTCTTCATAAGAGAGGCTATCATGAACCTCTGTACTTTCTAAGGGTACTACAACTGCTGAATCACTAATACACTTCTTCGACAAAAACACATGGAACACATGATGTACGGATGATAAATTGTAGGAAATTCAAGCTCATATGCCACCATCCTAACACGGCTCAAAATTCAGAAGGGACCTATATATCGGGGTCAAAGTTTCCCTTTCTTGCCAAATCTCTTTATCCCCTTCATCGGTGAAACTTTCGAATAGACTACATCATCAACTTCAAATTCAAGATCTCATTTTCTTACATCCGCATTAAACTTGTGATGACCTTGAGCTGGTTTCAACCTTTCTCGAATCAACTGTACTTTATCCATAGCTTCTAACACCATATTTGTCCCTAACAACGTGGACTTACCCACTTTAAACCATCCGATAGGTTATCTATATCTCCTCCCATAAAGTACCTCGAATGGGGCCATCTGAATGCTAGCATGATAACTGTTGCTGTAGGCAAACTCAATCAATGGAAAATGCTCATCCCAACTACCCCTAAAATCAAGTACACACGCTCTCAACATATCTTCTAGGGTCTGAATGGTCCTATCTTCTTGACCATCGGTCTGAGGATGAAAAGTGAAACTAAGATGAACTTGGGTACCAAGACCCTTTTGAAAAGCTTTCCAAAACTAGAAGTGAACTAAGTTCCCCTATTTGAGATGATAGGCAAGGAAACTCCATGTAATCTGACTAACTCTCAGAAATAAAACTTAGCATAATCCTCAACTGTATAGGACATATGAAATAGCAAGAAATATGCTGACTTAGTCAATTTGTCCATAATAAACCAAATCAAATCATGTTGATGACGTAAATGGGGTAAACCTGTTAAAAAATCTAGATTCACCTCTTCTTATTTCCAAGTAGGAATATTGAACTCTTGCAAAATACCACCAAGACTTTGGTTCTCTACCTTAACCTGTTGACAAGTTGCATAATTGGATACAAACTCTATTATATCTCTCTTTATACTGCTGCACCAATAGATTTCTTGCAAATCTTGGTATATTTTAGTAGCACAGGATGAATGGAGTAACATGGACCATGCACCTCAGCCATAATCTGATGTCTCAACTCATCTATGCATGGTACAGACAGTCTACCCTGGCATCTTAAAACACCATCTCCCCCTTGGAAGAAAAACTCTACCTTTTGGTCTTTAACTAACTTCTACAACTTAACTAAGATGGGATCGTAATATTATTTATCCTTCACCTCAGAAACTAAGGAAGATTCTACACTACTTTGCACCCAAACGCAACCCTCAGCTGAATCAAACAATCTAACACCCAACCTAGCAAAACGGTGCACTTTCCAAGCTAAATTTTTATTATCATTCTCCACATAAGCAACACTACCCATAGACAGTCTACTAAGGGTATCTTCCACTACATTGGCCTTGCGCGTATGATATAACACACTCATATCATAATTTTTTAGTAGTTCTAACCACCTTCTCTAATGGAGATTTAACTTCTTCTGTGTAAACACATATTGTAAGCTTTTGTGGTCTATGAACACATTATCATGCACACCATATAGGTAGTGTCTCCAAATTTTAGAAGCAAACATGACAGCAGCTAATTCAAGATCATGGGTTTGGTAATTCTTTTCAAGAGGCTTATGTTGCCTAGAGGCATAGGCTATGATATTGCCTCTCTTCATCAAAACACAACCCAAACCAATTCTAGATGCATCACAATGCACAATAAAACCATCTGTACCATTAGGTAATGCTAATACTGGGGATGAGGTAAGTTGGGTCTTCAACTACTGAAAAATCTTCTAGTTGGAATCTGACCACTGAAACTTAAACTTCTTCTGAGTCAATTGGGTCATAGGAGACGCAATGGATGAAAATCCCTCAACCAAACGTCTGTAATAACCATATAAACCCAAGAAAATCCTAATGTCTGATGAAGAGATAGGTTTACACCAATTTCTTATGGCTTCTATCTTTTGGGGATCAACTCTAATACCCTCACTAAAACAATATGACCGAGAAAAGCAATTGAACTTCACCAAAATACATATTTGCTAAATTTGTTGAACAATTGGTGATCTCAAAGAGTTTACAACACAATTTAGAAGTGGTTTGCATGATCATCCTCACTACGAGAGTAGACAAGAATATCATCGATAAAAATTAAGACATATATGTCCAGATACTATTTGAACACTCGGTTTATCAATTCCATGAAAGTTGCCGGGGGATTGTTTAGCCTGTAGGACATAACTAGAAGCTCAAAATGACCATAGCGGGTCCCGAAGGCTGTCTTTGAAATATCGCATTCCCTTTCTTTGAGTTGATAATAGCCGGATCTAAGGTCTATCTTTGTGAAATAACTTGCACTTTGGAGTTGGTCAAATAAGTCATCAATTCTAGGAATAGGACATTTTTTCTTGACTCTGACTTTATTCAAATGATGATAGTCAATGCATATACACAAAGAACCATTTTTCTTTCAGATAAATAGTACAAGAGTGCCCCAAAGAGAAACACTAGTTCTTATGAAGCTTTTGTCTAGAAGATCTTTGAGTTGCTCTTTCAAATCCTTAAATTTGGCAGGAGACATATGATATGGAGGAATAAAAATAGGCTGAGTAGGAAGAAAATCAATTCCAAATTCTATTTCTCTATTAGGAGGCATCTAAGACAAATCTTTGGGAAAGACATTAGGAAACTCATTAACTATATTGACTGACTGAACTGTTGGAGTCTCAGACTTAATGTGTTTAACTCAAACTAGATGATAGATAGACCCTTTAAAGATCACCGTTCTGGCTTGAAGATAGGATATGAAATAACACTTAGGAGGCACTGATTTACCTGACCACACAAAGGATGGCTTAGTGGGAAACTTAAACTTCACCACCCTGGTGCGACAATCTATGGATGCATAACAAGAATGGAGACAATCTATTCTAAGAAACAGGTTGAAGTCAACCATATCTAATTCTATCAAATATGCTAAAATTATCTTATGAAGGACAATAATGGTACACTTTCTATAAATCCTTTTGGCAATAATTGATTACCCTAGTGGTGCAGAAACCAAGAAAGACTCACGGATCTTTTCAGAATTTATCTCAAAATTCACAGCAACCAACGGAGTTAGATAAGATAAACTCGACCCAGTGTCTAACAACACATAAGCATCAAAATGGAAGAAATAAAGCATACCAGTCACAAAATCGAGTGAGTCTTCTTGCTCAATATGGGTTGGTAAAGAATAGAACTAATTTTGGCGCTGACCACCACCAGTACTCGATTAGGCGCCCTAAGTAGGGGCTGGGCGAGCTGCAGAAGATGGTGCACTGGTAGCCCCTGTCTGAGGATGAACATCTCTATTTCCCTACTTAGCATACAGGCACTCTCTAATTCCATGACCTAACTTGCCACAACCAAAAAACCCCTTTTGTCTAGCAAAGCACTAACCAGGATGAGTTCTACTACACTTAGCACATAGATGATAATTAGGCTAACCGCTCACACTATTTTGGGACCCGGACATAGAAGACTTACCCCACTACTCCTGTATACCTTTAAGAGTGAGAGAACTAGATGAAGATGGCGCTGGCAATGGCGGACGACTCTTAAATAGTGAGAGGTTTCCCCTTGCAGACCTTGACTGACCATACTCAAACTATCATATTCTAGACTTCTTATTTCCTTTCTCTCTCTTCCATTTAAATTCTCTACCTCGATCTATTTGGAATGAGTCATCAACCTAACAAGATCCATATTTCTGATAAGCTTGGCAATCCTGCACTCTTTAACTTCCAATCCTAACCTCCAGTAACAAACTTACTCATACTTGATTGGGTGTAAGCTATAAACTTGGGAACATACTTAAATAATTGGTTAAAATTAAAGCAGTACTCCTTCAGTCATTGAGCCCTACCTTAGGTTCATAAACTTCTTAACTTTGGCTTCCCGCAACTCACGCGTAGAGAAACTATCAAGAAAGGCATCTGGGAATACTTACCAACTCATACGAGCTGCATTCTCACCCCTATCTTTCTTATACATAAAATATCAATCATAAAAAACATCTTGCAAACTATACGAAGCCAATTCAATTCTCTTCCTTTTAGTGACATGCATAACTTGGGTAATCATTTGAACCTCATCAAGATACAATTGGGAGTCCTCACCTACTTGTACCCTAAAAAATTTAGGCGAATTCATCCTTATAAAGTCACAAAGTCTAGATGTAGTTAAATCACCCCCTTATTGATGCAGAACTACAACTAGATTATTGGCTTGAACATTAACGGTCACATCTTAGGCTAACGCCTGAAAGGCAGCTCAAAATTTAGCATGCAACACATTCTCATTCAGGGGATCAATAGGCTGGGGTGGCTGGTTATTATTCCTAGGGTCATTTGCTCTACGAGAAGGAATATTTGGTGATGAAAGAGTACAAGTTAATAGCTGATAGAGATAGTTGTAAGCATAATGGATTATGAAAGAAAAAGAGGATTTTCCAAGAATAATCCATAGCCTCTTACTCATAGATGTGGCGTGCTTCACACCCAAGATCAAGACTCTACGTAGCACAACTTTTCTGACTACCTAGGACTGTGTAAACCTTAGACTCTGATACCAAGTTTGAAATGCTCCGAAATCTGATCCCGAGAAGTCACACTGTGTCCAAGGCTACGAGTAGCCCCAAGCTAACCCTTTGAGCCTGCTGCTAGGTCGAAACCATACTTTAAGATAAATTAGTCAATAAATAATGTTGTATTATACAAAAACAGAACTGAATAAACTAAAGATATTGTATGAATAGCAAATACTAAAAGTCTATAAAAAAACTCATAGTCTAAAAAGCCTCTACTGCTAAGAAATCTAGAGAGTCATTGCGATAGACCAACAACTAACTAGGACTAAACTAAAAATAATAAATCAACAACTGTAAATGCTAGAAATCTGAAGAAGTAGGCCCTCGAATCATGAGGACTCATCAACTGTGGGATCATAGATAAAGATGCTTGAAAAACTCACGCTACTGATGCGGAGCACCTGAACTTACATTATAAGATAATGTAGCACATAGACATATATGTGGATTAACACTTTGAGGCTGTACTGAGTATATAGGGGTGTAATGCATACGTAAGATATCATCGTAATTAGAAAGTAAATTCATGCTCGATGTATATGACTAATATAAGCTTGATTATCTAAAATATCAAAATATAAAACCATGTATAATAAATCACACTTGTAAATCTAGTGAGTCATAATACTTATTCTTATAAAATCTTTTCTATCATTCTTTTTTTTGACACTTAGAAGCTTTGGGAGGTTCGGAAATCTTGGAACTTTAGGACTTAGGGACTTTGGGAGTTTCTTCTAAACGACCTAAACCATGTGACCTGACATGGAGTCCAACATATTGCCCATGTTGGGGAGAGCTATTCTTCCTTTTCCATTGGAATAGAACCTTAAATTAAGTGCTCTCTATCTTAGACCACTATGGATATTTAAAACCTACAGTGGCTCGTAGGTTTGGGGCATGAGACCTTGGAATCATACCCAACTCGGTGCTAAATACTACTCTCATATTATTGCTCGGAACTTTTGGGAAATCCTCCTTAAAATAGCACAAAGGTTTGTAATTAAAACTAATTATGCTTCTCATTGCTTTAAATCATAAACTGTATGAATAATGTGGATTCCTATCTTAGCTTAGGTTCAAAATATCAATCTTTACTTTTGAAAGAACTAATAAAAACATGTCAAAAGTACTTGAGATCATAATCTCCTTATAAAATCATCACTAGTACTTAGAACTCAAAGTATAAAGTTTTAATGCATCAATAATTACATCAATAATCAGATTTAAACTAGATGCTCAATAATCATGTTAAAAGCTTTCAACAATCTCAGTCAAGATAATGGTATATAACTCATAATACGAATCTTATATTTTAAATATGTAAATTTCTTTTAATTGGAGCCTTAAATATCATAATAGTTTCATAAAATAAAATAATGAGAATTTGGGAATCAACCCTAACTTAAATTTCATGGGAAATCATAGAATATTCAGTAAAATTGAAACCATAATTGTGTTTTGGGCACAAGGATGAGAGGTTTATCATTGGTCAAAACCCTACATACCTTGGATGATGAACTAGATGAATAACCTTGCTTTTGAGACTCTATTTGTGCTCTTGAATGATGGTTCTTGGAATTCTTGTGTTGGAAATCTTGAATCTTTAATTAATTTGGAAAAAAAAAATGGTGGAATCATGGGATTCTTGTGGTTTGTTATTGAAGCTTATGGTTTTTTATTGAGAGAAATCTTAAGAAAAATCTCATAAGATACTTGTAATAGCCTTAATCTTGTGTTTAGATGGAATTTGGGGCTGGGAAAAGTCCAAAATATCCTCTTTAACTTCTAAATGAAATTGAAAAAAAAGAACTAGGGTCCCAATTTAATCGGCCACTGCGATGCTAAGGTGTGAGCAAAAGCTAACACATTTAATGCCTTTTAGCTCAAAATAATTGTGAATTTTGAAGTAACTCTTGTTTTTTTGATGTGTTTGCTCATGATATTAAAGAAAAAGGATGAAGAAATGAGAATAAACAATAATGGAGCAAAAAAGTTGAAAATATGAGCAAAATAGAAGAAAACATGGCTGACGACCTCTGTGATAAGAACCTTGTGATAGCCTATCAGCATTGGCGTCAACCATAACAAGAGAGTTGCAGTTTGAGGAGCTGTTCTGACGGTGTCGGTGATGTGGCATCAAAGTCTTGATTCAACCTTAAGCAGAAAGTTAGCATGGGAAGAAGATATCTAACGACGTTGGTGATACACCATCAGATCCCTGACGCGGAGTCATACACATCGTCAGCCTAAGATAGAACCTGAAGGCAACTGAAGCCTCTCTGACGTCATCCGTGGTAGCATATCAACTTCTAGACGTAGAGTCAGCCTAGGCATCACCTATTCCTGATAATTTTATTAATTTATTTATTTTATTTCCTTAATCAGGCTTTAGTTTAAATAACATATTTTAGGGTTTTTTAGGGGAATAATTCATCTATCAGACATCAACTCTAAGAAGAGAGACACGTATTTTTGCTCTCTTTCATAAATTATTCTTGTGTTTTCGTGTCAACTATTTTTGGGGTTTCTACCATGTGATTAAATCGGAGTAACTACTTGTTATTTTCTATACATTTGTAAGTTTATCATTATAATCATGAATTCAACTTGTTATTTCGTTCATCAAATCATGAGCGGCTAATTTCATTAGCCGGAGTTATGGGATCCATGGATTAAGGTTTGATATGATACTAGGTGTTTAACGGATTCAAAGAGTAGTAAAACATCTTGAGATTCTATTGTTTTAACTAAAATCTAGTGGTTGCAAACATTAGGTTATGCCTTAGGTTTTATTTGCTTCTAACGGAGAAATAGACTAGAGGACGTGAATTATCAACAGGAACTCGGAAGCTACCAACCTTCTGCTTAATGATTAATGTCGTAACTGGATTAATCTTACTAAGATAACATCCTATTGGAAATAGATAAGTTATCTATGTTCAAGAGAATTAGATAATAAATTGTCTGGTGAGGTTTAGAGATAAGTCAGATAGTATAATCGTCAGGGATATTCTGCTATTCTACTCATTCTGAGATTCTCTAGCATTATCTAGTATCTGTCAATTCCCGAAACCTTTGGTGAACATAGCTCTGTTTTCCCAATTATCTTGATTATAAACACTGAAGTATTGAAAGTGATATTTAATACACCATGAACTTAAACCCCTATCTTTCGGAAGCAGTAAACTACCAGTAAAATCTTTCGTAAACAAATCGAAGTTCACACCCTATTCCCTATAGGATTCGACCCCAACCTAGTTTGGTTTTATATTCACAAGGATCACTTACACCCATTCAAGAGTGTAATTTGAGCGTTATAAAAAATGGTGCCGTTTCCAGAGAATGCGGTTTTAGACTAAAAATTTTGTGTGTGAAAATTTGCTAATGGTTAAGTTTCTGTGATTTACGTTTATTTGTTATTTTTGTTTATTGTAGGTACTATGGTTTTTATGCCAAGCACGAGAAGCTCTGGAGAATCTCTACTACCAATCAATCCAGAACCTCAACTAATTGGGAGAATAGTTGAACAACTGGAAGAAGAAAGACTAGTTGCTTTAGCCAGGGCTTAGGTGAATGCACAAAATTTGGGTCAACAAGCATGTCACCAAAACCCTGATGATGAAGACTTGGGTGATGCAGAATTGTTGAATCCTCAAAACCCAAGGAGAGCTGAGAAAGTTGCTGTACCAGCGCAGCGAAATGTCAACAAAAATCGTTGAGTCTGGGGAAGGTATGGTCAACACCCTATACAATATAAGGATGATGAAGATTATGAAGGAATGGACAAAGCTGGTGCAATGGGTGCTATCATTATGCCTCCATTGTCACCAAGTACAAAGTTTAGCATAACACGTACCATGATCCAACTCCTAAATCTGAAAGGGTTATTTGGAGGCTTTCCTGGTGATGATCCGAACATGCATTTGGTGAACTTCATCACCATCTACAAATCCTTTGACGATCCAGGAGTGAGCTAGAATGCGATGAGGTTGAGGTTATTTCCATTGTCTCTATCTGTAGAGGCAACAATATGGTTGAGTGAGTTAGAGCTCGACTCTATAACTAACTAGAGATAGTTGAAAGTTGTGCTCCTAGAATGGTTCTTTCCACCCTCCAGAAGGGTATAGTTGAGGGACGAGATTAGCAACTTCAGACAACTTTTGACTGAAGCACTGCATGAGACTTGGGAAAGGTTTAAGAAGAAACTTTTACAATGTCCAAACCACAATATGACAAACTTGCACTTGATGGATACATTGTACAGAGCTTTCAACTCTGTGACAAAGCCAATTGTCCATAACACTATAGGTGGTTCATTCATTGACCTCTCTTTTCTGTATGCTTCTGATATGCTAAATAGAATGACCAAGCAGACTCGGGCTTGGCACACTAGAGATTCTATAGTAGCTAGCCCTACTATTGCTGGTGGTATTACTGTAGAGCAGCGTAGAAGGGATAAGGAGCGAGATCAGGACATGGCCTATTTGAAGACGCAGATGGACTTGCTGGCTAAGCACTTTCTATCTGACAAAACAGAAATGGTCAAGGCTGTGGACTCTCATGGTACTGTATCTACAGGTGCTGATACTGAGGCAAACTATGTGAGTAATCAGGGATGTTTCCGAGGTAATAGCCAAGGGAACCAAGGTCGAACTTTCTATGACAAGCCTGATTATAAAGATAGGGAGTAGGGACATTGGAGAAACAATAATGACAAGAGTTGTTTGTATATTCCTTCTGGGAGTCGGGATGCTGCAACAACTAGTTCTGTTAAGATGTCCATGAAGGACATGATAGAAAAGCTGTTGAAGGGAGTAGAGGCAACCAAATCGCGGGTAACTAATATGAAAAGTGAGTTTTCTACCCTCAGTCAGTTGGTAAGCTCACACTCAGCTTCTATTAAGCAGTTGGAGCAGCAGATGAGCTAACTTTTGGCTACTCTAAATCAGAGAAAAAATGGCACTTTACCAATTGATACAGTTCAGAACCCGCGGACTGATGGCTCTTGTATGGCGATTACCACCAGTAGTGGTAAGATATTATCTGGACTTTCTATGGGCAAAACTGTGGAGAAAGAGGTACGTGTTGATAAATTTGAAGGAAGCAATCTAGTGGAGTCTGAGAAGCTGAATGGCTTTGTTGACATGTCAGAGAAAGAAGGCGACAAGAAAGAGAAAGTGGTATTAAAACAAATGCCAAGACCACCACCTCCATTTCCTCAGAGGTTGAAAAAGAAAGAAAATAATGAGAAATATAGCAAGTTCATGGCAATAATGAAAAAGCTGACTGTGAATGTGCCATTTATGGAGGCACTTGAGAAAATGCCAAACTATGCTAAATTTATGAAGCAATTGCTAACAAAGAAGCGGTAGGTAAGTCGTGAGCTGACGGACAACATCCATCATTGTGGTGTTGTGTCTTAACAATCCTTAGTGCAGAAAAAGCCTGATCTTGGACCATTTACCATACCGTGCACAGTTGGGACCATAAAGTTTACCAAAGCTTTATGCGACTTAGGAGCAAGTATAAATCTGATGCCGTTTGATATCTACAAGAAGCTTGGATTGGGGGAGCCTACCCCCACAACGATGCGTCTTTGTATGGCAGATAGATCGGTTAAGCCACCGGTTGGTATATTGCAGGATTTGCCAGAAAAGGTAGATGATTTTATTCTGCCTACAAACTTTATGATAGTGGATTATGATGTTGATTTAAAGGTACCCATCATCTTGGGTAGACCATTATTAGCCACGGGGTGAGTATTGGTTGATATGGAGCTCAATGAGCTCAAGTTTAGATTGGGAAAAGGAAGGCCAGATTTAAAATGCAACCTCCTACGAAGCAGTTGAAGGAGATGAACATCTTCTCGGTTATGGATGTATTCCAGGAATATGGTAACGAAGTCTTAGTAATTAAGATAACCAAGTTGTGCCACGAAACTAAATTAGGCACTATTGGGAGGCAACCCAAAATTTTATTTTCATGCATTTTGTTTTTATTCAATTAGGTAGTAATAGAAAGGAACTGAAGGGGTACAAAAAGGTCAAGGTAAAAATTGAAGAATGCAAGTCAAGTGGTTTTGATGACATTCGTGTTAGGCTATCAGAACTGTGATGGCTTATCACTAATGACATCAAAAAGATCAGAGGGTGAAACCTTCACTGTTAAGGCTAACGACCTCTGTGATAAGCTATCATATTGTTGATGGCTTATCACGAGTTGGTGTCAGCCATTGTGTTATTTAAAAAAATCTAGGCCCAATTTGATCCAAATTCGACCCGACCCAGGTGTAAAACCCTTTAGGTTCCCGCTTTATTTTATTTACTTCTTTAAGTATTATTTTATTTCCTTAGTGGGATATTTACTTCCCTTCAAAACACTCTTAAGTTTACAAGGAAACCTCCTTCCTAATAGTTGTGGGATCGCAAGGAAAATCAGAGTCAATCTCTCATCTTTTCTTCTCTCTTCCGTAATCTAGTGGAGTCAACTCATTAGGTATGCTCATAACTTTGTTCTCCTATCATTGAAGTGGTAAAGTTGTTGAAACCATGATGCTCTAAAGGAAGAAACTTGAGTTCAAGTTGTAATAGCATGAAAATCAGAAATTAAGGTTAAGTTGTGCCTAAATTGCAAAAATTTGAAAACCCTAAGTACAAAAATAAAAATACCATGTGATTATACGAAGAATTTTGTCCCAAAATTATGAATGTAAACTGATTGGGGGAAAAATTCAGAGCTGACGACATTGCTGATAGGCTATTACAAGCGTGATGCCTTATCAGCTACATCGTTAGCAACTTTGAAAAAGGGAGCCTTCACTGTTTAAGGCTGACGACCTACCTGATAGGCTAACACAATAGTGATGCCTCATCAGCCACGTAGTTACAAGTTAGATGATGATACTAAGTGAACTTGAATAGCATGTTTTGACTGTTATACCTTGATCAGTAACTTATGTTTGTCTTATGGTCCAGGAACATTCTAATGGCACCTAAAAGCAAGAATCGTAACACTCCAAAGAAAGCTGCCAAGCCTAAAAAGGTTCGAAAGCTTATTGATGAAGACTCAAATTAAGAAGATGAAGAATCACTGCTCAGGTGGAGTAGAAAGAAACCCAGTCCAAAGGCACCTCCTCCACCTAAACCCATTGCAGTGGAGGATAGTGATGATACTGAGACTACTACCCTAACTGAGAGTGAATCCTCTGAGCAAGAAGGATCTATGCAAACTGAGTCCGAACAACCTGAGTCTGAGAAGGCGATTCTAAGGAAACATTCTCTGAAACTCCTACAACTGAAAATCAAGCTGAGAAGGAACCCCCAATTCGGGGAACTTTGATAAAATACAAGAATCTGGAGGTCTGAGAGAGTGCTATATGGAAGATCCCTAAAGCGGAAGACATCTTCCTCAAAGGGTTGATTAGAACAAAAAGAAGATCTACTAGACGACCGGTGTTTCCAGAGAAGAGAATCATCATCACAGGGTTGCCTGGGTATCCTGTAGTTGAGAAGAAATTCATAGATTATAGGCAGGGATGGACTGCTAAGGGAGGTACACCATTTTTCCTTACATTATTCTGAGAGTTCTATGTGAACTACCAGGCTAGATTAGAAAGCATGTGCAAGAGTGGAGAGACCACAGCAGACCAGCCTTTGCGGACCAGAGTTCTAGTTCGAGGGGTAAATATATATATTTATGAGATGACTATCAATAGGTTTCTACATGGACACAACTTCAATCCTCAGGACACAAATCCTGCATTCTACCATCGTCTAAAGAGTAAGGATGACCAACATCCTTGGTTAGCTACACTCATAGCTGAGGGAGACCCTTTATGGCTAACCCGACCCAGTGAGCATATTTACAAGGATTCTTTGACTCAAGAGGCAAAATTCTGGTAAGGTGTTGTGCGCACCCATTTGATGCCGACCGAAGGAGATAATATTTTTGGTGATGATCGAGCAATATTGGTCACATGTCTTGTGGCCAACCTTAAGCTGCATTTTAGGGAGATTATTGCTAAAGTGATTAAGATTTAGGTAACGAGATCTGACACAGCTCATCCATTCCCTTGTCTGATTACCAGGCTATGCACAGAGGTAGGGGTACGACATATTGCTGGGATAGATGAGACTTTGTATGCCACCAAGACCCACAACCCCATTCGTATTGAGGAAAATCATCCAAGGCTAACACATGATAAAGGCGTGAGGGTTGAGGTAAACCCATCAGTTGCAGGCCCTAGTTCAGTACCTGAAGTTGAGGTGCAAGCTTCTGAGGCTGTCAGGTAGGCTCATTTCCTGAGGATGAGCCAGGTCCATCAGTTCCTATAACACCAGCAAAAGCTGCATCCCAGCCTATTGATATAAAAAAAATGGCCAAATAGGCCAGATGGTGTGAGACGTAGCTATGTACCTTTGCTGAGCAGTTTGCAGCTGCTGTAGATAAAAGAATCAGGGCTGCTCTTGAGACCTCTGCTACTTTGCCTGCACGGGTTACAGATCTGGAGAACCACTTTGATGAAAAGGCACAGGAGCTGACTGAAATTGAGCTTTGCTGGATTTAGAGTGGCCCTAGAAAAGGTAAAAGATAAGATGGGGGTAGTACAACAACACCAGTTTATGATGCCTGTAAGGAAGAAAGATGAGGAATCTAAGGATGAACCTCCAATCCTAGATCTCACTGTAGAGCCAGTAAAAAAAAAAGAAAGACAAAGAAGATGAAAAAGGTAAGAGAAAGAGACAAGAATATGATAAAAATGAGAGCAAGGCCAAGAAAAAGGTAAAGAAGAAGAAGAAGGCAGAGAAGACACTGCAGGCAGATGATAAGTTAACATAATAGGAGAGAGCAGATCTGAAAAGGGCAATGCAAGCTTCCCGAGAGAACAATTGGAAATGGGAAGAAGCACTACGAGTGAAAGATATAGGAGCCTCATCTATCAGAACAGTTGAACTGGAGCAAAGAGAAGCTCCTGATAAGGATTACACTGCTGTAGGGTCGAGGACCTATGATTTGAGACTTGATTGACTGCAGGTATATCCTAACCCTTAGTTTCATTTTATTTTGATTTTAAGTTGAGGGTGTAGGGTAGTATATTGCTGTAGCATATTCTGTAAATAACTAGGAGTAGTGCAAGTTCTGTAGGCAGTTAACTGATTTTCTGATTTTGAACACCACTTCGAAGGTTTGTTTTGCATGACTGTATGAATTGCACCTTAGTGTGACCACTGATCATCTCGTCATAGCATTAGTTTAGTTACTTGACCATCACTACTGAACAATTGCATGAACCAGATAGGTAGTAGCCAGTGATATTGCTAGTGTGCCATGTGTGTGTGGGACTATACCGAATTCTCTTTGTAGTGTCAAATCTAGAAATTTCTCGGTTTGTCTTACCATAATTGAGATAGGGGTTAAGAAAGGATTATAGGCCATTTTTGAATTTAAGTCACTATAAGCCTAAATGACCTTCCTATAATGTATGATTTTTCCTTGACCCTGATTTGAGCCTTAACTGACCATTTTTCTTTCTATGATACCTATCAACTTCCCTTTTTAAATCATAATGAACCTACTTTGGCCTTTGTCCTCCTTGGACACTGTACACCTTAACATAGGAAAATAACCTAAGTTGAGGGTGGCTATCATAGGTGTGCGTGATATAAGTTGGATATAAAGAAGGGTAGAGTAGAAGAGAAATAATCAAAGGAAAAGAACCAATGGTTGGGTGTTGATGAAAAAGAGCAAGAAAAGAAATTCTACTTGAATAGAAAGAAGTGCACCCATCCTAAATGTGTGACCAAGAAAATAGAAAAAAGTGAAAAAAGGAGAAAAAGAGAAAAAGAGAAAAAGAAAAGAAAAGAAAAAGAGGTTAATGACTGGACACCATAAGTTAAGGTAGTGCCAAAGAGGTTAGTCACTCTAAATGCTGTATAATATCATTCTAGCCCTAGCCTATGTTATAAGCCAAAGAAAGACCTATAGTGACACTAGCGTACCTATCTGGAAACCTTGGTAATGACGATAAGGGAAAGCATATGGTATTTGGCATACACTGGTTTGAACATCATTCTGAGAGTGAGTGTTTTTGTGATGATCCCTGTGTTTATATTTTTGATGTCTGACATGATAAAAAAAGGGGAATTTCTTTGTTATGAGGGCACACTAGTATCTTGCTAAGTTACTTACTTGTTTGGGTAGTGTACATTGATACATGCATGATTATTGGTACTTATTTGATGCCATGGGTAGAAGCCTTTGTGTTCCATAGTTGCTTTTCAATAAATTACACAGTAGTTTTGAGTTGGTTGACCTTGGAGATGGTAAACTGAGTTTTGAGCTAAATTGGTTGTTGGCTGCTAAATGTTCATTGTATTCTCTTAGTTAGTTATTGCTTGAGGACAAGCAATTGTTTTATGTTGAGGGTGTTGATGTGTGAGCAAAAGCTAACACATTTAATGTTTTTTAGCTCAAAATAATTGTGAATACTGAAGTAAATCTTGTTTTTTTGATGTGTTTGCTCATGATATTGCAGAAAAAGGCTGAAGAAATGAGAATAAACAATAATGGAGCAAAAGAGTTGAAATTCTGAGAAAAATAGAAGAAAACATGGCTGATGACCTCCGTGATAAGTCGTCAGCCTCGTGATAGCCTATCAGCATTGGCATAATCCTTAACCAGAGAGTTGCAGTTTAAGGAGCTGTTCTGAAGACGTCGATAACATGGCATCAAAGTTGTGATAAGGCATCAAGAATGGCGTCATCCTTAAGCAGAAACTTAGCATGGGAAGTAGATATCTGGCGACGTCGGTGATACGCCGTCAGATCCCTAATGAAGCGTCAGCCACATGGTCAGCCTAAGACAAAACCTGAAGGCAACTGAAGCCTCTCTGACGCCATCCATGATAGGACGTCAACTTCTTGACGCGACGTCAGCCTGGGCGTCACCTATTCTGGACAATTTT
Organism: Capsicum annuum; assembly: GCF_002878395.1. Taxonomy (NCBI): domain Eukaryota; kingdom Viridiplantae; phylum Streptophyta; class Magnoliopsida; order Solanales; family Solanaceae; genus Capsicum; species Capsicum annuum. The sequence goes on from NC_061115.1 coordinate 195,176,029, forward strand.
ATTGATTTTGTTATTTTATTTCCTTAATTAGGATTTAGTATAAATAGCATCTTTTAGGTTTTTTTTTAGGGGAATAATTCATCTATCAGACATCAACTCTAAGAAGAGAGATACATATTTTTAATCTCTTTCATAAATGTTTCTTGCGTTTTCGTATCAACTATTTTTGGGGTTTCTAGCTTGTGATGAAATCAGAGGAACTACTTGTTGTTTTCTACCCATTCGTAAGTATATCATTATAATCATGAATTCAACTTGTTATTTCGTTCATCAAATCATGAGCGGCTAATTTCATTAGCCGGAGTTATGGGATCCATGGATTAGGGTTTGATATGATACTAGGTGTTTAAAGGATTCAAAGTGTAGTAAAACATCTTGAGATTCTGTTGTTTTAACTAAAATCTAGTGGTTGCAAACATTAGGTTATGCCTTAGGTTTTATGTGCTTTTAACTGAGAAATAGACTAGAGGACGTGAATTATAAACAGGGACTCGGATGCTACCAACCTTCTGTTTAATGATTAATGCTGTAACTGGATTAATCTACCTGAGATAACATCCTATTGGAAATAGATAAGTTATCTAAGTTTAAGAGAATTAGATAATAAATTGTTTGGTGAGGTCGAGAGATAAGTCAGATAGTATAATCATCAGGGATATTTTGCTATTCTACTCATTCTGAGAATCTCTAGCATTACCAACTATCTATCAATTCTCGAAACCCTTGGTGAACATAGCTCTGGTTTTCCATTTATCTTGATTACAAACACTGATGTATTGAAAGTGATAGTTAACACACCGTAAACTTAAGCCCCTATCTTTCGGAAGCAGTAAACTAAAAGTAAAATCTTTCGTAAACAAATCAAAGTTCACACCCTATTCCCTGTGGGATTTGATCCCAACCTAGTTGGGTTTTACATTGACAACGATCGCTTACACCCATTCAAGAGTATAATTTGAGCGTTATCAGACCCGCCGCTATCGTGGTGGCTCACTGGAAACTAATGAATGGAAAATTGGGGTCCTCCGCAATGCGGAGCTATCACATTGTCCTACTAGATTTTGACACTTGGGACCTAGAACTTCAACGCGGTGCACAACCATCGTGGTTCCCTATAGAAATGAAAATTTGGCCTTCGGCGCAATGCACCACTATCGCATTTGGCTATTGGAATTCGACAATTTGGAAAATAGACCTCTCTGCGATGCGCCAATATCGCAGAGGTCTACTGGAAATTGAAAAATGTGAATTTGGACCTCCCCGTGATGCGCCAACATCAGGTGGTCCACTGGGAAGTGACAATTATGAAATTTTCCTTCATCGCGACACGGTGATTGCCTAGTTGGCACACTGTCAACTTAAAAATTCTCTAACTTCTTCACTGAGTGTCCGATTTGGGTGAATTTGGTATCGATGGAAAGCTTATTTAATTTCCCATACAATGAAAAGTTGAAATATAAAAAATTATATATGATACAAGTATTACTCATTTTGAAAGACATCCCTTAAAATTCTAGAAACGAATTTAAGCTAGAAAAAGTTTGGGGTATTACAAGCAACCAACTACATAATAACATGATATGATTGGAAAATTTCTACATTAGTCACGTCACCCTGAGGGGGAGTAGTAGCAGCTAGTGAAACTGCAAAAATATCAAGGATTGTACCCTTATACCGAGTCTGGATCCCCTGTGTTGTACGTCTTCCTTCAGCATTATCCCTAGTTGGGACAGAAGAGTTACCTTGCCTCTTAGATTGTCGAGGCATGATTTGAAAAGCAAACAAACCAGGATTAGAAAGGACCTTAGCCCTTGTAGCTTGACAATAGATTACCAAGAAAGTTAATCATTCCTAAATGCCTATTAGTATCTCCCTTAAGAGTGTTGCACACTACACTCCCTAACAGAGACTCTACACAACACAGATTTGTGGACTCCCAATTGAACATGAACCTAAATCTCTGATACAAATTAGACATAACCCGACCTGATTCCATGTCGTAACGAGCATCTTAAGCCCACCCTGGACCGCCCCCCCCCCCCCCCCCCGTTGTCCAACCTAACCAACCAAATTGTACCCTAAATTAGATGAATTCCGAACATATATAACAAGATAGCATATTTTATATGAGTTCTACACTCTATGATAGGTATATGTCCGTGATCGACCCAAACGAGCCTAATCGTCCAAACCTAAGAAATAACCATAACCAAATAAAAACAACAAGCCAACAACGAAAATAATAACTAAGTTCCTTCCCATAACTCAATATAAGAGGAGAGAACAATAATAAATTTAGCTTAACGGTATCACCCCAAATACCAATACCAATACTAAGGCTGACACCAATATCGATCCCTCTCATTCCAACTGATAAGAGTTCCATAAAGCCTCAAACCAAAAGAAAAATAATATCCGATTGGGACATGTCCCCAACCATAGACAAAACAAATATCCACACAATAATCAAAGTATATAATGTTGTTCATTATATGAAATAAAGCCTTCCAAAATATGGAAGCTCACCACTTCAATCCAATTATCAATCCCGAATCCAATCACTAAGCAGAAGGAGTAGAATGGCCAGTTCCTATATTGCGTGAGGATACAAACACTCGAAGATAGTTTAGCTGGTGAATACTAGTAAGTACTCAGGATAAGGATAAAATAATGCCATCCAGTGAAACCAAGTAAACCAACCATATACACACAAACATACATACATATATATATATATAATGCATGTATATATATATGTATATATATAGTGCATATATATATATGTATATATATATATATATATATGCAACCATGCCGGGATATGGAATCGGGTTTATCATGTCTTTAAAACTATTATCCTGGTTATTTGTTACTTAACTATCCGACAACCACCAATAGGCTATATAGGTCCATTGTAAAAATCTAAACGGGCCTCGACACGTGTTGCCACATGAATAGAGATACCATAAGAGTATGGGATTCCTGAGTACCCTTCGCTTTCCATGTTACATATGTACAATGTACTGAGAGGATTCCCATGTACCTTATAATATCATATATGGTCACTATGACCAATCCCTTTTGTCGGCAAACCTGATTTTCCAATGTCCATCTATTTGACTCGTACCTTCACGACATCATTTCTTAGTAAAAACCATTACCATCCAACCAAATCATTATATCATTATTATTAACCAAGGGTATAAGTAGGGTATCATTATACTGACTATAGCTTGCAAGAAATGTCTTTAGCCAACCTTTTTATGTAAAGGAATTCTAATGTACCTAAAGATTAGATAATCAAGATAACTTGGGAGAATCTAGTGTACCCAACAAGTTTTCCATTATTAAGTTGCTTTGGGGAGTCCTACGTACCTCATAAGTTGTTCTTTATCATGTATGCTTAGGGGATTACTTTGTACTCCACAAAGAAGTTTAATTAACCATGACCATGACCAAAAAACCCTACCATTTAAACATTCCAAAAGATTTATACCATTTAGGGTTCCATTACCAAACCATATCATGCAAATAATATAATAAAGGCATTATCATGGGCATTTTATCAAACATGTTGAGGTATAGTGTTTCCCAAAACGAATCCAATTACCAATTTATCATTTCCATGCAACCAATTGTCCAAACCACCATTAGAGAATGTAAAAACATAATTAAAACTTGGGAAAACCATAACAAAAAATTTAATACCAAAACCCTAGCATATATTTGAAAACCCTAAAACCATACATTAATTTTGCCATAAAAACATTATATCAAACATGCCTTTAGTTTGAAATAACAACAAGGGAGGAGTAAATTGCCTTAGATTACGAAGACAATGGAGAGAAATCACCCAAACAGGCCCCAAATTTATACCCTAGATAAAACCCTAGCCTTCCTTTACACAAGAGCCTTAGAGAGAATAAGAAAGTGTTACAAATTATTTTAGATTAGAATAATAGGGTAAGTAATGTCTCAAGTGTGATATAAAACATTGAGTCATAAAAGGTATAGAGGAAAAATGTCAAGATTACCCACAACTTAGCTGTATAAAATCTCCACATGTGGGTATGACTTTATAGTACCGGTCGTGCCCTCTAATCCACCACTCGTACCCAAGACGTCTCTTACACCCCCATACTGGTCAACATATGACTTAACCAAACCCAACCATATCAAAAGATACGAGTACAATCCTTAAACCATACCCATAATAGAACAAAAAAGAATAGATATTGTCCAACATGCGAGTTGGACAATATGACTCATACCTAATCTCAAGACCCCTAGGGAGCCACTCATACTCAGATATAAGTTACTTTATAAAGTCCCAAATTAAGTGAATGAAAACCCAACCATAGGACCTATCAACCACTATAAGACTCGTACCAACCCAAGCTGTAACCATTCTAGAAACCATTCTACCCAACTCCCGCTACTCGAAACTAGCCCTATAGCAATGGTTCAAAAACCATTGCAATAGATAAAGAAAATGTTGCAATAGATGTACCACAATAGTTAGGTAGGTGTTGCATATGTGAGCCTTGAAATAGGTCTATATCAACGGTTATTGCTATAGTTATGCCAACTGTTGCAATAGATAGACCTATTGTAATGGTTTTTCTAACCTCCTGTTGTGACACTTTGTATTTTCTATAGAAACGGTTAAGAACCATCACAATAGACTATATTACAATGAATTAAAAGCGTTGGAATAAACCTATTGCAATAATTTTTGAATATCTATTGCAACACTTATTGGTGTTTTGGAATGGTTTATAACTACCTATTGTAACTCTTTTTGACACTTATTGCAATGATTCGCAGGTCTTTCGCATTATTTTTTTGCTACCTATTCGAACTATTATAATTAGCTATTGCAATTATTTTTTCCACCCATTCCAACTACTTCAAATACTAATTAACAGTTGAAATACCAATTGAAATATACATTGAATTATGTTAATACTCTTTCCTGACTGCTTCCTACATTTGAAATTTATTGGAGAGCAACAAAAGTTTGATATTCACAAGCATGCAGAAGGAAACTTTATATCAATCACTCAACTATTCCACAACCCCAAACTAGCTTTATTTGGCATTTTTCTTACAATAAATTCATTTAGTGTAGAACCTTAAATCTATGCCTGAACTTGATATGAGAGAATTTTTACATTCTTCAAAGAACCATTAGTGACATTAATCCTTAAAGAGACAGGATTGCAATCTGATAAAGTATCTTCACCATTCTCATCATGACCTTCTACTAGGGAGCTGCAAATAAGGCAGAAGAAAGTTACTCAGTTGCTCTCACTTTTTCCAAAAAGAAGAATAGATAGAGAAATCTACAAAAATACTAGTAAAGTTAAACTATCATTGAAAGATACTTATGTAGGATGCTAGCGCGAGTTCTCTTAATAATTAAACTAATGAAAAAGTAGGTCTAGATTTACATGTCGTCCATCTGCAACAATATTGAGGTTTGAGGATGATATTAGCAACTGAAACACATTAGTTGAAATTTGATTTTGTCTTACTTGCCACCAATAGAGATTGTTCTGTGGAAGCCATCCCCAACTCCAAATGAACCAAACTTATTGTCACTTTTTAATAACCTAGTTCTTTGAGAAGGAAGCTGTGAGTTATTTATGGACAATGGTACAACTACAGTGGTTTGTACTTCTTCTTTCCTTTCACAGATACAGAAGAGAGTTGAACTGCATAAGGAAGGCCAATGTTAAAGAAATATAAAGTAACACCTAAAACTAAAATATAAATAAAAAAAACATGGGGCTCTTCTCAATAGAAAGTTGAGGATAATAAAGTACAAGAAAAATCACTTCCAAAAATGTGCTCCGTTAATTCCAAGCACACCCGAAAAAGTTAATCACACAATTATGCATCTCAACATGAAGAATAACGAGCTGCATTAATACAGGTAGCCTCAGCTTCAATATTTTAAGTGGATTAGGATAACATAAAATAGATATCAAGATTTAGATTCATCGCTAGAAGTAAACAACAATGTTTACAACGAAATACTTGACATGTATATGACCTCAAATAGCAAGAATGTTTCTATATAATCATAACTAATATGTACCTGTATTCACCCTTATTATAAAGATAGGCATGGAAATCTTCCAAAACATTATAGAAGAGAATTCTGCGAAGCTTTGTCAACTGAGATATAACATCCTGTAAAGTACCAACCTATATGATACCAACAATATATAGTAGGTACACCAATCCATCCTTTCAGCATTAAGAAAGAATTTCCAACAAATTGTTAAAAGAGATTAGTGCTAAAAACTTATTCATCAACTTGAAATTTGTGTTACAGTGTCGAACATAGGTGATGCAACATTTGTAATTATAATGGACAAAAGGAAAAAGTTTCCTCTTTTAACAAAATAAGTTTTATTGTGGATTTCAGACTAGGTGATATAAAAATGGTAGAGAAATTTGAGTTTTGTGACCAAAAAAAAGTAGTATGCTTAAACTCTGTCAAATCTCTTACAAGAAGCCACAGGAAAAGTGTGAAGGAAGAATCAGTTACGAAGTTTTAATTAACTCACCACTTGAATGACCTCCCATTCAAGCATAAGAGTCGATTGAACATGCAACTGCACAACCGCATAGAATTGATTTTCAGTAATAAGCTTTTGGATACGAGCAGGGACCTGTAGTATAAAAGAAAAGGTAATGCATTAATGAGAATTAAAATGGAAAATGATGATAAAATAAAATGCTGAAGGTATTTGAGAATCTGCATAGCATCATAAATGCGTGCAGGCTGTTATCTCTAGAAGGACCATAACATCATAAACATTTGGGACTCCAAGAGCATGATATAAATAGAAGTCAAGTCCATTAAAAATTCACACCACAACTAACGAAGAATAAGTACTCAAATGAAGTTTACTAAAAGTTGAACTAACATCATGAACTCTAAAAATATTTACAGAACTTTTTCATTATTGAGAACTGAGAACCTCTGAGAGACCTTTACCCAACTTTCTTTAATAAAAAATTAAAGTAATTTCCCAATGCCTGCAGGGAATTTGAACCCTGGTCTCTCATGGTCTTTATTTCAACTCCTTTAACCTCCAAGTCTCAACCTTAGATGTGCTGAAAAGGTTCTCTAATAGCCTTACAATTATAGTACAGAGCCCCAGAGCCATAGATCAAGCTATTTGGTAGTTTACTTTATCGATAAACAAAAACTATATTTATACTTTATAGGATATTTCATTCTATATTTTGAATCCTTCAATTGCTTAGAAGTAGAATCCAACTTCAAATGTCTATAAGATTTTGGCTTTATGATGTGACTTTCAAGAGATCAGGATGATGACAGTGTTCTAGGTCACATCAATTTATAACCCCTCTAAATTTCAGTAAATACAATTTTCTACTTCTCAATTGATTCACTAATAAGACTCTAAATTATCATCCAAACATAGCAGTTTAGACATTTTTCTTAATAACTTGAAGTTTGAAAAATTTTAATCCTAGAATGCACCCACTTGCAACATAGACATAGTGCATTGAGTGAAATGCGACAATTAATTAGATATATAGCAGGGAATGGAGCCAGAATAATATCAAGAATAATAATTAAAGGATTATAAAGGAAACAGTTGGCCTTAGCTATGCCTTCTATTTTATCTAACAAGGTGATAATATGTCTCAATGTAACTGGGCGATACCACAATTGATGCAACTACTTTTTATGTGCTCCAAGAAGCTTCTTTGCCAAGTCACTCTTTAAAACACCAATACTTTGGGTAGATTCACTGAATAGCCGCAAAATTTGAAGGTTAAAGTAGACTGAGAATAAGATGAAATCATTAAATATATAAGATAAGAAGTGGTTTAAAAAGGCAAAAGGAAAACATAAAACTAGACTTCAACACTAGCTATAATAATTACATATATAAACAATGTGCCATGTTTCAGGCTGTGTTGAGAGAAGCTTGCATCTGTACTTACTCCATAAGTAGCATCAACCTCACCAGATATAAGAGATATTTGGCTAAGCTTATAAGATGGTCATATAGACGCATAAGAACCTTTGCTTTATCTGTTCATTTGGTAGACACTAAAATTACTTATAAGCAAAAATCAGTCTAAAGTCATAAGCTGTCATCCCCGACATATGGATTTTCAGCTCATAATCACTTTTTGTTTGACAATGATTCTTACTATTTTATCTTTAATATTTTTTTATTCCCAAAACAAAACCACCAACTTTTCTCTCTACTCCATATCATTGTTCCTTCTTTACTTTACAAAGGCACTTCCAAATTTATAATTTTTTTTGTCAAAATATTACCTATGTGAAGAAAACTATATTTATAAAGGCATATATTTAGAGTTGTTTTAGAAGAAAGAATTTGTATACACCTATGCTCGTTCTTATTAGGCTTTTAGTTTGTCATTTCATGTTCGATATTAAAGAGAGAGTAAAACATTATATTTTAAAAATTGAGAGTTTAACTTGAGAGATGTGATAAAAAATGCACAATTACTTCCAACTCTACGATAATCCTTATAGGTATGTCTTTATGTTAAGACTTTTCCTTCCCCACCTAACTTGATGTGAGTAAATAACTTTAACTATTTCTATAAACAACCATAAAAACGGAGATGCATGATATGTATATTCGTGAAGAAATTACCTGAGCATAAAGTTTATTTTCAGATATATGGAACAATTCCAATTCAACTTCAACTACTATTGTAACATCCTCTCGTGATAGTTCACTTTTTTGCCTTTATAATATTCCTCCCCAAAGTATTAAAGTGTTAGTACTTGTCCATGGATTACCTACCAAACACACTTCTGGGCAATACAATATAGAAGCCACTTGCATTAGGGAAGAAACTTCCTTCATTTATTCTACAAACAATGTGGCATAGAACCAACCGTAAAGAATAAAAGAGAACTAAATTAATACCAGCCTTCGAATTATGATATGTTTATGCCTAATACTATTACAAACGGAATTCTCAGCTAGACTTCTAACTTAGTCTTTGCCATAAGCACAAAAATATTGTTAGAATTTAGAAATTAGGGCGCTGAAATCCTATGGCACTTTGCAAGTATTTCCGCAAATCACAAGAAGTTGCAAAAAGAATTCTTATTTTAATATACGAATAGGGTTCAATCATAAGAGGCCGGAGAAGTAGACGATCGGAGCACTAGTGGTCTGTGAGCACTGATTTAAGATGCAGTCGACACTGGTCCAATTTTTTTTTTAATTTGGAGATGCACCAGTGCACTAATTTAATTATTTGTAAAACTGGTTTTAAGATTGGAGACCCAAAGAGTCCAATTTGGAGCAGTCAACTGAACTTTTCTTTGTTAACACAAAGTGTTAATTTGTTAACCCTATTTTTTTTAAGACCCCAAGAAGATTAGTATTATTTTTTTTTAATTTTCTTTAATCTTTATTATATATTTCAATAAATTTTGGTGCACTTTGTGAAAAATGGGGGAGGGAAAAAATTCAAGTTGATGCAACAACTTTTTTTCCCAAATAAGTGTTGCAATAGGTGGCTTTATGGCAAATCTTCATGCAAGAGTTGCTATAAGACACCCTATTGCAGTTATATATCAATAGCAACAGTTATAGCACCAACTAAATTAATTTTTTTTAACAACGATTGAAAGCATTGCAATATACCCTTTCTATCAACGCTTTTTGAATCGTTGTCAAATGATTTGTTGCAATAGGGGTAATTTCTGATAGTGATCATCAATACTCGACAATATACCACTGTGTCATACGACCTTTACCCATACCATAAGACTTGTATGGTGAGTCGTATTATGTCCAAAAATTCTAAAACTCAGGAAATTTCTAAGGTTTCAGAACCCAGGGTGTTTCACTAGTACATTGACAAATTTCAAGAAAAATAAACTACCTAGTGCCTTCCCAAAACTAACATATGATCTCTATATGGAAGTGGGAGTAAAGGAAAGAAGTAAAAGGTGGTTCATGGATAGTGGATGCTCTAAACATATGACTTCAAAATTGAATTTTTTCTCTCACTCAAGGCATTCTTAGGTGGAGATATCTTTTGGCAATTGTAAGAAAGGATAGAATTATGGTGTTGGGAGGATTGGGAAGTCATTAAATAATGCTATTGAGGATTTTTGTTGTGTTAATGCTATGAAGTACAGCCTTCTACATGTATCCTAAATTTATGATAAAGGAAATAAAGTGAAGTTCCTATCTGATGGGTGCACTCTATCTAACTTGAAAACTGGAACGTTATTCTCAAACCAAAAATATTCAATAACATGTATGTGGATAATTTAGAATCAGTTATTGGTTTGGAGTTTACCTGCTTAAGTGCTCAAAATGACAATGTTGATCTATTGCATCGAAGATTAGGTCATGTAAGCCCTTCTCTTTTAAACAAACTGATCTCAAAGGACCTAATACGTAGTGTTCCAAAATTGTAGTTCTCAAACACCAATATTTTTTATTCTTGTTCTAAAGGAAAACAAAATAGATCATCATTCAAATAGAAGATATTTTTGAGTACCACAAGACCTCTTGAGTTTCTGCACATAGATTTTTGTGGACCAGTTAAATTCCAAAGTAGAGGAGAAAAGAAATATGTACTTTTGATTGTACACTATTAATCTACATTTACTTGGACAATGTTTCTTAGAACAAAGGATGAAACATTTAAAATTTTATATATTTTGACCAAATAGATTCAAGTAAAGCTTAACTGCAAGACAGTAGGGATCAGGTCTAACCATGGAATAGAGTTTTAAAATGCAAATATTGTGGAATGTTGTGCTGCGAATGGTATTAATCACAACTTCTTAGATCCTAGAACTCCCTAAAAATTTGTGGTTGAAATGAAGAATAGAAAATTGATTGATATTTCCAAAACTATGTATATTGATGGTTCTTTTCCTAAGTGATTTTGCGCAAAAGTTGTCAACATTGCCTGCTATATTACCAAAGATGTCTGATAAGGTCTTTTCTAAAAAATACTCCATATGAACTTACCTTCAATTAAAAAACACAAACTGGACTACTTTAGACCTTTTAGGTGTAAGTGCTTTGTTCTGAACAATGCAAAGGATGAGCTGAGAATGTTTGATTTAAGAAGTGGTGAAGAAATATTTGTAGGCTACTCCTCAACTAACATAGCCTACAAAGTAGACAATAAAAGGACCATGTATGTGGAAGGAAATTTGTATAATATTGTTGATGAACAAGAAAATATTAATAATACTTCTCAAAAGAATGATACTGATATGGATGAAGTAATTCTCATCCCAAGGTATGGTTTCGCAGAAGCGGAAGTCCAAGAAGAAAGTGCTTAAGATGGTGTAGTTGCAAATGGAGAAGGAAAGAAGAACTAGGTTCGTAGGTGCAGCTTCCTGAGATAAATGATTCTTGACAAGGAACTCAAAACCAAGTCTCTCAAGAACCTAGTCCAGCATAACACGTTCATCTTCAAGAACAACTAATTAGAAGTATCAATTAACTCACTCTCTTAACAATTAGACTTCTCTACTAGAATCAAGATAGCAAACCAGGGTAAAAGCAAGAAACCTTATGGCTTTTTCAAGCTTCATATACCAAATTGAGTTTAAAAATATGAAAGAATCCCCTAAGATACTGATTGTATTTATTTTGTTGGAAGATAGCTCCATCAATTTACAAGAAGCAATGTTTAGAACCTTTTCCCTAAACCTAATAATAGAACCATTATTAGGAAAAATGGGTGTATAGAAATAAGCAAGATGAATATGGCATAATCATAAGACACAAAGCAAGGCTAGTAGTACAAGAGTATAATCAAGATGAAGGAATTGTCTATGATGAGTCTTTTTCCCCTATTAAAAGGGTGAAGAAAATTAGAATACTTATTTTTTAGGAAATTAGAAGAATTATTTTTTACTTCTTATATGGGTTTTAAATGGTTCAAAATGTATGTGAAAATTGCCTTTTTAAATATAATTCAGAAAGAAGTGTATGTCGGAAAATCCCCAGGTTTTGGAATATTAATTTTCCACATCATATGCTGAAATTAGACTAAGCTCTTATTGGGTTAAAGTAAGATCCCAGAGCCTAGTATGATAGACTGTCAAGGTTTCTTCTTTAAAATGGTTTCAAGAGAGGGAAAATTAATAATATCCTATTTTTAAAGTCTAGTGGAAATAGTCTCCTAATTTTGCAAATCTATGTTGATGATATTATATTTAGAGAAACTTTGAGTCCCTATGTCAAGAATTTTCTAAACATATGGGAAGTGAGTTTTAGATGACTATGATGGGTGAGTTAAGCTTCTTCCTAGGGTTGCAGATCAAGAAAACATCTTAGGGCACCATGATATGTCAAGTAAAATACGTTTAGTAGTTACTATAGCAGTTCAACATGAGCGATGCTAATCCTATTGATACTCTCATTGGTACTAGCTACAAGATAGATACTAATGAACTTGGTACCTCAGTTAATGAGACCATATATAGAGGGATTATTGGGTTCTTACTATTTCTTACTACTAGCAGGCTTAATATTGTGTTATTTGTGGGTATATCTGTAATATTTTAGGCTTGTCCTACAAATAATCATTTAAAAGATACTATGAGAATTCATAGATATTTGAAAGGAATAGGGGCCTGGTGTTGTTCTATTCTTCGAGGGATGATTTTGATTTCGTTGGTTATGTTGATACTAACTATGCTTGGTACTAGATGGATGAAAAAAGTACCATTGGAATGACTCATTTTCTAGGTTCATCTATTATTTTTTGGGGTTAAAAAAAGAAAAATTAAGTTTCTTTATATACTACTGAAGTTGAATATGTAGAAGCAACTTTATGTTAAGCTCAATTGCTATTGATAATACTGTAGTTGAAGGATTTTGGGATTGTCACCAACACTATTCCATTAATATGTGATAATACAAATGCTCTAAACATAGAAAAAATCTTGTGAAAAACTAGAGGATAGAATACATTAATGTAATACATCATTTATTGAGGAAAAATGTTAAAAGTTCCATCTACATGAGTTTTTACAACACTGAAGATCAAGTAGCGCATATCTTTACAAAATCTCTCAACAAGGAGCAATTGTGAAAAACATAGTAAGGTTAAGGTTAATTAAGATGAATTAACTTGTTTTAGTAGATCAAATCCCTTCTATATTGGCTAAGATTAGGGGATAGGTATCTTTGTTACAATTTGTGAAATTTCATTGAACTTTGTACTATACTTTATTTAGGTATACACACATGGTGGGCAATATTTGCAGGAGATGGGATGAGACAAACATCATACAAAAATTACTTCAAATAAGGAGGGACATGGTCTGATACCACAGGTTAGTGTCATACCTGTGTTTCTTAAATAAAGGCATCAAATGACTTTCTTAAGAGCCACAGGTCCTTTCCTACTAGCCTAAAGGTTGTTTAATCACCTAAAAATCAAAAGTTGCACCTCTTGTGTCCAGACATGTCCCATGTCCTTTAGTTGAAACCATGGACCCCTTTACCACTTTAAAACAAAATGAAATTCCCAATTTTTCTCATTTCATCCCAAATAAATCTAAAACCCTCCACAAAGATTACTCTCATATCTTTAAAAATTTTATTTCCTTGTCAAAAATCTTCTTTGCCTAAAATTCAAAACTGGCTAACAAAGCCTCTCCTTTAAGACCGTCAAAGAGTAAAAAATAACGTACTCCCCTACACCTTCTACTAAAAACCCTCTTCTTATTCCTTATTCACTACCTGTGTCCATAGGAGAATTCACCATGAAAGAAACCCCTCAAATAATGGAACCTAACCCAGGAAGAAGTATTACTGCTGACACTAGTAAGGCATTTGGCTCACCTATTAAAATGGAATTTCCTATAGTTTGTACTCCCCATGAAACCCCAAAAATAGGTGCTTTATCTGAAAAAACAAAAGAACAAGGTTCATATTCGCTATCAAAACCCAACACTATTTTTTTCCAGTTATTTAAGGACGATCTTTAAGTTGAAAAGTACCTCTAATAGTATTTCAGGAGAAGATTGGGATGCTAAGATATTAACTTTACTAGTTATTGATTTTAGAGAAAGTTCATTTAGGATGGAAAAGAATGTAGTTGGTGATACTTCACACCCCATATTTCATACAATCCTTAAGTCTACTAAGCATCTTGATACAAAGATGTAGCCTTCTTCGGAGAAGAAAGATGAGGATGAGGATGATGATGCGCCCTTGAGATAGGAAAATTAGAAGCAAAGAAAGTAGAAATATGATGAACCTATGAAAGTAACTTACACCTATACCACTAGAAATATGGAAAAAAAGTTAAAGGGGGATGCCATGAAAGCAATCAAGTTAGCTACCACTAATCAGAGAAGGCTGAAAAAGGGGATTGTGATAGATAAAAAAATATGAAGGTAGATAATGTGGGAGATGGAGATGTAGAAGCTGATGATGATGTTTTTGCAGCAACAGAGAAGAAAAAAAAGGAAGTTCAAGAGTGAAGAAGGATCAAGTCCTCCCAAGCAAAATAAAAGTTTGTTACTCCAAGGAAATACATTGTTGTAAACATAAAAGTGCTTGAGGGAACTGTTACCATGTAAAATAATATTGTTAAACAAAAGTTTGAAAGTGGCCCAAAAATAAGAAAGGTGGAAGAAGAAGGGAAGGTTCTAACAAGAAAACAAAAAAAAAGATACTGAAATCTCAAAAGTACTTACTGGATGGATGTTTGATTCTAGGATAGTTGAACATCCTAAAATGGTTGAATTGGTAGAATATATAAGAAACCAAGTATGGACATACCTCTTTGATGAACCAGTTCCTTTGTGTATAAAGGTGACGTAAGGCATTTCTATTATACTAAGATATTTGTTGATGATAGGGTTAGTCTATCTACCTTAGTTCAGGGAAACAAGGTGAAGTTGGGGGAGTTAGTTTTAGGAAAATTTTAGATGTTCCTATTGTTGGAGTATGATCTTTACTGAAAAAACAACTTTCAAAGATGTTCATGAAGGATGCTTCTAAATTTGGCGAGACTTTTATATCTAGTGTGAAAAAGTAGTTACTTCAGGGAGAATTCCATTTGATTTTTGAATTTATGAATAAAGTGATTCTACCATGATTTGAAAAGAGAAAAGTGGCATGTACAATTTATCTCTTTGTAATAGAATGCTTAAGAAAATATGAACTCATTAGTCTGTCAACCGGGATGATTGAACATATGTACAAAGTCGTACATGTTAAATAAGGGAAATATGGAATTTTATATGGGTATTTCTTTAATTGGATGTTGAATAACTTTTGCATTAATGGTTAGAAAGTAACACATGAGACTACTAAGTAAATATTTACTCAAAACAATCTAATTGAAAATGAGTGTACTAAAGGTATGGTGGAGGACTATGTCCTAAGTTTTAGAGATGAATGTTGCCCAGGAGAGGTTGAGTAAGGAGGTGGATATGATGAGTATGGAAGCTAATATTACACACATCAAGTTGAGGAATCAAAAATTGTCATCAGAAGGACCCAATTAATAGATAGTATTGATTAGGACCAAGTCTAACAGTGCGGTTTTAAAGATCTTGATGAACTAATTTAAAGTAAGATCTTAAATCTTTCTATCTTCATTATCAACAAAAAAACACTATTTTAACTGGCAGTTACACACGAATTATAAAAGAAATGCACAAACAGGATAACAAAAATCATTAATATCCGTTACATAAAGTTCTATATTTTGAGTCTTGTAAGGAAATATCATTGAAGATATATTACATATGCCATTTAAACGTGACAAAAGTACAATCATTCTGTCAACTATAATAACTAACAAAAGTCACAAACCAAAATATTAAGTAAACATAGGAAAATGGGAAGACAAAAAAAATAATCATTCCATACATAACTACTAGGCAATGTTACTTTGTTGTTTTCCTCTCCATAATGGATTTTCAATCAAATGATGACCTTAAGCATGTTCCACTAAAAGAAAAATACTCTTTGTTGTTTTTGAGGTTTAGTAAAATTAAATTTGCACTTTACAACAAGAATTTGTAACACATGTTTAAACTAGAGTATGAACAATCAAATGAATTTTTAACTTTATACTCACAACTTTGAGGTTTAAACAATAAGTTCAATCAAACTTTTGAATAGCCAAAAATGAAGATCAAACTATGTTCTAGAAAATAGCAAAATCAAAAATTTAGAAAAAGATGAAGATTGAAAGATTCAATTCTATCGAATTCACGATGTGTCCTTAAGGAAATTATTCCCATCAAGTACCGAGGTTATGAAATATATCACTTCATGATAAAATGAATCACTACAACAACATGTGGTACCTCAAACTCGGTCTTACTACGATCGTGCTCAAAAACAATAACAATAACATACCTAGTGTATTCCGACATAGTGGACTCTTGAGAGGGTAGAGTGTACACATGTCACGACCCGAACATAGGCCTGGCCGTGATGGACATCCCAAACCATAAAGGCCCGGACGTCTTACTCTATCAGGTAGTCATGCACAACATTCATATATTAAAACAAAATGTGGAATTTACGATCTAATCCGAAAACATGGTCATATTCTGGATTACGTTTTACAATAAGGAATGAAATCTGAAAATCATTAACAATATCTGGATCAGTCTGCGAAATATCTACTACATGAAAATCTGACAATAATCTGAAAACTAGGACAAGGTCCCCAGTAGACCAAAACAGTAATAGATAACATAATCTGAAAGGAAAGGCCCTCTGGAATAGAGAAGGCTCACCACTGTACAATTTGATCTGCTGTCTGAATTATCTACTGCTTATCTGGACCCCTAGGCTGAGCGTCAGAACCTGAGAGGTAGGGGAGGAGGGTCAATACAGATGTACTAGTACGCAGAGTAAATCCAAAATAGTAATTTGTATTCAACATTTATGAGGGCAATTTAAAATAATTCATAAAGATATCATTTAGTAAGAAATCTCATGGGCATTTTTGAGAGACTCTGAAAAATCATCTGAACTCTGTGACACTCTTTGTTTTACTTTTGTGCTAGGTGGTATAACCTACAACACTGAAATTCCATGGGCTATATGGAATCTGCCATTAACTCGGCAGCCAAGCCCCAACCCAAGTGTGCCGCAAGGGTCGGAGTCTCTGAAACTACTACGCCACACGGCTGTCACCAGCGTACATTAATAATCTACCCGTATCGACAAATACAATATTAGGCTAAGAGTTACTTGAACTCAAGCCTTCTACGGGTAACCACCTAACCCTCTTTATGACCATTTTTATCTCTTTAAAATATGCATTCTCTAGAAACATATTCTGAAAACATTCTCTGAAGACATACTCTGAAAACATACTCTGTTATGGCATACATACTTATGGTATCGTCATACCATTAACTTGCAAGTCATACCTCTGAGACATTATTAGCATATTAGAATCTTTGTTTCCAAAACATAAATTTTGGACCACCATATCAATAAATCAGTTCGAAGAACCGTTTTTCTGATTACTCATGTAAACATATGTATGCAACTCTCTTTGACAGCATTTCAAATGATACAAGGTGGTCATGCCAAAAGCATTAATCTTATGCAAATGTTTCTCTCTTTAACAAAACACATTTATATCAAAAGCTCCTTCTCAAAATCTCTAAATCATGCTCAAAATATTATGGTATTTGAGTAAACTATTTTCAAGCCATAAATCATACATATCAAACCATTCCTAACAAGACCACAAATTTAAAGTCATCACAAGAGAGAGATTTCATAAATTATGCTCTCAAAAAATCTTCAAATCTTAATTTTTTTCATACATATACATATACATGTAAATAAATTTAAGGGGGAAAGGCCTAAAGACCAAATCATCAATATCTTTAAAGATTCATAATACATAATAAAATCATGGATCTAAAAACCTCTTTATAAATTCATGCTAGATAGATCTTTAAATCATACTTGAATATTTCAACAAGCTCATGTAATTTAGGATAAACCCCATGTGCCGAAGATTATTTAGTTTGAAAGATGGAACCCGGATCTAGATAGATGAAACCCGGATCTAGATCCGTTTCTTGAACATCTTCACTTAGGAGGTTGAATTCTTGATCCATTGAAGGGAAGGAAACTTAAATCTTGATTTTTTTTCTTGCAAATCTTGAACTGAAGGATTAATTTTCTTGATTTCTTGATCTTGGAGGAAACCCTACTTTCCATCTTGTTCTTGAGAGTAGAGAGGATTGAGATATTGTAAAACTGATAATATATGACTTAATAACACTTAAAGGGTGATTTAATTTATGTGAAAGATTTTTAGAGTGAGAAAAAGACTAAAATACCCCTATTAAATCACTTTCCAGTTGCTGAAATTTTTAGCTGACGACCAAGGCTGATAAGCTCTCAGATCTGTGATAGCCCGTTATTCCAGGTTATCACCTAGGAGCTTAAATTTATGAGTTTCTGTCTAAGGCTGATGACATATTCGGATAAGTCGTCAGATTTATGATTAGCCATCAGAATTGTTGTCACTTAGTTGTCAGGCTGATATGCTAGAGTAAAATAGGCATAACTTTTTGCTCCTATATCGGATTTTTTCAAAATTTATATTGTTGGAAATATAATTCGAAGATATTTCATTTGATATATAGTAGGACACCTAGTTTGTGATATAAAAGAAGTTATAGTTGATTAAAGTTGACCCAAGTTTTGATGCTCTCTAAAACTCGAACGATAGGAAAGCTTTCAACTTGACCTTGAGTTAGAGGACCTCAATAATCTCAATTCATACTCAAATAGGTTCCCACACTACGTAATTGCTTAACACGTCTAATTTGTATAGGATTTATGGATTTTAGAATATCAACGCGTAGAAATGATGGTTTCGTGCTATTCCAAAATGTAGGGTGTTACAACACATCCCATAATACTACCTCAGATGAACTACGATCGTGCTCAACGATAATAGTCCACACTAGAGTTTTTCCTAAAAATGAAGTGTTTTTAATTTAAAATTTCATGTATAAACCAGTTAAAAAAATTTGGTATTTATATCCATCAAGGTTTTTCTTCAAGAGGAGAAGTAATGGTTCAACAAAATGCACCTCTTGAAAAAGGTGAAACCCTTTGAAAAAGTAACAATCCATTGAAAAGGTCATAACCATCAAAATTGGGAAGGTGCCTGTCAAATTGCATTCTTTCTGTTGGTTTCTTTTCACAAAATTACCAATTAATTTTCCATTCACACCTCTTAAAAATCTAACAACCCCCCACTTGAACAGGACATGAGTATTTTATAAAGAAATATACAGAGAAGTGTGTGATCTACAAGAAACGACTAATTGCATCTGGATAAGTAGGTTTTCCTTTGAACTTTTCATGGTGAACTTGTATTAGATACACACTCGATCGATCAATGGTTGCACTTCCTTTGAACCATCAAACTTTAATGTATACCTAGACAATAAAATTTTCATAACCAATCTTTTACCATTTATGGTTTTGTTCGTTTCAGCAATGAAAATTTCTTGATTTCATGAAAGCTTAGAGAATAGACCTTTACTATCATTCTCCTTGAAGTGTCTTCCACTTCACCCTCATATAGGTGATTTCTAAACATTTATCACTATAATTTAAACTATTTGGTCAAACTTATCTAACATAGAAACCATTAGAAAGCTTCACACCATAAGCCTTATCATTATTTTCAAAACATTGTCTTTATTATTAGAATGGGTTAATTTTATTAACAATGTTGAACCGTCAATCACAAATTTATTTGATATAGTTGAATCTAGCTCTTGAAATCTCCCATTAACTAAATAGACTTATCAATGTGATGACTTGTCCCGGGCTGTAAACCCATCCCTTTTAACAATCTCTCAACTCTTTCTCTTGATAGGCCTTCGGTAAGTTGATCTGACATATCATCATTTGACCTCAAATAATCAGTTGTTATAATTCAGCTAGAGAGTTGTTTTTTAATGGTATTATGCCTCCTTATTATATGATAAATTTTTTAATTATACATTATGTTCTTTGCCTTACCTATCACAGCTTAACTATCACAGTAGTTGCATATTATAATAACAAAAATTTTAAGCTCTAGACCGACCAAATGGTAGCCCATTGAATTATCTTTCCAATTTGACCAGTCTCACCTTAATCTAACATTGTAGTAAGATATTACAACAAGTTGACTGAGAAACTATCAAACTGCTAGTGAAAATGACTCATTGTAAGATGAAGACTCATTTTCATGGCAGTAAGGGGCTAAAGACTTCATATCAGTGATAAAAATTCTAGTATACAACTCGTAGTTAGTCCAAATAAGGTGTTTGGTGGACCCGTCGTCACAGCTAAAAGAAATCAAGAAATTAAGTCCCTCACCACTTCTCCTCCTAACAACTCATGATCATACCCAATGAGTCTTCAAGAAAGAAGTCGTCATCATAATAGTAAGGACCCAAGGATTAGGTCCTAAGGTCACAACACTAGGCCACAACTCGTGACCAGACCCAACGATTCCTAGCCTGAGTCATGATGGTTGTTTCCCTGTAATTTCTAAATGTTTTAAGAAGGGCTTTTTGATCTTTTATCATTCCTTTAAATCCTAACTAACATCGTTTAGGCTGTACTGAGGGTAGAATATAAGCATAATTTTTACCAAAATCCCCATTAAGTAACAAAATCAATTAAAACCAAGAAAAATGAGCGATTATTCTTCTCCGAAGCCAAGTTACCATAATATCAGGTTTGAATTTCAAGGATTTCTTCAAGGCTTCCATATAAATTTATGTTGGATTTCATCAGTGGGTACCTTTCGTTCATTGATTCTCAATAACTTCTCAATTCTCAAGTTTAATTTCCTCCTTTTAAGTCTTGGATTCCAGGTCAAACATGAGTTTCCTTAAGTTGTTTAGTTTATTTTTTTAACTAAACCATTAGTACATGTTACCCCCATTTGTGTAGCACCTTCCCATACTCAAAATCATAAAGTTCCCTTTAATTGATAAATCATTGAGTTTTAGCTTGAATTATGAAATTCCTTATTATGATCGACTTTTAATATTATCATATTTAGTTGCATTAGTCAGAGCTGATGGGTTATGAAAACCCCATACCTAGGGATTTATGCATATATCTGTTAGAGGTCTTTGAGATTATCATATAATCCGTTGTTGATATTTTAAGAATATAATCATAATGAAGGATTTAGTTTTCATTTTCATTCAGTTAGGTATACTACATAACATTGAGGGAACGCGAAAATGATGGCTCACCCATCAGTTAGGCTGAGAACTTTAGTATAAGTACTTATGTTCAAGAGCTATGGAATCCCCATAGATTATAAGAGGTTACCCTCCAGTTGAGGATGACATCCTATTCATCTGGGACATACGTTTAGCAGATCCATGCTAGCGAATGTTTGTACCCTTGCCAAGGTACTGAACACACGTCCAATTATTGTTATAGATTGGACCTCAATTTGCTCAAATTTGGGTATATCAATTATTGTTATCTTTCACAACCCTCAGTTTAAGTTTAAGTTTAAGTTTACGTATGACCTTTTATTCAATTATTCTATTTTATTTAGTATATATTTGTAGTTGGCCTTGCATTCAATCTATCATGTTTCATGCATTCTTGTTCATCTTATACTAGTTAGTATCCTATATCACATAC
Source organism: Capsicum annuum (assembly GCF_002878395.1). NCBI lineage: Eukaryota > Viridiplantae > Streptophyta > Magnoliopsida > Solanales > Solanaceae > Capsicum > Capsicum annuum. The sequence continues at coordinate 195,197,745 of NC_061115.1, forward strand.
TCAGTATATTCAAAGTACTGATCGCATACATTTCTATGGTATGTTGTCTCGTAATATAGGCTTTGATTCCTAGTACGAAAATCACACCTATTACATTTTCATACCACTCGACAAATATTTTGGTTAGCCCTTATTTGAGTACTAGTTATCCATTATTTATTTTTATTAGTCTACTTTTATTTCTATCAGTGGAAGTTAGTTGGGGTTTTGTCCCAACAAATCTTAAAGTTTTAGAGTCTTTGAGACAGATGTCTAGATTTTAAGCGTATTGCTTGTCAGATAGTTCTTTTTCTAATTTTTGTTGGTATTTAGTATTTCCTTATTATTACTATTTCCAACACTTATTTTAGTTTAGATATCGCCAAGTATTTTATTAGTTTTTTGAATTCTTAGTATTATGCAAGACCATGGGTTAACTTGGGATGACGTGTGACTCTAAGAACCATGTTGCAACTAAGGGCAGTCTCGGGTCGTGACACATAATGGTACCAAAAATTTGAGACACTAAGGAATATCTTTCATGAAATTTATGAGCTATTCAACTTCTTCACCGGCTTTATCTAACATGATAGATTTACATTCCCCATAGAGCGGGCAATACATGTCTGTTTGGATGATTTCAAAATAGACTGTTCCTCCACCGATAGTAAGTACATATCCACTCGTGTATTCTTCTTTATTTGATTCAATGATCTAATTTACATAACTATATCCTCCAATTAAAGATGGATATTGCAAAGAATTGTCTTTAATATGTTTTAGACATCCCAAAACTCTTTTCAATGCCATATAATGTGTTTAATTGGGATTACTCTTGTACCAACTAAATTTACTAACATTTCATGCTATATCTGGTGAAGTATAATTCATGATATATCTCTAAGTTTAAAACAATCTTACATATTTCAATTGTGAGTCACTATAACCTTCATTGTTTTGAAGTGTAAAGTGACGTCTAATGAAGTCTTGGCAATATTGAAATTCAAATAGTTGAACTTGTCAACTAACTTTTCAATATAATGAAACTATGAAAATGCTAACCCTTGTGATATTATTCCTAAAATCACATCACCAACTCCAAGATCTTTCACACCAAATTTTTCCTCAATCATTCATCTAATAATATTTATGTCAGAAATGTATCTATTAATGATCAACATCTACGTTTAAATAATTAATAACTTTATGATTTGGAGTATCTTTCATGCAAATACATTTAACACATTCATTTATCTTTAATTCATTTTTCAACGTGGTTTGCTCAAACATTGCATGCCACTATTTTAATGCTTGCTTTAGTCTATAAAGTGGATAACACATTTGCACACTTTTCTTTCTTTACTAGGAATCTAAAAACCCTCATGTTGTTCCAGGGAAATTTTTTCCTCCAATTCTACATTTAAGAAAGTTATTTTCACATCCATTTAATAGATTTTAATACTATATACCACAATAAACAGAACCAATATTCAAATGGACTTTATTCTTTTCACTAAAGAGTATGTGTGGAAATAGTCATAGTTTTTCACAAAAAGTGTTGCCTTATGTTTATCAATACTACTATCAAATTTTATTTTCGTTTACATGATCCAATGAGAACCTAAAGATTTATTTATTTGAGGAAGATCAAGTTACTATTGGTACAAGGGATGGTAAATGCACCAGGGTCTTGTTTGTTAACCACCACATTGCTTGAAATAATAGTGACAAAAATATGTGAAATGTCCAATAATTCAAAATCCATGCTTCGTGTCTTTGTTACCAACTCTTTCATGAATTTGGCATATCAAGAATCTCAAACAAACTTCAACCAAGGAATTTCATCGAAAAGTTGCCGAGTTTGTAGAGGAACTTCTAAAACAATGTATTGTCTAGCTTCTTCTTAAACATTTTTGGGACTGAGAGAGGTATTTTGACTGGTTTTTCAGCATTTCAATCATTGGGAATAAGGACTTTATTACTTGAGTTTTCAAGTATTTTTATCTTTCCACTCGATTGCTTTTAAAATTCCCTCTTATTGGTATTTTACTTAAGATCCACAATACCATTATTGAGTGTCCTTCCCCTTCTAGTGATTATGGCCATGCAAAAGGCATAATATTTAGGATTCACCACGGTGTCACTAGGTAGACCACATTTTGTCTTCTGTTGAGGTGGTTGAGGTGAGTGCAAGTTTGTATTAATTGAGTTTTAAGTTACTTAATTGAGTCCAAATGGGAGGTGGCCATTTTTTGTAGTTAAAAAAAGTCACTCTTCATCTCTTTTAGCATTTGGTCACTCCCTTTAACCCCTAAAAGAGTTCTAGTAAACACATCTTTATTTTTTTAATTATCCTGATCGTTAGAGGTGGACTCTTTACCATTTTGCCTATCATTTTGGGGATACACCTATCATATTCTCACTTTTTTTCTCTCCAATAAAGTCCTCCATCTTTGTCCCTATCTCTCCAATCAATATCATGGTCATAGTCTCTCTAATAATGATCCTTCTAGTCTCTATCTTTTTATAGTCAACTTACCTTTGATTAGTAGGACAGGGTTAGAAAATAAATGAATCTATTCATCAAATGGCTCAACAATTTCATCCTCAAATTCTCTAGTTCCCTTTGAGGTTATGAAATTGAGCACTTTCATTTTTTATCCTATGACATAATTTGTAAAAGAACAATTTGTGTCATTATTTTCCCCATGTTATCGTCACTTTCCTCATCCCTTTGCCTTTGTTCTTGTATCATATTCACAAAGGTAGAACACACTGTTATATAATCTAAATTAGCTCCAAGCCATTTACTAGAAACCAAGCCTGACAACCTCAAGGGATCCAAGGATTGTTCACGAAGTGAGAGGTATTTCAAGAAACCTCCTTATCATCAACAAGGTGTTATTTGTTGATGACAAAACTAACATTGGTCCAATGATCATTAGAGGAGGCAAAGGAAGGAAAATAGTGCTAGAAATTCCTATGAAAAGGACATGTAACCAAGGTGATTTGGATCTACTGTTGATCTGCTCTAGCATTTCAAGAGCGATAAAACCAACCCCTGGTGAACCTTTCCTAGAAAATGAGTCACTTTTGGGACATATAAGTGTAATAATTAGTCTAGTTTATAAATACTTTGGAGGGTAGGTAATTCTCATAGTTTTCCTAGATTATTGATAAATTTATGAATGCTTATCCTTTTAGTGAGTGTTGGACAACTTTTGTTGAACTTTTCTTTTGTAATGTTGGTTTATAGGGAAATCATCTCCCTCTTGGTCACCGTAGGAATGAGGTGTTTGAATTATTTATAATTGAGGGTATTAGGATTTGGTATATACTTTTGTCCTTAGTTACTCCTTTTTGTGTCTAATTATCTATCTCTCTATTGATTGCCTTTACATGTTTTTGTAGTTCGTTTCTAGTGTCGTAGGTTAGTTCCATATCATTTGGTAGCAGAGCCAAGCATGATTTCATTCCTACGAAGTAAATCTTTGGTGTTATCATCGTAGAATATTGAAAATCACTAAAAAAAATTACTATTCACATTTAAGGTCTTAGGTCACTTTTTAAGTTTTTGATTTTTGTTTTTTATAGTGTTTCTAGTGTTAGATTAGTACTCCTTAACACTATTCGTGTCTATAAACCAAATCTGAGTCAAATCAGAGCTTATTTTACGTGTTTTATTTTCTTGTTTGAAGCTTGGGTTGAAGATGTTTGAAGTGAATTAATAATCTAAAAATTTTGGTGAAGGATTTTGGCAAATTGATGTTTGGAATTAGTTAAGACGACTAAAAAGATCTTATTCTCAAAATTTAAAATCACTCCAAGCTCCAAAGAAAAATTTAGAAAGATTGATGATATTGGTGTTTTTGGTGTGTTCTATAGGATATTGTTATATTCAATTCGAAAGTTCATTCAAAAGTGGGTGTTTGATCCAAAAAGAATGAATAAAAACAGTTAATAGGTGTTTGTGTTTGAGCATGTAAAATGATTTTAGGAATATTCCAAGAGAAGATTACACAAAGGACATCAAGAATGGTATTTTAGGCCATGGAACAAGCAAAAGGCGCCCAAGGTGCACTGCAGCTGCTCCAAGCATGCGGCTGAACCTCAAGGAAGTGTATAAGGACTCTCCTATGGAAAATCTATGATGGAGGGGCACTGAAACTATTGCCACTGTCCAAAACAATACGCAATCTTCCCCACCTGCGCTAAAACTGCTCCAGAGGTGAGCCTATGGTGTGTGAGACCTCGCTAAGTCATATAAAGCCTTCCTAATGTCCAATTCAAGGTCCAAATGCATTACAACACTTATAAACTCTAAATTTATCAAGTTAGATTAATTAGTTTCAATATGTGATTCTTAAATTCAACTCTTGATTCATAAAAATGTCAACAACTAGTAATTCACCTGCTAAGTTTGATGATTTATTCATGAGTTTGAATTCATTCATCATCCTATTTCATTCAATCTTTTCTCTTGATAATATCTGGGTTGATTATCGATCAAAATCCTTACATCTTTTTTTTTGAGTCCTTCAAACAAGAATCCAATCCAATAAAAAGTAGCTCTTGACACCTTGATTACCACATGAAGTATAAACCATCTTTAAACATTTGTGATCCGCGTGTGAGGTAAACAAAGGTGTGAAGAGTTTGTGAGTATAATTTATCTAAGGCTAACATGTTTGTTGTTTTTGTGAGTATCTTTCTTCATAGGTACAACAACAACAGAAGGTGAAACTTTCCATACCATGGATAACCACACAATAAATGCTATCTTAGCGGCCATTGAAACTTTCAATCGTAAAATTGATTCTTCGAATGATAAGATAAATTTAGTTGACCTTAAGGTAGATTATCTCGAAGAGACTGTATCGCTTATTGGTGGAAGACTGGATATCGTGGAAGGTCGATGTAACACCCCACATTTTTGGACTAGAATTTGAACCATCATTCCTACATGTAAACTGTCATCAAAATATTTGGATTTGAATATATTTTTCATGATCATTTACCTAGTGTGTGAAGTACTGTTTATGTGAAAAAGGTTCAGAGAAAAACTTAGAGCAAAGTCAGTGAGAACACTGGTATCGATAGAGTTTTAGTATTCGATTCTACAAGGGTCAAGTTTAAATGGATTTAATTTCTAGGATATAATGATTTAGATGGCCTACTATATATCAAATGGAAGATATTCAAGTCTTATTTCCAAAGCATCTGATTTCACCATAATCCGATATCGGAGTAGAATGTTATTCTCATTTAACATTAGAGTGTCCATTTCTCAACAAGGTGACGACTTTAATGATGAGTTGTCAACTAAGTTACGAGCTATCAACCTCGTAGTTAGAGTTAACCATTAAATACCCGAATTCATTAAGGGAAGGTGATGACTAAGTTGATAAGCCATCAACAAGTATAAAAGCTATCAACTAAGTCATCAAAATTAACCAGCAAGTGTCCAAGTCCAGCTAAAGGTTGATGAATAAGTAGATAAGCCAACAACTAGTTGATAATATATAACTAAGTCATCAACTGAAAAATTCTGCAATTTTCGTCCAGTTTCCCTAAGGGTAATTTGGTTGTTTTTTCTAGCATCAAAATCCTCTTCCACAAATTAAAACCTCCAATACACACAATTTCGTCCAATCTCCATTAGCTATCATACGCAAAAACCCTCCCCCTTTTCCTAAGAACAAAAAATTCAAGTTTCTTCTCAAGAATTCAAGCATCCAAGGTCAAAATTCCAAGCTTCTTCTTTAGGGATTAAAACAATTAAGGTATGTGAGGTATTCATCAATGGGTTCCTTCCACCCATTGAGCTCAAAAATACCATTTTTGGTTTAAAGTATGAATTTATCCTATCCTGATGAAAATATACATGTTCAATATGCATTAATCCATTTTTTTCTTTATAAATCTAAATTCAAGCCATGTCAACGTGTGTGCTATTTATGTTAGGTTATTTCATGATTTAAAATTCAAGTTCCCTGTAATATACAATGAAATTCTAAAATTATACAGTTCCCTCATTGTTTTTTATTCAATCCATGCTAATAGTTCCAACCCATGTTGTTCAAACTTCATGTAATACCCCATGATTCAAACTTCATGTAATACCCCATACATTTCTAGTTCAGCTCAGTGCTTAGTAATTACACAAGAAACATAGAACATGAAAATATTTTATGACCTTCTGGGCTCCGAGATGATGGTTTTTGAGTTGATTCACGTTCAGGGGTGGAAGGAGAATATCCCGGGGAAATTTCAGAATTTTTGGGCGAAGTTTGAACCATGATTGGATTACAATTCCAGTAGCTCAGCACGATTAGACCATGTAGCGTAGGTTATAGTGGTGAGATACTCACCGCATCGTGCTAAACCCATAAACTACACTTCAGTTGCGACTTTAAATCCCAAAAGGGAAATTAGGTCAATTTCCCCCACTCGAAGTCATAAAGACAGAAGATTAGACGTGATTCAAAGAAAATTATACTCATTATTCAGAAAATTTCTCTCGAAGAAACATAAATTTAACTTGAAGAAATCCAAAGCTTCATCACACCCTTTTCTAGATAATCAAGAATCTACCTTTTTGGGTTCAAGAACATCACGAAGAAGCCTTCAAGAACATCATGAGGAATACAAAGTCAAGTTCTTCATCAAATTAACCGAATAATGTATGTGGGGGTGTAATCTAGGATACTCTTTCATCCTTGTACCCAAAACTTGCTTTAAACATAAGATTTCATGGTTTACGAGTTAGGGTTCCTACCCAAACTATTTTTTTTTGAATTTATGAGTTTACAAGTGGTTTAAGTATTGTAGTGCATGTTTTCTCATCTATTAATATTTTGATTTGAAGATTTATGTCACGTATTGGACTTCCTGATCGTTTATTGTGATTTGTAAATTATTTATAAATGATTTTTGAGAATGAAGTTTTATTATGAAATTCTGAATATATGAGTACATATGCTTTAAACCCAAGATTGAGTTTTGAGATTTCAACAAGATTATGATGCTAAGCCTTGTTTATTAGTTGTTTACTAAGATCTAAGAAATAATTGATCATGATCCTAAACTAAGATAAGGATTCCATATTATTCATATTGTTTATGAATTAAAGGAATGAGAAGAATTACTTGTTTTTGTTAAAAACCCTTATGCTATTTTAACATTGATTTCCTCAAGTCTGAGAGATATATATGGGAGTAGTATTTAGTACCGAGTTGGGTATGATTCCAAAGGTCTCATGCCCTAGAAATACATGCCACCATAGGTTTAAGTGCCTCAGTGAACACTTAGGATAAGGTTCTATTCTATTTTAAAGGGTAGAACAGCTCTCCCTAATGTGGGTAAGACATTGGACTCCAGGATGGCTCATATTGTTTATGTCAGTTAGAAGAAACTCCTAATAGGTAAGAGTAAACGTACTACATTTTATAAGTATGTTTTATGGATCAGAAAGATTATCTTTGTTTTACTTACACATATTTTATTATTTTGCAGTACATCTTTTATTTGAGTGAAGGTAAGTCATTCAAACTTAGCATGCATCCTTTGAATGTTTTGTATGAATATTTAACTTTTTTTCCTTATGCATTCACCCCAATATGATCAGTACATTCTAAAAGTACTGATCCCCACATATGTCTATGTGCTACATTGTTTAATAATGTAGGTTTAGCTGCTTAGTTCCAGCAGTATAATTGACCGTGAGTAACTCTATCTATATCACGATAGTTGGTGAGTGCTCACAGTTCAAGAACTTAGTTATTTACATTTTCTTCTTACTATAGTATTTGATTAGTAGCTTTCAGTTCATGTCAAGGCAGCTAGGGGTCTCTCCAGTGTCTCTCTAGCTAGTAGAAGTAGAGGCTTGACTGACTATCAAGTATATATTAGATTTCAAGTGTTGGTTGTCTAGAATTTTAAGTTAAATGCTTTCAGACATTAGATTTAGTTAAATTTAATTCAGTTTGGACAATACTCAATATTTTAGTGTTATCCTAAGCCTAGATTATCCTTGTTTTGAATGTCAAAACTTTTAGAAGGCTTACAGGGTTAGCTTTCGGCTACTCGTAGTCTCAAGCACTGTGTGACATCTTGGGATATATTATTGGGGTCTTATAAACTTGGTATCAAATCCTAATGTTTATAGCGTCCTAGTGAGTCATACAAGACACTTTACATAAACTCTTTATCATGAGTGTGAAGTGCGCCATATTTATGAGCAACAAGCTACAGATTGATTTAGGAAATCATTCTTTTCTTTCATGAATCAATCATGCTTACAGTTGTATCTATCATCTTTCACTTATTCTCATACATGACAAAATATGCCTCTTCACTGAGCTAATGCACATATAAATAATAACCAGCCACCAAGCCTGTAGACCCATTGAATGAGGATGTGTTCCATGCTGAATTTTTGGCTGCCTTTCAGGCGTTGGCCAAAGTTATGACTGCCAAATTTCACAACAACCATCAGGATGTTGTCTAAATTCAGCAGAATGGTGATTTAACTATTGCTAGAATTTATGACTTTATGATAATAAATCAACCTGAATTCTTTGGGTCAAAGGTAGATGCAGACCCATAGCTATACCTTGATAAGGTGAGAAAGATTACTCATGTTAGGCATGCTACTAAGAAGCAAACTACGGAATTGTCATCCTATAGGTTGAAGAATGTTTCTTTTGATAGGGTTGTTATATAGAAGGATGGTAAATGTGAGAAAGTAGCTTGTATGAGTTGAAAAGTATTTCAGAATGCATTTATGGATAGGTTCTTTCCACATGAGATAAGAGAAGCTAAGGTTTAGGAATTTATGATCATGAGGCAAGGCTTGATGATAGTGAATCAGTATTGCTTAATTTCACCCAGTTATCTAAGTATGCTCCTAAATTGATAGATTACCCTAGATTTAGTATGAGTATGTTTGTTATTAGAGTGTCTAGTTTGGCAGTCAAGAAATGCAGGATGACCATGCTTAATGCAAACATAAATCTTTCTACACTGATGACTCATCATCAACAGATTGAGGTAGAGGAGTTGAAGGGGATAATAAGGGGAAATACGAAGGCTAGAATAGGATAATTTGAGTATGTCTAACCAACGTCTGAAGGTGAAATTATTCATAGTTTTAGGGTAACTCGTCTAAGACAGCGCCATCTTCAGCCAGTGCCCCTCTACCCAGAACCCAATAGGAGTAGTGGGGTACATATTCTATTGCTAGATCTCAAATTAGTGTTGGTGGAAGGCCCAATTATATGTCATGTTCTAAGTGTGATAAAAATCTTCCTGGCGAGTGTTTGTTAGAACAAAAAGGTTGTTATGGATATGGAAAGTTGGGTCACAGAGTCAAAGAGCATCTGTATGCTACGAAAGGAAATGGGGATATTCATCACCAGGCTCAGTCCCTCTTTATGGTACATCATCCAGTACCGATGTTGGTTAGTGGCAGAATTGGTTTTAGGCTTTACCATCCCTTCAGGAGAAGGAAAGTTAACCAGATATTATCACTGGTATGTTTCATGTCCTTCATCTTGATGGTTCTGTATTATTTGACCCGGGTTTAAATCTTTCTTATGTGACTCCGTTGGTTGCGGTAAATTTTGGGGTGAGTCCTGAAAAGCTATTTGAGCCATTCTAAGTTTCCACCCCATTAGGTGAGTTAGTTATTTCCAAACAAGCTTATAGAAAGTGTACTATCATTTTCCTTCATAATATTATACTGTAAGACTTAATAGAATTCGACATGGTTGATTTTGACATTATTCTAGGCATGGATTAGCTCTATCCCTATTATGCAACTATAGATTGTCCCACTTTATTAGTGAAGTTTTAGTTCCCTAATGATCCATTCTTTGAGTTGGAAGGTAATTCGATGTCTCCCAAGAGCCATTTCATATCCTATCTTAAGGCCAGAAAATTGATATCAAAAGGGTGAATTTATCCTTTAGTTTGAGTCAAAGACACAAAGTCTGAGACTCAAATAGTCTAGTCAGATCAAGTAGTTAATGAGTTTACTAAAGTTTCTCCTGAAGATCTGCCATGGGTACTTCCCAATAGAGAAATGGAATTCGATAATGATCTCCTTCCTTATAATCAGCCCATCTGTATTTCTCCATATCGTAGGGTTCCATCAAAGCTTAAGAGTTAAAAAGGAAACTTAAATACCTCTTAGATAATGGTTTAATAAAGTCCAGTGAATCTCCATGGGGTGCTCTCATCTTGCTCGTGCATAAGAAAGATGGCTTTCTCCAAATGTGCATTGATTACTGTCAGTTGAATAAAATCACAATAAAAAATAAATATGCTCTTCCTAAGATTGTTGACTTATTCGACAAACTCCAAGGTCCTACTTACTTCCCTAAGATAGACCTTAGATTCATCTATCACTATCTTAGAGTAAAAGAATGTGATGTTCCAAAGATAATTTTCAGATCCCGTTACGGTCACTTTGAGTTTCTAATCATGTTTTTGGGTTGACAAAATCCCCAACAAACTTCATAGACTTGATGAACAAAGTGTTCAAGTAGTATTTATATATGTTTATCATAGTCTTTATCGATGATATCCTTGTCTATTCTCTTAGTGAGGATAACTATGCAGACAATCTTAGAATTGTTTTGTAATCTCTTAGAGATCAACAATTGATTTCCAAATTCAGAAAGTATAAATTTTGGCTAAGATCAGCATGTTTCCTCGATCATATTATTTTTGGTAATGGCATTAGATTTGAACCCCAAAAGACCAAAGCCATGTGAACAGGCCTAGACCTATCTCTCTATCATGCATTCAGAGTTTCTGGGGTTTAGCTGGCTATTACCGATTGGTTGCTGAGGGATTTTCATCCATTGCATCCCCCATATCTATATTGATTCAAATAGAAAGTTATGTTTCAGTGGTCAGATTCTTCTTATGAGAAGAGTTTTCATGAGTTGAAGGCTCGACTAACTTCAACCCCAGTTTTAGTTCTACCTAATGGTACAAATTGATTGCTTGTCTACTATGATCCTTCTAGAGTTGGTAAGGTTTGTGTTCTGATATATAGATGTAAGGTTGTAGCCTATTCCTTCAGACAACTTAAGCCTTACAAAAAGAACTATCCTATCCATGATCTTGAGTTAGCTATTATGGTGTTTACCTTTAAAATCTAGAAACACTATCTCTATAGGGTGCATGTTGATATGTTCATGGAGCACAAGAGCTTGCAGTATGTGTTTTCCCAAAGAGAGTTAAATCATTGTTAGAGAAGGTCGTTGGAGTTTTTTAAAGATTACAACATAAGTGTTTTGTTTCATTCAGGCAAGGCCGTCATTATGGCAGATGTCCTTAGTAGACCGTCGATGGGCAGTATTTCTTATGTGGGAAGTGATAAGAAAGAATTAATTTGGGAAGTTCATCAGTTGGCTAGATCAAGTGTGTGGTTTGTTGAATCAGCTGAGGGAAATGTTTAGGCTAGAGTAGCTCAAAATCTTCTTTAGTTTCCAAAGTGTAAGAGAACAAGATAAGGACTCCAGTTTGGTTAAGCTGAAGGAGTCAGTTAGAGATCATAAGGTAGGGGCTTTCTCCCAAGGGGGAAATGGTGTGTTGAGATACCAGATTAGACTTTTTGTGTCATGCATTCATAGTTTGAGGCAGCAGTTTATGGTAGAAGCACATGGAAAGTGTTACTCCATTCACCCAGGTGCCCCTATGATGTACCTTAATTTACAATAAGTTTATTTATGGAGTGGTATGAATAAAGTTATTGCAAAATTTATGGCTAAGTGCGCTAATTGTCAATAGGCTAAGGTGGAGCACCAATGACCTGGTGGCACCTTGCAGGAGTTTAGTATTCCCACTAGGAAGTGGGAAGAGGTAAACATAGACTTTGTGACAAGGTTAACCCATTTGCGACAGCAATATAATTAGATATATGACCTAATTAGCCCATTTTTGGCCAGTTCACACATCCTACCCAACTGAAGATAATGCTAAGCTATATATTACAGAGTTAGTCAGATTACACAGAATTCCTTTGTTAATCATTTTAGATAGGGGTACTCAGTTTACCTATAATATTTGGAAAGACTTTTAGAAGAGTCTTGGTACCCAAGTTCATCTGAGATAAGCTTTTCACCCTCAGACAAATAGTCAGGTAGAGGGGACCATTTAGACCCTAGAGGATATGTTGAGGGTATGAATTTTTGACTTTAAGGGAATTTGGGATGATCTCTTGCCAGTGATTGAGTTCACCTACAATAACAGTTACCACTTTAGTATTCAGATGGCCCCATTTGAGGCTCTTTATAAGAGGATATGTAGGTCACCCATCGGTTGGTTTGAAATGGTCATCTTTATAGTGCCAGATGTGGTGTTTGAAGCCATGGAGAAAGTACAGCTGATTCGAGAGAGGTTGAAAACAGCTCAGAGTCATCATAAATCTTATGCAGATATGAGTAGAAGATATCTTGATTTTGAAGTGGATAACTTTGTCTATTTGAAGGATTGACTCGTGAAGGGGGTAAAGAGATTTGGCAGAACAAGGAAACTTAGTCCCTGATATATTGTCCCTTAAAAGATATTGAGATATGTTGGGAATGTAGCGTACAAGCTTGAATTTCCTGCTGAGTTATCATCCATTCCCCCAGTATTCCATGTATTTGTATTTAAGAAGTGTATTGGTGATCTAGCTATTTTGGTACCTTTAGAAAAGAAAGATGATTAGGATAGCCTTTGGTATAGTGAAATTTTTGTGAATATGGAGACCACCAAATATGTAGACTAAGGAACAAAGAAGTTCCTTTGGACAAAGTTCTTTGGCGTAATCAGTCCGTTAAGGGCACTACTTGGAAAGAGAAAGCAGTTATACGAACCAAGTACCCTTATCTTTTCACTACAAGTACAGACTCTGTTTAAGGTTACAATTTTCCTCAAATTATCTCTTTTCAATTGTCAGTTCTAGATTTATGTAGTCACTCTCATGATAATTCATTTATTCAGAAATCAGTTTAGTCATGCAGACATGTTTTCAGTCATGCTAGTTTAATGCATAATCTACGTCCCTTGGTATTCTTAGTTTAGCAAATCGCATTCGAGGATGAATGTTCCCAAGGGGGAGATATTGTAATACCTCTTACGTTTCTAGTTCCACTCAGCCCTTAGTGCTTACTTAACAAACTTAGAACCTAAAAATAAAACTATGTGTTGGGGACTTAGTCTCATTTTTCACCTCTTAACTTCGAGAATTTTTAAGTTGACCTTCTGTGCTCTTAGATGATGGTTTTTGAGTTGATTAATGTTAACTAGTGTAAGGATCTTGTCTCGGAGAAGCTTTGGAATTTTTGGATTAGGTTTGGGCAGTGTTTTGATTGTAATTCCAGTAGCTCAACTTGATTAGCCTGCGCCGCACTAGTAATAGCGGTGAGACGGTCACCGCCTCGTGCCAAACCCATAAATGGCATTTTAGTTGCAACTTTTTACCCAGAATGGCATTTAGGTCAATTGTTCTCAGCACAAGTCATAAAAATAGAAGATTATTCATTATTCAAAACAAATTACACTCATCAATCATCAAATTTTACCCTAATTTAACTCCAAGAAATCTAAATCTTCATCATAGCCTTTTTAAGATAATAAAGAGTCCAAGTTTGTGAGTTCAAGAACTTTAAGAAGAATCCTTCAAGAACATCAATAGGAATCCCAAGTCTAGTTTATTCATTGAATTAACTGAATAAGATTTGTGGGCTTATAAACAAGGATACTATTTCATCCTTCTGCCCAAAACTTGCTTTTAACTTGAGATTTCATGGTTTCCAAGTTAGGGTTCATACCTAAATGATTTCATTTTGAATTTATGAGTTTAGAAGTGGTATAAGTATTGGAGTGCATGTTTTCTCATCTATTAATACTTTGACTTAAAGATTTATGTGTTGTGTTGCACTTCCTTATCGTTAACTGAGATAGTTAAATGACTTCAAGATGGTTGTTGAGAATGAAGTTTTACTATGAAATTCTGAAAAATTGAAAACCTATGCTTTAAAACCAAATGAGTTTTGAGATTTAAAGCAGACTATGATCTTAAGCCTCTTTTATAAGTTGTTTACCAAGATTCAAGAAAGAATTGATCTTGATCCTAAACTAAGATAATGAATCCACATTATTTATAAGGTTTATGACTTAAAGAAAAGAGAAGCATAACTGGTTTTTCTTACAAACCCTGGTGTTATTTCAGGTGGATTTCCTAATGTCTGACCGATAAGTAAGGGAGTAGTATTTTGCACTGAGTTGGGTATGATTCCAAAGGTCTCATACCCTAGAACTACGTGACACTGTAGGTTAAAGTTCCCATAGAGGGATAAGTCAGTGATCACTTAAGATAAGATTTTATTTTGATGGCAAGGGTAGAAAAGCTCTCCCCAACATGGGTAAGACGTTGGACTCCATGGCGGCTTAGACGGTTTATGTCAGTTAGACGAAACTCCCCAGAGAAAGAGTAACAGTAAAACATCTTAGAACTAAGTGTTGTGGCTTAGAAAGATTATCTATGTTTTACATACTCACGTTTTATTATTTAGTGGTATACATTTTATTTGAGCCAAGGTGAGTTATTTACACTTACCATGCATCCTTTGAAAATTTTATATGAATATTGAAATTTTGTTTTACTTATGTATTTACCCCGATATGCTTAGTGCATTCCAAAAGTATTGATACAAATATACGTCAATGTGTTACATTGTTTAAAAATGTAGGTTCAGGTGCTCAATTTCATCAGCGTGATTGTAACGCCCTAAAACCTAGTCTCAAGACATCACACAATGCATAAGACTACGAGTAGCCTTAAATTAACCCTGTTTGCCTTCTACTAAGTCTGAATCTCATAATTAAGGAAGACAGAGACATAAGAATCATACTATATACTGAAAAATGTCTGCACATAATTTATGAAAATAATGTCTGAAACATCTATACTGAATAATCCGAATCAAAACAAGAAGACTGACAAGCCTCTACTACTAATATCTAGAGAGCCACTAGGACAAACCCAAAGCTAAATCGAACTATCAGAAAACACTGAATTATCTAATAATGATAAGATGAAAATCTAAATAACTAAGTCCTCGAACTATGAGGACTCGCCTACTGTCGAGATGTAGATGGAAATGCTTGAAATTACTCCCACTACTGGAACTGAGCACCTGAACCTACATTATGAGACAATGTATCACATATAAGTATATATGGACTAATACTTTGAGGATGTACTGAGTATATAGGGTGAAATGCATAGGTAAAACAAAGTCTCAATAATAAGCATAATTTGTAAAACAATACATGCTAAATGTTAATGACTCACATAAGCTAGAATATCTGAAAGCTGAGAAATATAATCATGAGAAAAAAATCATACTTTCTAAATCTAGTGAGCCATAACAATTAGTTCTAAAAGTTGTGCTAGTGAGCTGTCGGTAAATCATGATGTCTATGTGTAGAAAGAACCCACTTTTATATCTGAAATCTGAAAGCTGAAAGCTGGAGTCTGTAGTTAATATTTTTCTGTAAATCATAATCTGAATAAAGTTGTGAGCCTTTACCCTTAATTTTGTAAAACCATTTATGTTATTCTCTTCTGTTATGCTATAAGCTTAAAAGTTGAGGGAGGTTCTTCTAACCGACATAAACCATATGAGCTAACATGGAGTCCAACATATTGTTCCCCTATGGGGAAAACCTCACGATGGGAAGAGGTTTCATACTCTTGCCAAAGATTATAACCTAATGTAAGTGACCACATCTGTATCTGTCATATATAGAGAAATGAGAATAATCTGATAATCTTTGTACCTACGTTGTCTATGCAGTTCTATGTAACATAGGGCACTCTAATGCCACACTTCTACCTCGGTGCTAAATAATACTTCATTGGAAATCCACTTTAAAATATAGCATAAGGGTTTAATCTAAAACCAATTATGCATTTTTCTGATTAAATCTATAAGTAAAGGTAATCTAAATTTTGTAATCTGTAATAAATCTGTAAAATAGATTCCAAATCTTATCTGAGGATGAGAAGATAAAATCTTTACTAAAAATCTAAAAATAAAATGATCATGTGATGCTTAAAGCAAGATCTTTCTTGAAATAATAATATTCAATCTAGAGATAATAACGCATGCATAAATCTAATGTCAAGACATCATAATATTCATGCTTGGTAATGAAAACAATTATAATTCATTTCAAAATCTGGAAATTACTACAATAAGCATAAAAATATGAAAATAAGCATGCAATTCAACTTCTAAATCACTTGAAATCTCAAAATACTTCAATTAGCAATAGTGGGTATGAACCCTAATTTAAAATACATGTATAATCATTAAAAATTATATAAATTTGAAATAAAAACTCGGTTTTGGGCACATGGATGATAGAGGATCGTTGTTCAAAAACCCCACATACCTTAATTGTTGAAATTTATAAGAAACCTTGAACTTTAATCTCTATTTGTGCATTTGATGATGAACACTTTATTATCTTGATTAGGAATTCATCAATTTTGTGTTTCCTTTGAGAAATAATGGAGGAATTTGATTTCTTATAGAGTAAGCTTTGAACTCTTGAGTTTTTCTTTAATAGAGAATGGCTGAAAATAAGCACAAAGTGCTAAGAATAGGCTTTAATTCCTTGTTTTGATGAATTGGGGGATTGGGAATTAACCAAAGAGCCCATTTTAAAACTTTCGTCAAAATAGGAAAAATCCCAACTTTGCATGCTATCGCGATGCGGCACTATTGCGGTGGCTCAATAGATAAGAGACAACTGTGAAATTGGGCTCCAATGTGATGAACTGAAATTGCAATGGGCCACTGGAAAAGAGACTAGTACCATTATGGCCATCACCGCGATGCATCACTATCACAGTGAGCCACTGTAAAAGGACAATTCAGAACTGGGACTTCTCTGTGATGTGGGCCAATCACGGAGATCCACTATAAATTGACAATTAGCAAATTAGCCCTCTCCGGGATGTGGTGCTTGCCTAAATGGCATATTGCTTTACTAAAAATGCCATACCTTTTCAACCGAGTGTCGATAGAAAGTTTATTCAATTATCTACACAATGGAGGGTCTAAATCTGGAAAATTTCACATGCAACAATTGTTATTCATTTTTGAAGCTAACCCTTGATATTCTAGGAGCGAAATTAAGCTAGTAAAAAGTACGGGGTATCACAATATCTTTCCTTTGAGAACATTCATTGTCAAATGTGGCTTGTTAAGCTTAAAATATTGATTAGTCTGTGGCTATAGGCTATTACGCACAACTGTAATAACTAAATCAAAAACATACTGAGCTACTGAACAGATCTATGCGGGCATGAATTTACATGAAAATAACTATATGGCTTTATCTGAGACTAGAAAAGAACTAAATAAAGGAAGACTATTACCTTTGCCTGAATTTGAGTTTGTGGAGAAGAGATGAGGATACTTGGTATGCATGTCCACTTCTGTTTCCCAAGTATCACTCTCAATGTACTGATTTCACCGTAGAACTTTGACCAAGGAAACTTTTTTGTTCCTTAGTCTACGAATCTGATGATCAAGAATCCTTTCTAGAACTTCTTCATATAAAAGCTGTACTGAATATTTGTACTTTCTAGAGAGACAACAACAGCTGAATCATCCATGCACTTCTTCAACAAGCACACCTAGAACATAGGATGAGCGAAGGATAAATTTTTGCCAAATCTGTTCACCCCTTTTATGTTTGTTACTTTCAAATACACAAGGTCATCAACCTCAATCTCAAGATCTTTTCTTTTTATATTAGCATATAATTTCTGACGATTCTACACTGCTTCCAATCTTTCTCAAATCAATTGAAGCTTATCCATAGCCTCAAATACCATGTCAGGCCTAATCAAAGCAGCCTCACTCACTTTGAACCAACCAATTCACGATCTACATCACCGCCTATAAAAAGCTTCAAACGGGGCCATCTGAATACTAGCATGGTAACTATTATTATAAGAGAACTCAATTAACGGAAAATACTCATCCCAACTGCCTTTGAAATCAAGAACATATGCCCTTAACATGTCCTCTAGAGTCTGAATAGTTCTTTCTACCTGGCTATCTATCTACGGATGAAAAGCTAAACTAATATGAACCTGGCTACCAAAACCCTTCTAAAATGCTCTCCAAAACTGAAAGGTAAACTGAGTACCCCTATCAGAGATGATGCACAAAGGAACTACATCCAATCTAACGAACTCTTTGATAATCTACTTGGCATAATCTTCAATTGTGCAGGATGTGTGAACTGGCAAGAATTGCTCTTAGTCAATCTGTCTACAATGACCTAAATTGAATCATGCTAACGACGCGAATGGGGTAATCCGGTAACAAAGTTCATATTAACCTCTTCTTACTTCTAAGTATTAATACTAAAGTCTTGCAACATACCACTAGGTCTTTGGTGCTCTGCCT
The DNA here is from genome assembly GCF_002878395.1 of Capsicum annuum. Taxonomy (NCBI): domain Eukaryota; kingdom Viridiplantae; phylum Streptophyta; class Magnoliopsida; order Solanales; family Solanaceae; genus Capsicum; species Capsicum annuum. The sequence continues at coordinate 195,216,218 of NC_061115.1, forward strand.
TAACCTTTAGATAAGTTGCATATTTGGCTACAAATTTGTCTATATCTTTCTTCATACAGCTCCACCAATATATTTCCCATAAGTCGTGATACATCTTGATAGCTCCTGGATGGATAAACTAATGTGCGCCATGCACTTCTGCCATAATCCACTGCCTCAAATTATCAACGCCTGGCATACACAATCTACTCTGGTATCTCAACAAACCATCTCCCCCTTAGGAGAAAACCTCTACCTTTTGGTCTTTAAATGACTCCTTCAGTTTGACCAAACTAGAGTCCTTATCCTGCTTCTCTTTCACTTCCAAAAATAGAGAAGATTCAGAACTACTCTGATCCCAAATATTCCCTTCATCTAAATCAACCAACATAATACCCAATCTAGCTAACCGATGAACTTCTCGAAGTAGCTCCTTCTTATCATCTTCTACATGAGCAACACTGCCAATAGACAATCTACTAAGGGTGTCTACCAGTACATTGGCCTTGCCCAGAGGAAACAACACACTTATATGGTAATCCTTCAACAATTCTAACCAACTTCTCTGACAAAGATCTAACTCCCTTAGAGTAAACACATACTGCAAACTTTTTTCATTCGTGAACACATCAACTTGCCCCCTATAAAGATAATGTCTCCAAATTTTCAAAGAAAACACAACAACAGCTAAATCAAGATCATGGGTAGGGTAGTTCATTTCTTGAGGCTTAAGCTGTCAGGAGGCATAGGCTATAACCTTATCTCTTTGAATCAAAATACCATTAAAACCAATTCTAGAGGTATCACAATATTCAACAAAACCATCTGTACCATCAGGTAATGCAAAAATCGAGGATGAAGTAAGTCAAGTCTTCAACTACTGAAAACACTTCTTGTAGGAATTTGACCATTGGAACTTAACATTCTTTTGAGTTAATCTAGACATAGGGGATGCAATAGACCAGAAACCCTCAATGAATTATCTGTAATAGCCAGCTAAACCCCAGAAACTTCTAGTATCTGATAGAGAAATAGGTCTAGAATAATATGACCTAGGAAAGCACTAACCTTAACCAAAATTCAAACTTGTTGAATTTGGTGAACAACTGGTGATCTTTAAGAGTTTGTAATACAATCCTAAGGTGGTATGCATGATCATCCTCACTATGAGAATACATAAGAATATCATTGATAAAGACTATGACAAACATATTTAGATACTATTTGAATACTCTATTCATCAAGTCCATGAAGTCTATTGGGGCATTTGTTAGCCCAAAAGACATGACTAGAAACTCAAAATGTCCATTACGGGTTTTGAATTTTGTCTTTGGAATATCACATTCTCTTACTCTAATTTGATGATAGCCGAAATTAAGGTATATCCTTGAGAAGTAGCTTGAACCTTGGAGTTGATCAATTAAATCATCAATTCTAGGAAGAGGATATTTGTTTTTGACTGTGACTTTATTTAGCTGACGATAGTTAATGCACATAGGCAAAGAACCATCTTTCTTTCACACGAATAGGATGAGAGCGCCCCATAGAGAGACACTAGGCCTTGTGAAGCCTTTACCTAAAAGATCTTTAAGCTGCTCTTTCAACTTTTTAAGCTTGGTGGGAGCCATAAAATACGGAGGAATAGAGATAAGATGAGTACCTGGGAGAAGGTCAATGCCGAATTCTATTTCCCTATCGGCAGGTAACACTGGCAAATCTTTAGGAAAGATATCAAGAAACTCATTGACTACACTGACTGACAAAATAGTTGGAGTCTTAGACTTAGTGTCTTTCACTCAGACTAGATTATAGATGCACCCTTTAGAGATTAACTTTCTAGCTTTAAGATAAGATATGAAGTGACTCTTAGAGACACTGAATTTCCTTCCCACTCAAAGACTGGCTCATCTAGAAATGGAAACTCTACCACTTAGGCGCGACAATCTATAGATATATAATAGGAATAAAGCCAATCCTTGCCAAGAATAAGGTTAAAGTCAACCATATATAACTCTATTAGGTATGCTAATATAATTTTATAAAGGAAAGTGATAGGACACTTCCTATAAATATGTTTAGTAACAAATGACTTACCTAACTCTAGGAGCGGGAGCACTAGATGAAGATGGTACAGGAATAGATGAACGATTCTTAAACTGGGAATGATTTTTCTCTTGAGACCTAGCTTGGCCATACTCAAACTAACCTGTTCTATACTTCTTATTTTACCTCTCTCTTCCCTTCAACTTTTCTACCTCCATCTACTTTGCATGAATCAGCAATATAAAAAGATCTAAGTCTCTATTAATCATGGTAGTCCTACACTCCTTGACTACCAAGCTAGATATGCCAGTAACAAACTCAGTTATACTTGCCCTAGGATCAGCCATACTATTAGGAGCATACTTAGACAACTGATTGAACTTAAGGTAGTACTCTTTCATTGTCATCAAGCCCTGCCTCAGGTTCACAGACTTCTCTACCTTAGCTTCTCTCATTTATGTAGAAAGAAATTGTCAAGATATGTATTATAAAACACTTGCCAACTCATAAGGGATGCATTCTCAGCTCTACCATTCCTCCACATAACTACTCAATTATATGCTAAATCTTTCAACCTATAGGATGCAAACTCTTAACTCTTATTCTCAGAAACATGCATAGTTTGGGTGATCTTCTTCACCTCATAAAAATAAAGCTATGGGTCCTCACCCTCCTTTTACCCAAAGAACTCTGGTGAATTCATTCTCATGAAATCACTCATTCTGGCTGCTGCTAAATCATAATTTTTCTAAAGTGGGATTGTAGCCTGATGGTTGCCCTAAATATTGACAGTCACTGTCGGGGACAACACCTAAAAGACAGCTTAAAACTTAGAATGGGGTACATTCTTATTTAGTAAATCGACGAGTTGGGGTGGCTTGTTATTATTTCTGCGGGTATTAGATCGACAATGAGGCATATCAATTGTCACGTAAAAGCACGAGTTAAAAGTAAGTTGAGATATTATAAGCACAATAGATCATTAAAGAAAGAGATGATTTCCTAAAGATATCCCATATCCTCTTACTCATTAATGTGGCATGCTTCATACCCATGATCAAGAATCTATGTATAGTGACTTGCATGACTCCCTTGGGCTCTATTTAACCTTAGTCTCTGATACCAAGTTTGTAACGTCCCAAAATCTGGTCTCGAGACATCACATGATACTCAACACTACGAGTAGCCTTAAGCTAACCCTGTCTGCTTTATAGAAACTGTGAATCTTATAATAAAGAAATATAGACATAAGAGTCATACTATATGCAAAAAATTGCCTAAACATAATATCTAAAAATAATTTCTGAAACCTTGATACTGAATAATCTAAATCAAAACTTCCAGTCTGACAACCCTCTACTACTAATATCTAGAGAGCCACTAGGACAAACCCCCCAGCTTACTCGGACTATCTGAAAATACAGAATCATCTAATACTAATAAGCTAAAAATCTGAATAACTAAGTCCCCAAACTATGAGGACCCACAAACTACCGGGATGTAGATAGAGATGCTCAAAATTACTCACGTTGCTGGAACTGAGCACCTGAAACTACCTAATAAGATAATTTAGCACATAGACGTTTATGTGAATTAGTACATTGAGGATGCACTTAGTATATGGGGCGAAATACATAAGTAAAACAAAGTCTCAATAATCATAAAAATTTGTAAAATAACGTATGCTAAATGTAAATGACTCAGATGGGCTGGAATATCTGAAAGCTGAGAATTATAATCATGAGAACAAATTCATACATTATAAATCTAGTGAGCCATAACATTTAGCTTAGAAATATGTGCTAGTGTTCTGTCTATAAATTATGTTGTCTAGGTGTAGAAAGGACTCACTTTTATATTTGATATCTGATAGCTGAAGTCTGTACCTAATATTTTCTGTGAAGCATAATTTGAATAATGTTGTGATCCTTTACACTAGGTATTCTAAAAGCTTTTATGTTACTCTTTCCTTTTATTCTAAAAGGTTAAAACTTTAGGGAGGTTCTTCGAACCAGCATAAACCATGTGAGCTCACATGGAGTCCCACATCTTGCTCTCCTATGAGCAAAACCTCACGATGGGGAGAGATTTTATACTTTTGCCAAGGAGTATAACCTAATATAAGAGATAACATGTGTACCTGTCATCCATACAAAAATGAGAATAATCTTATAATCCGTACCTATGTGGTCTACTTAGTTCTTCGGACAATAGGACATGCTAATCCCATACTTCATGCTCAGTGCTAAATACTACTCCCTTTTAATATGTATACTTATTCGGTTGGAAATCTACTTTAAAATCTAGAATAAGGGTTTATTCTAAAACCAATTATGCATTTATCTAGTTAAATCTGTCAGTAAAGCTAATCCAATTTCTGTAATCTGTAAAGTGGATTCAAAATCTTATCTTAGGATCAACTGATCAAATCTTTACTGAAAATTTAAAAATAAATTGAACATTTGATTCTTAAAGCATATCTTTATTGAAATAATAATATTCAATCTTGGAATAATAACCCATGCATAAATCTGATGTCAAGACATCATACTAATCATGCTTGGTAATGAAAACAATTATAATTCATCTCAAAATCTGGAAATTACTATTTTAGGCATGAAAATATGAAAATAAGCATGCAATTCAACTTATAAATCACTTGAAATCTCATAATCTTGTAGTTAGAAATAATGGGTATGAACCCTAATTTTAAACTCATGTATAATCATTCAAAATCATATAAATTTGAAATAAAAACTTGGCTTTGGGAACAAGGATAAAAGAAGATCATTGTTCATAAACCCCACATACCTTAATTGATGAAATTTCTAAGAAAGCTTGAACTTGAATCTCTGTTTATGCTTTTGATGATGAACTGTTGATTATCTTGATTTGAAAATCTTTAATGTTGAGTTTTCTAGGAGAAACAATGGAGGAATTTGATTTCTTGGAGCGTAAGCTTTGACCTCTATAGTTTTTCTTTGAGAAAGAATGGATGAAAATAAGCATAGAGTGCTTAGAATAGACTTTAATTCCTTGTTTTGGACGAATTGGGGGCTTAGGAATTGACCAAAGAGCCCTTTTTAATACTTTCGGCGGAACTCAAAAATTCTTACTTTGCATGCCACCTCAATGCTCTACTATTGTAGTGGCTCACTAGATAAAGGAAAAATGGGAAATTAGGCTCTAACGCGACATGGTGAAATCACGTTGGGCCACTGGAAAAGGGATGAGTCCCATTTTAGCCATCACCGCAATGTGCTACCATCACAATAAGCCACTGGAAAAGGACAACAGGGACCTGGAACTTCTTTGAAATGTAGGCCAATCGTAGAGTTCCATAGGAAATTGCCAACTGCCAAATTAGCCCTCACCGAGATGCGGTACTATCCTAAATGGCATAGCACTTTACTAAAATTGCCATAACTTCTCAACTGAGTGTCGAATTTGGGAAAAATTGACATCAACGGAAAGCTTATTTAGTTATTTACCCAATGAAGGGTCTAAATATGGAAAATTTCAAATGAAACAATTTTTATTCATTTTTGAAGATAACTCATAACATTCTAGGAGAAAAATTAAACTAGAAAAAAGTATGGGGTATCACAGTGATTGACCGCGGGCAACTCTATCTATATCCCAACAGTTGGTGAGTCCTCATCATTCGATGACCCAGTTATTTAGATCTTCAGCTTGTTCGACTATCAGTTATATTTCAGATTTCAAGTGTTGGTTGTCTACATTTCTAAGTTAAATACTTTCACACATTATGTTCTGTTAAATTCAGTTCAGTTCAGAGAGTACTTAGTATTTCAGTGTTATCGCTGGCCTAGATTATCCTTGTTTTGAGTTTTAGAATTTGAAGAAGGCTTACAGGGTTAGCTTGTGGCAACTCATAATCCCGAGCATCGTGTGACATCTCCGGACACATTTTTGTGGCATTACACTAGAAGTTTCAAACCCCCATGTCACCTTTAGTCAATATCATGTTAAACCACGTAAACATTATATCCGTATTTCCTAAAATTTATGTATTCAACCATGTAAACATTAAATCCTCCAAAGTTCAATACTTCACATGTTTAATTTTATGTACTTCATTCAATTAATGAAATTTATTATGTTTTAGGACTCTGAAATTATGGATTTCTACCAATGTTTTAAGTGATTTTATCTTATTTTTGTATCATTCAAAGTTGGAGGGTTATGAAAGCCCGATACCTATTTGTTTATACATGCCTTTATTTTAAACCTAAAAGTCAGTTAGATCATGTTTTAATTAATATATTCAGACTACTATGTTTATGTTGAGCACTTATAAGTACAGTACCACATCATGTCAGACCTATGGTAATGCCTATAATATTCAGTTTGGAGTAGGATTTAGCAATGAGCGAACCTAAGGATGGGGGATTACCCACCACTTAGGATTAGCGCCTTAGTAGCAGACCCTAAGTTCCAATATGCGTAGCCAACCTAGGATTAAAAGATGTCACCATCTAGTTAAGGACTGCCACTCTCTTAGGGGTCATTTTCCAGTTTAGTTCTTACTCCCTAGTCCTTTAGGACACTAGTTTAGTGGATCCACATAGCCATGAGTTAGTAACCATGGCAAGGTAATAACTCTCTTCCAACTAGGGTTAAAGGTTGGACTCCAATTTTCAGAAATTTGGGCATGTTGGTTACATAATAACTCCTATAATTTCAGTCAATACTCAGTTTATATCAATTCATATTTACTTGACTAAGTAATAAGGTTACAAGTAATTCGGTCAGATAGTTTTACAAATGATTTAGTTATTAAAATCATGTAAGTACATGATTTACTTGGTTTTGCATTTATTCTTCATGCTCAGAATTCATACATAATCCTCAGCACAACTTTATAACATATCTAGCTTTATATGAGTTTTACGTACAACATTCATACTTCTACCGCGACTCAACATATTTAATTTTTTTTTAGCTCAGGAATTTATAAATTTATCTACGACTTACCATTTTAACGTCCAACCATCTTTTAAATGCACATTTAAGTAAATAGCTTATATCCTCAATTCTACAACATGTTTTTAATATTTCCATGATTTTGTGTGTGTCTCTATATATTCAATACATTCTAATGTACTGACCGTATATATGTATTTGTTGCTAAATTTTTCATAATATTTGTAAGAGATGTAGTCCATATACTAGGCTCAAACAGTTCTCAGCATTCAGCCAACAGGTGATGAGTTTCCTTATTCTGGGGCCTCCAGTCCATTGAAGTTCATGTGTTTTATTTTTATTATCCATATGTATTGACTAGTTTTAGTTAGAGGCATGTCTCAGCCACATAAAGTTAGTATTGTAAAGGTTTTATAAATCATCAGTTAGAGTCGTGATATGTAATTCAAGTTCTTTCTTTAGTTTTATCATGGTGTAATCTTTATTAGTATTATATTCATTTGGATTTTCATATAAATATTCTTCATCTCAACAAATTTAGATTTTATTTACATTTTAAATCAGTTGCTCAAATAGTATACTAGGACATAGGTTATATTGGCATCAGTTGTAGTTCTAAGAACTGTATTACGACTAGGGGGCTGCTTCTGGTCATGAAAAACTTGTTAGTATTTTCCAAGGTTCAAGTTTCCTAGGTTGTCTATGAAGTTGTGTCTAGTAGAGTCTTGCAGAATGGTAGAGAGATGTTTGTATTTTTTTAGAGGCTACAAGGCATTTATAAATATTTCCCTTCTTTTAGATCTAAGATCGTGCAGTAGAGATGTTCTGTATGAATATTGTATAGATTCTTACATTGCTCCATTCATGCCAACTCTTTCTTATTTTTGATGTAACAAAAAAGTCAAGCTTAAATTTTTATTGATCGAGTTTTCTTACACGGTACCCGTAGACACTCATGAGATTGTACACAAGCTCGGGAGGATCCCATCAGTTCCTTTATTTTCCAAGGTTTGAAAATTTTCATTCATATTCATGAAAATTGTGCACTAAGCCAGTCATATGTGCCCTCACATCCCTTCTAAAATCTTAGAATAGTATATGATCTAGAGTTAGAAGCATAAACCTAGAAGTTTAGTTACAGTAAGGTGGGAATAGTGATTATCTAAATTTAGTATATTATGTAACCATGGAGCCAGAAAGGGATTGTTTAATTTGTTTAATAAAACTTTAAGATTGATTTCTCTATAAAGGGAGACTTACAGTATGTTGATGATTTTGTAATAATAGAGAGACAGTGACCATAATGATAAAGAAGCTTGTTAAGGTTGTGTATGTTCATAAAATATTATGTGGATTAGTGTTTCATGATTCCTAACCAGTAGTAACAAGTAGGTATTAGTGTATAAGATATTTTGGGGATGTCCACATTAAGTGTTGGAATCTAAGTTGGGATTGTGGATGATTAGGCTAATAAAAAGAAGAGTTTGAAATTCTAGATGGTGTAAACTGAAGGTATGGTGATGCCCCGGATGTTTCTAATATAGTAAGTGTTTACGTTATTGTATGATAACTATTGGGGTTATAGAATGTTTAGAGTGTTATCTCAGAAGTAAGTACTAGCGGTGGGTTTTAAGATATTGTCTTTCAAGGTGAGTTTATTATTTATGTGATTCATTATATCTCGGCAACTAGAGTAGACTGATTGTAGTTTAGTTTAGAATTTGTTAAAGGGGTCCATAGACTTAGAATGATAGCTTAAGTCTAAGGGTGAGATGATATAAAAAGAAATCAAGTAAGGCTCTCAGATTCTAATAGTGATGCCAGTGTATTGTAGAACAACACTAGGGAGGAAGATACCTGACATATTCTTATCTCAATCCAAATTTTTATACTTCAGTAATCACAAAATTTAAACATGCCTTACAAGTCAGCTCCATGATCATAACTCTTGTTCATGTAATTCATCAAGAATCATGTACGCTCCTAGTTCCTTGTAAAAGGAATTTCAACTGATTGAGAAGTAGAAATCATGTTCCATGAATTTATGAATGCAAAATTAGGTCGTTAATCTCATGACTCAAGTATTAATGTATATGCCTTTAATGACTAATGAAATTTATATTATGGCATATATGCCTTCAGTTTTGATCTCTTTAATGAATTTATGATTTTGATACTCTCTGTCTCAGCCCTTAGTTAAGTGTTAAAGTTGTTTATAATATTCTTTCATGATTCAGGGCCTCATGTTCTAACTTTTAAGTTACCTCTTTATGAGATGATGAAAGTGATAAATGATAGTTTAGATGGGAGAGAGTAAATGTTCCTTATTAGTGAAAGATTATTGTATGCTTGCTTTATATAAGGTTGTAAGTGTGATGGATGATTGAGGCAAAGCTTTGCTCCATGTCATGGTTAGTTGAGAATTCTATGTGTGTCTTTCAGGGATAGTGCATGGAAGTTATTATTTATAGAGATATTATAGAATATAGAAAAATTCCTAGGTAGGTTGGTTGGCCAGATATTTGTATGTGGTTATAATGATAGGCCTTCATGTCATGTTGGTATATAAGTGGATGAATGCATTGTGCGTTAGTGAAATCAAAGTATACGGTTGAAGTTAGTTGTTTACGTGGAAAAGAGTTATATTATTTGCTTTATCTGATATTGGATCTATGGTTTACAGTAGTATTACAGTGTTATGTGTGGTACCTTATGCCTTTGAGTAAGCTTGAACATGGTGTGAGAATTTAGTTGGCTCGGGCTTTAGTAGATAGAGTTATCAATGCCCATGTTAAGAGTTTAAGTGACGTCAAATGAAGGTTCGTATTTAAGAGGAAAGGCATAGTTGAGGGAGTAATTTAGAAATTGGGCTATGTTTGAAAGTTAGCAAGTACGTTGCCTAAATAATAGTAATTTTATCCTAGCTTATGTTTAATAGGCCTATAGTCCCTTTTATAAAGTGCAGCTATGTTGTGATTCCTTATTTAGATATGTTATTCAGATCATGCCTAAAATTCTTTTCTCACTGATATTATTAGGACTTCTTAGATAGTGTGTTGAAGGAAATACTCAAGTTGAGTATAAACTTTTCAGCATGAGTTAGTCCGTTTAGTTAATACTCAGTTCAGAAATTAGACATATAAGCTCCTAGGTTTTCCATATTTCCATATAGTCTTACTATCCAAATTTTCAAAATAATGGCTATTTCATGAGATAATTTATTCACATTCGTGCAAATTATGAATTTTGTTTAGTCCATGCATCTTATTTAAAATTCATTAATGTAGTCATGATTCAGTCATAAGTGTTGAGTGAATGATCTCAGTCTTCCATGTAATCCAACTTAGACATTATAATACACTCTGTACGACCTTGGTCTCAATATATCATGTTTTATGCTTACATAATGTACTTGGCGATGCCATGAAGTATTTTTTCTTTTGATTCCTACCCGTGTCTTGTTGAGGGATAATTTCTAAATGGCAAGTTACATACCTTATTCCATCTTTAGTAACTCTTAGAATTTTTATTTCATTAGTTATGACTTTGTAGTTCTATATGCATGTTTGTATCATGAATATTTCTAGTGAGTTCTAAACTCTCAACATGAAACAGATCCTTATAGTCAAAATGTCAAGTTATCTCAGAAATCAGTTTCATGATGGAAGTTTTAATGTTTTAGCTCAGCTATATCATTCATTTGCAGAAATGTCATGTCTATGTTATTCCATACTTCTAAGTCTGCAATAAGTTTCTACCCATCATTCGATGATGAAGGATTCTAAGGGGAAGATAATGTAATACCCAACATCTTTGGGCTAGAATTTTAACCGTCATATCTACGTGTGTTAACTCTCATCCAAAGATTTGGATATTAATATATGTGGCATGATCATTTACCTAGTGTGTGAAGTTCAATCGAGGTGAAAAATGTTCCTAGGAAGCATTTAGAGCAAAGTCGAATTTAGAACACTTGTATCGCTTGAGTTTTAGTATCTGATTCTACTAGGGTCAAATTTAAAAGAGTCTAATTTCTGGAATATAATGATTTAAGTGGCCTCCTATAAATCAAATTTAAGATATTTGAGTATTTTTTCCAACAGATCGATTTTACCATATTCTGATATTTGAGTTTATAGTTATGCTCATTTTACTTCGGAGTGTCTATCTGTCAACAAGGTGACAACTTGAATGATAAGTTATCAAGTAAGTAATGAGCTATCAACCTCGTGGTTAGAATTAAGAAGAAAATATCCATATTTATTAAGAAAGGTGATGACTATGTTGATAAGCCATCATCTTGTTGATAAGCTCTCAACTAAGTCATCAACCTTTTCCAACAAGTGTCCAAGTCTAGCTAGAGGTTGATGACTAAGTTGATAAGCCATCAACTACTAGTAGATAAGCTATCAATTAGTCATAAACTAAAAAATTCTGCAATTTTTATACAGTTTCCCTAGGGGTAATTTGATCTTTTCCTCGCATCAAAGTCCTCTTCCACAATTTTAAACCTCATTTGTACGCTACGTTTCCCCATTATCCATCTATTATCATATGTAAAAACCCTTCCCCTTTTTTCTAAGAAAAAAATTCAAGTTTCTTCTCAAGAGTTCAATCATCCAAGGTCCCTATTCCAAGCTTCTTCTTCAAGGATTCAAATAATTAATATGTATCGGTTATTCATCAATGGGTTCCTTCCACCCATTGTGTCCAAAAATTGCCTATTTGGTGTAAAGTATGAATGTCTCCTCTTCTGATTAAAATATATATGTTCAAGATGAATTTATCAATGTTTTTCTTTGTAAATCTAAATTCAAGCTATGTCAACTTGTGTTCCATGTAAATAAGGTTATTTTAAGCTTTGAATTTCAAATTCCAATGAAATATTCAATGAAATTATGAAATTATACATGTTTGCTTATTAATTTATATTCAAGCCTTAGTAATAGTTCTATCACATGTGATTCATGCTCCTATATACTAGAAGTTTCAATGCCCCATGTCAGCTTTAGTAAATATCATGTCAAATTCTTAAATTTATGTAGTAAACCATATGAATATGATATCCTCCCAAGTTCAATACACCCCCATATTCAAATGTATGTTCCTCATTCGTTCAGTGAAATGCATTATGTTTTGGGACTCTAACCTTAAGATTTTCTCCCAATGTTTTAAGTGATATTATCTTATTTTTTTATCTCTCAGTGCTTAAGGGATATGAACACCTGATACCTATTTGTTTATACATGTCTTTATTTTTTAAAAAAAAGTCAGTGAAATCATGTTTTCATTATTATATTTAGACTACCACGCTCATAGGTAGAACTTATCAGTACAATACGACATCATGTCAAACCTATGGTAATGCGAGTTTCATTCAGCAGGGAGTAGGATATAGCACCAAGCGAAAATAGGTATGGGAGCTCACTCGCCAGATAGGACTGGCTCATTAGTAGCAATCCCTAAGATCTTGAACTACGTGGCCAACGTATGATTCTGAGATGTTAAGCGCCAGTTTGGGACTGACACTCTCTTAGGAGTCACCCGCCAGTTTATAAATGACTCCGTAGTCCTTCAGGACACTATTTTAGTGGATCTACACATCTATGTGTTAGTACCCATGGCAAGGTACTGATACCCTTCCAACTAGGGTTATAGGTTGGACCCCGATTAGCTCAAATTAGGGCATGTCGGTTATATGATAGCTCTAACAACTTCTGTCAATACTCAATATATATCAATTTAGGTTTCTTGTCCAAGTAACTAGGTTAACTATTATTAAGTCAGTCAGATTTACATATTATACAATTATTAAGACATATCAGTACATGTTTTACTTGGTCTTGCATTTATTTTTTATGCTCATGTTTTCATGCAAAATATTAATATGTAATCTTCCATACAGCTTTAAAGAATATCAAGAATTATATGAGATTTACATAGAACATTCATATTTCTATTGCTTCTCAACTTACAAAATTGTTTTCAGCTCACGAACTTACAAATTTCACTATGACTTACCGTTTTCACGTATGACCATATTTTAAATGCATATTTTGCTAAATAGCTTATATCCTCAGTTGTAAAGAATGTATTAAATATTTCTATGATTTATTGTGTGTATCCATATACTCTATTCATTCAAATGTACTTATGACATATATGAATTTGTGGCTACATTCCTTCATTATGTTTGTACCAGATGTTGTCCACACACAAGGATTAGCTAGTTCTTAGCATTCAGCCAGTAGGAAATAAGTCCCTCATTTTGGAGACTACATTCCATTAGACTTCATATTTTTTTATTTTTACTGTCCATATATATTGATTAGTAGTATTTGGAGGCATGTCCCAGCCCCCTACAATCGGTATTGTAAAGGCTTCATAGATAGTCAGTCTGAGTCATGATATGTTATTCAACTTCATTCTTTAGTTTTATCATGTTGTAAACATGATCGGTATAATATTCATTTAGATTTTCTCATAATTATGGTTCTGCATAGCAAATTTAACTTTTATTTACATTATAAATCAACTGCTCAAATAGTATACTAGTACATGGGTTAGCTTGGGATCACTTGTCATTCTAAGCACCGTGTTATGACTAGAGGGAAGCTTCGGGCTGTGACAATCAACAAAACACATCCCAATACACATCTCCACACTATAATGCATCGATTAGTAGGTATGCTTCAATACTTCGATTCATATTTCCTTGGTAAACCGTCAAAAAATGATCAATCCACAAATATAGGCACATGATATCATCCCTCAAGCCACTATATATCAACAAAACCGAAATCTTATTTGACCACTCAAACCTCAATTCAACCAAACACAACATGATGAATCTAGAACCTGAATACCCTAACCTCTACTAAACTAAATTCCCCCATTTCAAGTTCCACGTAACAAAAACCAACCCATCCAAATAGGCGAGAAAGAAAGGAAAGAATACTATGTAGAGTTTGGAGCATTTGATAAAGCCAACATTTTGGTAGAAGAAATGAGAGATAGACCAATAGATCAACAAGGTTATCTAGGTCGAGGTGGTAGATTTGGTCCAGTTCCTAATTGTAGAAGAAACTTGGGAAACCGACCCTAAGGTCATGAACAATGTAACCAACATAGTGGTAATGGAAGAGAAAACATGGGAAACCAACCCCAAAGTTATGATCAAAGGAACAAACAAGGTTCTAGGGATCGATATGTGTTCGTCAATTCAATCAAGGTTTGTGTCCAAACTTTCAAAGGTAAAAGTGTTACTGAATCTTATCTCTTATGGGATTCCTTTTGTGAAAGGATATTCCAAGATAATGATATCACATATGAGAAAAAAAGTTGCTATGCTATAGCACATTTTTAAGGGCATGTCAATATATGTTGGGATTATGTTAAAGGATTTTGAAATATGTTTAAAGAAGGACAAGATGTAAGGTATGATATGGAGAAGTATAGACATATGCTTGTTGTAGAATTGTACAACTTGAAAAAACATAGCAATAGTATTATGTCCTGGTATGATGAATTCTAACAATTACTCATGATGCTCTATCTTTGAGAGATTGTCAACAATGACATCATACACTTCAAGTTTGGTTTGAACATAGATATCTCCATATGTATGACTGTCCACATATTTGAAACCATAGAAGAAATCTTCCAAGTTGCCTTGGAGATTGAGGGATATCAAAGAAAGGGAAACTTATAAATTAAAAGGATACTCATATACTAGAAATTACAGTAAGAGTAAAGAGGTAGAACAATAATCATAGGGATGGAATAAGAAAAAGGACTACAAGTTCAATGACAAGAAGCTCACAGAGAAGACCATTCAAAAGTACCATCTAAGGAATGAAGGTAACAAATATCCAACTCCTAATTCTAACAGTTTTAGAAATTTTAAATATACATGATAGGGACATAGGGTAAGTGAATATCACAACTAAATAAATTTGATCCTTAGGGAAAGGAAAATTTTTTTACCTTGGAAAAGAAGTGGGATTCGATGATGAGAATGATTAAAAATCCCATGATTAAGAGGGGTCCCAAGACAATGAGCAAGTTGAGAAGGATAATGAAGTTTCTTGCCCTCAAAATAGAGAGTATGAGGTTCCAAATTATACTATAAGGCATGCAATAATTATTAGGGAAATTGATGACCCTAGTCAAATGAAGAAACTATTCCATACTAAATGTCCTATTAAGAAAAGTCAGTGCCTTTTGATAATTGATAGAGAAAGTTTTCCAAATATGGCTAGTCCGACTTTGGTTGATTTATTGAAGTTTTCCATAACAAAATATGCCACACCATACACGCTTTATTGGTTAAATGATTATGGTGAGTTGAAGGTGACAAGGAAATAGTGATTTATTTCAAAGTCAAGAATTATCATGATAAGGTGCATTGTGATGTGATACCCATGCAAGATTATCATCTCTTACTTGGGAGTCCATGGCAATATGATTATTTAACCAAGCATGGTGGAAGGACCAAACGGTAATCTTTTGAGTTGAATGGTCAAAAATTTACTCTCTATCTACTTTCTCCATTCAGGTGAATGAAGGTGACAAAAAATAAAGAGAATTAAAAGAGAAGAGTAAGAAACAAGGTGAGAAAGAGGAAAAAATCGAGGAGCAGTATGAAGAGAAAAAGAAGAGAAGGATAAAAGGGAAGAGTCCCTTGGTGATGCTGGCTAGGACCAAAGATCCTTCCAAAGAGCATAATGATAAAAAACTAACGCTTCTCTGTAACGCCCCAAATCTGGTACCCGAAATGCTACACGGAGCTCATGACCTCGAAGGACCATAAGCTAACCCATGATTGATATCAATACCTATATACTACATAATATACTGTATAATGTGGAAACATGAACTGAAAGGCCCTAAAGATCAAAACAGTAACATAGGATCTAATAAATCATAATATACAGGTGGGATATGAAATACCTAAAACAACGGAAATATCTAACTGAACATAATATTCTGAAAAGCCTCTAACTGACTGAACTGTCTGAATAAGGAGTTGATGGGACTTGTCCCTAACTAACTCCAACTAATAAATTAATTAATGAGATAATAAGGTAATGATCATGTACTCAAAAAATGATGACCCACTGCTAACTGTGACTGCTGAGACTGGAATTTACTAATGCTCTGGATCTCGTGTCTCTGAACTTATGCTGTAAGACACCATAGCACAAATGCATTAGTACTTTGAATGTACTGATATGCATGTGGCGTTAGCTAAATACATAGTGTCCCTATACATGAACATTACTGGCTAACTACTAATATAAATATGAGAAAACATGCATGCATACATAGTAACTATATCTAAAATTGTTATAACATGAGTTTACTAATAAATAACATGACTACTAACTAATTTTTGATAATAGATAACATGAGTGATTGTATCTAACAGTCTTGAATTTGATGGAACTGGTTGAGTTCTGTACTGTTTTGAGTTGTTTGTGTCTAACAGTCCTAAATTCTATAGCTAAAATTATGGGAAATAGTCATCTAACCAACATGCCCCAATACACCATTATGGCTGAGTTGGAGTCCAATTTGTAACCCAAAGTTGAAGGGTGTCAATACTACGCCACTGGTAAAGACAAACTATGGGTGACCCTTATCTGATAGTGTCCCCAAAAGTTAATGGTGGGTGCCCTTATCTGACAGTGCTTATCCACCTCATCAACACTCATTCGACAGTGTTAATGTCTCAACCTATGCTGGCTACATAGTTTTGGAATACAAGGATGATTTTTAAGAGTCAAACCCTCATCTGACAATGTGTGTTCCCATCCTTGCATTTATTCAGTGATAATTTTGACTCCTATCTAAATTGACACTTGACATGATTAACTAATTTGAATATGGACTGAGTTTACTGAATTTCGTTAACTGAAGGAATACTACTTATATCTAAAACTGACTGAAATCACTTAGACTACTAAATTACTGAGCTTTCCTGAGTCACATGACTGACTGAGTTCTATGGATCATGGCTTGACTGAGGATATCATAAAAACATGACACTAGCTCTAGGCAAACAGCTAAGTTGTCGAGTACAAGTACCCCCAAGACTCGATGGAAAGAATCTAACAAAGCATGACTTCTTGAATACATGACCAACATCACAATCCATAATTTATTTACTGAGGCAATTCATCAAACATGTGATATGTATAAGATTGTACATACATGAGGATTGTGTAATATCATACTAGTTAGTCACTTTTTCTTCACATAGGAATTAAATCAAACACGTGTATGCATAGTATATGTAGACAAAATTATACAACAAATGAACATCATGATTCAACTCAAATTTCATAACCAAGGGTTTAATCATAGGTTCACATGAATCTACACCTATACTAATCAATTCCACATAAAATTGATTACCCAACATGGATTAGAATTCAATTTGTCATTATCAATATTAACAAAAGCAAACCCAACATGAAATTCATAAAAAAATCCATACACTTGAACTTTGAAAAGATTTTCTTGGGCTTCATGGATGAAAGAAATCCATGAATGAACAATATCCATTCCTGGGTTGAGTTTCTTGAAGCTCTTGAACTTGAAGAATTTGAATCTCTTAGTTGTTGAAGAAGATTTGGATTTTTCTTCTTGTGGATTAATCATACAGAGATAACCCTAATTTTGATGTTGTGGAAGAATAAACAATTAGGAGCCTTGGTCGGATATTACTAGGTATATAAACGAGTGGTAAAATACCAAAGAGCCTCTTTGAAAATGACTAAAAAAATAACTGAATGGAACCTGTGATGGCTCATGCAACGGTCTGTAGCTAGAGCGATGGTCCATCATTTTGACCGTCGGAGGTGGACTAGCATAAGGACTTACTGCCTAAGTAGCGATGGCTTATACGACAGTCCATCACAAGTTTGACAGTCCATCAACCTATCATTCACACCTTATCCAGAAGGTTGACTCACAACCTTGGATGCGATTGTCAATGCGACAATCCGTCAACCTAGCCATCGTACTTGGGCGATTCTGGCAACTCTGAGTAAAACATCCATAACATTTTACTCCGATACCGGATTTGGAAGAAATTAATATCGTTGGAAACCTTATTTAATTTCCTATATGAAAAAATGTAAAAATTTAAAATATTCCATGTGTACAAAAATGGATTCATCTTTCAAAAAAATCTTCTAACATTCTTAGGATGATTTCAAGCTGGGAGAAAGTATGGGGTATTACAATATATCCCCCTTGAGAACATTCGTCCTTGAATAAGGCTGAGTGGGAAAGAATATATACTGATGTACATACTGAACATGACTGGCTGGAATATTATTTCATGACTGACTTGACTGGTAACTTAATATATCATACTGAAAATGCTTATCTGATCTATGTGTAACTCATTCATGAATGCATGACTGGGAGTTTTGATGAACTAAGTTCTCACAATGAGAATGCATGTCTAATGCATAATTATATAATTGAATTGATACATGAATGCATGATTGAATATGCAATGGTACTTGGTACCATGTTTGTGATGAACACAGAACATGGAATTGAGAAAGCTTAAAAAGAACTGTTACCTTGAGCTTGATATGAGTTGGCGGAGAAGAGGTGAGAATACTTAGTACAAATGTCTGCTTCTACTT
Organism: Capsicum annuum; assembly: GCF_002878395.1. Lineage (NCBI taxonomy): Eukaryota > Viridiplantae > Streptophyta > Magnoliopsida > Solanales > Solanaceae > Capsicum > Capsicum annuum. Next base: position 195,234,853 of record NC_061115.1, read on the forward strand.
CCCAAGTATCTCCCTTTATTGACTGATTTTGCTAAAGATATTTAACTAGAGGAAATTTTTTGTTCCTTAATCTACGAGTCTGATAGTCTAGGATTTCGATTGGAATCTCTTCATAAGAAAGGTTGTTCTGAACCTCGATGCTCTGAATAAGGACTGCAACTGTTGGGTCACGTATACATTTCTTTAGCAAAGAGACATCGAAGACTGGATGAACTGAGGCTAGATCTGGAGGCAACTGAAGCTCATAAGCTACTTTACCGAAGCGACTAAGAATCTTGAAGGGACCGACATATCAGGGACTAAGCTTTTCATTCTTCCCAAACCTCTTCACTTCCTTCATGGGAGAGATCTTTAGATAGACATGATCACCAATCTCGAACTCAAGATCCTTCATACGAACATCTTCATAAGACTTCTATTGGGTTTGAGTAGCCTGGAAACTTTCTCTGATTAACTGGACTTTCTCTAAGGCATCGAATACCAAGTCAGGCCTTATAACTGAGGCATCACTAACTTTAAACCAACCAATAATAGATCTACACCTCCTACCGTAGAGAGCTTTGAATAGAGCCATATGAATACTGGAATGATAGCTATTGTTGTATGCAAATTCAATCAAAGGTAAGTGGTCATCCCAACATCCATTCAAATCATTTACACACACATTCAACATATCTTCTAAAGTCTGAATGGTCCTTTCTACTTAACCATCTGTTTGAGGATGAAAGGCTATACTAAGATTAACTTGGGTACCAAGACCTTTTTAGAATGCTTACCAAATATAAGAGGTGAACTAAGTACCTCGGTCTAAGATGATAGATAATAGAATACCATGCTATCTGACCTACTCTCTGATGGAGAGTTTGGTGTAATCCTTGGCTGAGTAAGAGGTATGAACTGGAAGGAAATTAGCTGATTTGGTCATCCGATCTACAATGACCCAAACCTAATCATGTTGATGACGTGTTTAAGGCAAACCCATCACGAAGTCCATATTCACTTCTTCCGACTTCCAAGTAGGAATACTTAAATCCTGCATAGACCTACTAGGATTCTGATGCTCTATCTTAACCTTCTGACATGTAGAGCACTTACCCACAAACTCTGCAATATCTCTATTCAACCTACTCCACCAATATATTTCCCGTATGTTATAGTACATCTTTGTGGCTCCTGGATGAATAGAGTAGCACTCACCATGCACTGCTGTAAGAATTCGCTGCCTTAATTCATCTAAACCTGGAACACACAGATGACCCAAACAACTCAGAACACCATTTCCCCCTTGGGAGAAAACCTCTACCTTCTGATCCTTGATTGATTCTTTTAACTTGACAAGGGTAGGATCTCTATCTTTCTTTTCTTTCACCTCGGAAACTAGAGATGATTCTTAACTACTCGGACCCCATATAACACCCTCCTCTATATCGACCAAGTGAATGACTACTCTGGCAAACTGTTGGACTTCCTGGGATAACTTCTTCTTACGGTCCTTAACATAAGAAACACTATCCATAGAAAGTCTACTGAGAGAATTGGCCACTACGTTGGCCTTTCCCAGTTGATAAAGGACACTCATGTCGTAGTCTCTGAAGAGCTATAACCACATTCTCTGATGAAGATTAAGATCTTTCTAAGAAAAGACATACTGAAGGATCTTATGTTCCGTGAACAAATCTACATGAAAATCGTATAGGTAATGCTTCCAAAGCTTCAAGGAAAATACTACATTAGCTAACTTAAGATCATGAGTAGGATAATTCTTCAAATGGGGTTAAAGAAGTCTGGAAGCATAGGCTATGACCTTACCATGCTGCGTGAGGACACAACCCAAAACTACTCTGGATGCATCAAAATACACTACGAACCCGTCTGAACCATCTGGAACAGCTAGAACTAGAGTTGAGGTAAGTCGAGTCTTCAACTCCTAAAAACTTTTCTCACAAGGATCTAACCACTTAAACTATACTTTCTTCTAAATCAATCTGGACATAGGGGATACAATAGAAGAAAATCCCTCTACAAATTGTCTATAATAGCCAACAAAACCCATGAAACTCCTAATATCTGATCTAGAGAAATGGTGAGGCCAGTTTTTTACTGCTTCAACCTTTTGAGGATCTACTCTAATGCCATCACCAGAAATAATATGGCCAAGAAATGTGTATGACCTTAGCCAAAACTCCCACTCGCTGAATTTGGTGAATATCTGATGATCTCTGAGAGTCTAAAGTACAATTCTGAGATGGTCTGTATGATTACTCTCATCGTAGGAATAGACTAGAATATCATCTATGAAGACTATGACAAACATACCCAAGTACTGCTTGAACACACGGTTCATCAAGTCCATGAAAGCTGCGGGGGTATTAGTGAGACCAAAGGACATAAATAGGAATTTAAAGTGACCATATCGAGTATGGAAAGTTGTTTTAGAATGTCACATTCTCTAACTCTGAGCTGATGATAGCTGAATCTAAGGTCTATCTTGGAGAAATAGCTAGCACCCTAAAGTTGGTCAAATAAGTCATCGACTCTGATAAGAGGATACTTCTTCTTGACCATGACCTTATTAAGTTGACGATAGTCTATACACATTCTACGAGAACAGTCTTTCTTGTGAACTAATAATACTGGAGTACCCCATGGGGACACACTGGGTCAGATGAATCTCTAATCTAAGAGATCCTTCAGTTGCTCTTTTAATTATCTGAGTTCTTCTATTGCCATTCTGTAGGGAGGAATAGATATAGGCTGAGTTTCTGGAAGAAGATCAATGTCAAAGTCTATTTCCCTTTCAGGAGGAATTCTTGAAAGATCTTCAAGAAAAATATCTAAATATTCATTCACTACTGGCACTGATTCCAGATTGGGAGTTTCAAAACTAGTGTCCTTATTATGACAAATATGATAGACACATCCCATAGATAGCATTTTTTGTGCCCGAATGTAGGAAACAAGTTGACCCCTGAAAGCGAATACACTACCCTTCCACTCTAGGATGGGTTTATTCGAAAATTAGAACTGGACTATTCTGTTTCAATAGTCGACTGTGGCATAGAAGGAATGAAGCCAATCTATGCTTAGAATGACATCAAAATCAGTCATCTCTAATTTGAATAATTCTACTAAAGTGAATTTCTGAGATATCATAAATAGGTAGTTCCTGTATACTCACCGAGCAATGATGCTTTTACCCTCTGGGGTAAACACTGAAAAGGGCTCTGCAAGAATTTCATGACTAACTCCGAAATCAACTGTTATATAGGGAGTAACGAAATACAAAGAAGCATTTGGATCTAGAAAAGCATAAACATGCATATGAAAGATCTGTAATGCACCTTTAACTACATCAGGACAATTTTCCTAATCCAGTCAAGTCTGAAGAGCATAAAGATGATTTAGGTGTTGCCCACAAGTAGTACTGGGGGTGGCACCTTACTAATTTGGGTGACCGGACTGAGCTGAGGAGCGAACATAACTCTGATAACCTCACTGAGGACAATCTCTGGCTCTGTAGCCTAGCTTGCCACATCCAAAACAAAGATCTCTACCAGCTATGTAAGCAACTTTGTGGTTCTTACCTCAAGTCCTACAAAGGGGATTAGTTCGAGCATTTATTTTAAGAAGAAACTAACTGATCAAGAGTAGTGAATAGAGGTCTAAAATCTTCATGAGAAATATGTTCGTCCAAGGGATCTTTTTAGATAGGCTAAGTTCTTTTCTTGGGAGGCATGTTCTGAAATAAAGAAAAGAAACTGAATAGACTGAAAGATTAACCTGAGATTATGCTCACTAGCACGACATGAATACTGAAAGAAGGGAAACTGTTCCTAAAATATCTTATAGCCTCCTACACATAAATGTGGTGTGCAACACACCTATGCACAAGGCTCTACTAGATGTGGCTTTTAGACTTACTAGAACTCTATTGAACCTTAGGCTCTGATATCAAGTTTGTAATGCCCTGAATCTACTTCCCGAAATTCTACATGGTGATCATGACCCCGATGACCCAAAGCTAACCCATGACTTATATTTGTACCTGTATACATCATAATATTCTTTATAATGCAGAAACATGAACTAAAAGGTCATAAGGTTCTGAACTATAACATAGGATCTAATAAATCATAACATATGGGTAGGGTATGAAATACTCAAAAAAACTAAAATATCTAAATGGATATGATAGTCTGAAAAGCCTCTAACTGATGAAATTGTCTGACTGAGGAGTTGATGGGATATGTCCCTAACTAGCTCTAACTAATAAGTTAATTATTGAGATAATAAGGTAATGATCCTGTCCTCAAAAGATGAGGATCCTACTAAATCTGACTACTGAGACTAGAATCTACTGATGCTCTGGAGCTCGTGTCTCTAAACCTATTGTATAAGACACTATAGCGCAAATACGTCTGTACTTTAAATGTACTGGTATGCATTTGAGGTAGGCCAAATGCATGGGGTTCATATGGATTAACAATACTGGCTAACTGACCAATATGAATGTGAGTATATATACATGCATACATAGTAACTATATCTAAAATAGTGATAACATTATTTTACTGATAACTAAAATAAATAATGACTGAGTTCTAATAACTAATAACATGAGTGACTGTATCTGACAGCCTTGAATCTGATAGAACAAGTTGAGTTCCATACTATTTTGAGTTAACTGTAGCTGATAGTCCTGAATTCTATAGCTGAAACTATAGGAAATAGTCCTCTAACAGACATGCCCATAATATGCTATTATGGCTGAGTTGGGGTCCAATCTGTAACCTCAATTCGAAAGATGTCAATACCATGCCACTAGTAAAGACAAGTTGTGGGTGACCCTCATCTGATACTGTCCCCAAAAGAGAATGGTGGGGGCCCTTATCTGACAGTGCTTATCCACCTCATCAACCCTCATTCAACAGTGTTGATGTCTCAACCTCTTCTGGCTACATAGTTCTGGAATGCAAGGATGATTTCTAAGAAAAACACACTCATATGACAGTGTGTGATCCCATCCTTGGGTTCACTCGGTGCTAAGTTTTACACCCATCTGAATAGACACTAGATATGATTAACCAATTGAATATGGACTTAGTTTACTAAATTTCGTTAAGTGATAGAATATTTCTAATATCTGAAACTGACTGAAATCACTGAGACTACTAAATTACTGAGCTTTCCTGAGTCATATGACTAACTAAGTTCTATGGATCATGGCTTAACAGAGGATATCATGAAAACATCATACTGAGTCTAGGCATACAGCTATGTTGTCAGATGCAAGTGCCCCCAGGACTCGATGGAAAAAAACTGACAATGCATCAATTATTGAATACATGACAAACATCACAATGCATAATTTATTTATTGAGGCAATTCATCAAACATGTGATATCCATAAGCTTGTACACACACGATGATTGCATAATATCATACTAGTTGGGCACTTTTTCTTCACATAGGAATTTAATCAAACACATGGTATGCATAGTATATGTAGACAACAATATAAAACAAATAAACATCATGATTAAACTCTAATTTCATCATCCAAGGCTTTATTCATAGGTTCACATTAATCTACACCTATACTAATCAATTCCACATCTAATTGAACACCCAACATGGATTAGGATTCAATTGGTCATTATCAACATGAACAAAAGCAAACCCAACATGAAATTTATAAAAAATTCCATACACTTGGAACTTGAAAAGAGTTTCTTGGGCTTCATGGACGAAAGGAGTCCATGATTGAACACTATGCATACCTGGGTTGAGTTTCTTGATTTTCTTGAACTTGAAGAATTTGAATCTCTTAGTTCCTGAAGAAGATTTGGATTTTTTTCCTTGTGGATTAATCTTAGAGAGAAAACCCTAATTTTGATGTTGTGGATAATGAATTTAGGAGCCTTGGTCGGATATTACTAGGCATATTAATGGGTGGTAAAAGACCAAAAATCCTCTTTAAAAATGACTAAAACAATAACTGAATAGAATCTGTGATGGCTCATGGGATGGTCCATTGCTGGATCGATGGTCCGTCATTTCGACCGTCGTTGGTGGACCAGGATAAGGACTTATTTCCTACGTAGCAACAGATTGGGCGACGGTTCATCGCACGTTCGACGGTACGTCAACCTATCCATCATACGCCTTATCCAGATAGTTGCCTTACTGCCTTGGCTACGATGGTCAAGGTGACAGTCCATCGCTAGGTCGACGATCCGTCAACCTGGTCATCGCACGTGGGTAATTCTGGCAGCTCTGAGTAAAGCGTCCATAACTTTTTACTCTGATATCGGATTTCGACAAAATTGATATTGTTGGAAAGATTATTCAATTTCTCATGTGATAAAAAGTTAAAATATTAAATATTCCATGTGTACAAAAGTGGATTCATATTTCAAAGAAAGTTTCTAACATTCGTAGGATGATTTCAAGCTAGGAAAAAGTACGGCGTATTACATTCTCCTATCCCATTCTTTTTGTGATAACCACTATACTTATTTTATTCCTCATTTTATTCCCTTGTTTTGTAGTATTATGAATATATGTTCCCAAATGATCATCCCTAAGGATTACCCTTAGGTTGGGTAATTGAGAATCAAATTGATTTTGTGATAGGTTCTTAATTACCTAACAAATTGGCATACCAAAATAATTCAAAGGACACAAAAAAACTCCAAAGGCAAGTTGAAGAACTCCTCAGCATGGGATATATAAAAGAGAGCATGAGTCCATTTGTTGTTTTGGAGTGGCTAGTGCCAAATAAAGATGGGACTTGGTGCATGAACATTGATTGTCAATCCATTAATAAAATAACAGTAAAGTATCACCACCAAATTCATCAGTTGGATAATATGTTAGATATGTTAAATGTTTTTTATGTGTTTTCTAAGATAGATCTTTGGAGAAAGTACCACCAAATACTGATGCAACCGAGTGATGAGGGGACAAAAGCATTCAAGACCAAGTTGGTCATGCATTTTGGCCTCACCAGCACTTCTAGTAACTAATTGTGGTTGATGAACCATGTGATGAAATTATTCATAGGGAAGTTTGTTGTCGTATACTTTGTTGATGTTCTAGTTTATAGAAAATCCCTCGAACAACATCTCTTACATTTGCAAAATGTATTTGTAGTGCTTAGAAAAGATTAGTTGTATGCTAATCTTGAAAAATTTTATTTTTCTTTGAATAAAGTTATGCCTTGGGATTTGTTGTGATGTCAAGAGGAGTTGAGGTTGATGAATCTAAGATGGATGGCATCAAAAATTGGACAACTCTAAAATTCATTAGTGAAGCAAGAAGCTTCGTTGGTTGGCTAGAATTTATAGGACATTTGTCAAAGGATTTAGTACCATCTTCGCTCCCTTGATAAAGGTGATCCGTAAGGATAAACCTTTTAAATGGGGTGATGTACAAGAAAATGCACTTGAATATTTGAAGGTTATGCTTAACTCAGCCCAATTTTGATAAGATGTTTGAGATTGAATGTGATGCAAGTAAGGTAGAAATAGGTGTTTTCTGAATTCAAGATCATAAACCTATAGCCAATTTTAGTTAAAAGCTTATTGGTGCAACGCTATATTACACCACCTATGATCTAGATTTATATGGCGAAATTAGAGACTTGGGTAATTGGCTACATTATTTGTGGCCTAAGGTGTTTGTGATCAAGGCCGATCATATGTCCTTGAAAATTCTCCAGGCACAAGATAAACTCAATAAAATACATGCCAAGTGGAGTGCTTTCCTTGAGACTTTTCCTTATGTAATTCAACATAAAAAAGGAAAAGAAAAAGTGGTAACCAATGCATTTTGTAGGTGATATGTGCTTATCTCTACATTGTCTAGTAAATTAATGGTATTCGAGATTCTAAACACAACGTACACTGAGGAGCCTAAATTTTCTCAAATCTATCATGATTATGAAACATAGGTTAGGGAATGATGCGAGAGCGATAGTTCTTCTATGCCTCAGTCCAAGTTTAATGGTTTCTTTTTCAAAGGAAGAAGGTTGTTTGTTCTATCTAGCTCATGGAGAGAATTAATTGGAAGAGATTCACATGATGAGTCACTTTGGAACTTACATGTCCCTTGGAATCTGGAGGACAAATTCTATTGGCACAAGACACATAGAGATGTTGCTAGATTTTATTTCCAATGCATGGATAGAATAAGTCTAAAATCTTTCCTTCTCCCTAAAAGATTATACACCACACTACCCACTCCTCAATGCCCATGTCTTGACATCTCTATGGATTTAGTAGGACAAGGAAGGGTAGAGATTGCATTTTTGTTGAGGTTGATAGGTTTTCAAAATGGCCTATTTTATTCCATGTCATTACTTGATGATGCTTCAATTGTGGCTTATTTTTTATTAAGAATGTTGTCAAAATACATGGATTTCATGGAACCATTGTTAGTGATAGGGAATCTAAGTTCCTTACTCACTTTTAAAGGTCGTTGAGGGGTATGCTTGGCACCAAATTGGTTTTCTCAAAGATTGTCCATCGACAAACGGATGGGCAAAAAGTGGTGGTAAGAAAAAATTTGGGTTCTATGATACGCATAATTAAAGGAAAAATGTCCTCTTGGGAGGACCACCTATATTTTGTCCAATTTTCTTATAGTCATTTTATCCATTAGATTCTTGGTATCGATCCTTTTGATAGTGTTTATGGCTTTAACACCCTTATCCTTTAGATCACATTCCTTTGCCTAGTGATGTTGTGATAATCTTATATGGAGATAAATGGGCAGAAACTATTATGAAGTTGCATGAGAAAGTGAGAATTCACTTTAAAAAGAAGAATCAAGAGGTGTCCAAAAGAGTAAACTAGGGAAGGATAGGTTTCCAAATGAAAGAAATACCAAATTGATACCACAAGGTGATGGTCCATTTCAAGTGCTTGAAAGGATAAACGACAATGCCAATAAGATTGACCTTCCTCCGGAATATCAAGTGGACAATACCTTTAATATGTGCGATCTTTAACTTTTTATAGAAGATAATCACCCTTTGAATTTGAGGTAAAATTCTTCTCACGATGAAAAAGATGAAACGATTCGTATTAGCTCCAAGTCATTCACTAGAAGTCAAGCTTGGGAGCTTCAAAGGATCCAAGGATTATTCATGAAGAGGGAGGTACTTGAATAAAATTCCTTACTATCAAGAGGGTGTCAGTTGTTGACGACTGCACTCACATTGGTCTAAGGATCATTGGAGGAGGCAAGGGAAAACAGAATAAAAATAGAAAGCCCCAATGAGAAGATTTGTGCCCAAGGCACTTTGGATAGACCTTTGATCCTCTCTAACATTTTCGAGCGGATCAAAACAACCCCTAGTTGTCCTTTTATTGAAATTTAGTAACTTTTGGGCCCTAAAAGTGTATAAATTAGAATAAATTATTAATACTTTGGAGGATAACTCATTCTCTTAGTTTTACTAGATTATTGATGAATTGATGAATGCTTCTCCATTGAGTGGGAGTATTGGAAAATCTTTTTTGAACTTTTGTTTAGAAACATTGGTTTAGAGGGCAATCACTCCCACTTGGTGACTATAGGAATTAGGTTTTTGAATTAGTTGTAATTGAGGTTATTTGGATTTGATATATCCTTTTGTTCTTAGTTACTCCTTTTTCTTGTGTCTAATTATCTATCTCTCTATTGATTGTCTTTACTTGCTTTCGTAGTTTGTTTCTAGTATCGTAGTTTAATTTTGTATAACACGCCTCCCTCGATATATCATATATGTCAAGCTCTATTTTACTTCATTATTTGGTCTAACAATATCGTAGCTACCCCAAAGGTTTGATATATTAACAACCCACCGCCCTAGTTATCCGCCATGGTCTTGTTCAATTGGTCCAACATACTATAAAATATTTGAAGAAACATTTAATATTACAACTCGTGGCTAGGGAAAGATAAATTTGTTTTAGAATCTCAACAATGCTTCATGCAATGGTTCACCACTTACTCGTTAGAAGTTTTGGATCTCATCTCTCAAGTGGAGCATGCAGGATAGAACAAAAAAATCAGTCAAGCAAGGTCTATATCAACTCAACAAAAGATGTAATAGAGCCCTCGGGAAACTGCCTCAATCATTTCATTGCTTCAGCTATCTAAGAAAATGGGAACACCTATAGATGGATGGACTCGTTTGAAATATGTGCAATTTCAAACAAATTGCAAACATCTATAAAGTTTTTCAAATGAATGATTTCATACTTGTAGGCTTGTACTCCGAATAGTTCATTCTTTTTTAGTAAATGAAGAATAACACTTATCATGTAGAACGTTGTATTACATACATTGCTGGTAGGCGAATCTCACATGCCTTGTTGGCATCCCTTAAGTTATCTTTATCTTCAAGTTGTCCATCAAAGGTCACAGTTTCGCTACCATGTTGACTTATAGAGTCATGTCGGCTCATGTTATCACCTAACCAAAACAAAAAGTAATGTTAAAATGAATTCATGTTCCATCTAATAATAGTGAATCAAAACACTACAAATAATGAACTCTAGCTTATAGTCCTTAGCAATTGCGCCATATATGTTAATGGTCAAATTCACTATAAATAGGATTTCAGCGGTCATTATGCAATATATTAACCCAACTTATAAGACAGGGTTAATCCTACAGGGAATGTATTAAGTAGATAGGTTCACCTTCAAGTGTAATAAGCAACTAAATGTTTGCACATAATGAGCAAAATATGATAAAAGTAAAATATGGGTAAATTAATTAGGATTTGCAATCCATTTATCAATTGTATTCTTAGAATGCAAGAGTGAGTTCCAGAACATTGTAAGAAATAATGAAAACACTTGGGTTATGCTTTCCAGTGAGGGAGTACATGCATGGCTAAATGGATGTTGTCCTAAACTTCAACTAATTATCTTGAATAAGCTAGGTCTTTGATCATAAATCTAATTTTTCAATAAAACATTAAATATCACAAGTGCGTTCTTTCGAACACCTCTCGAGTGTGCTTCATAACAAATATGAAACCTCAATTTTGTAGCCTTATGTCTGACATCTACAATTAAATGATGAACATTAAGTCATTGTTGACCACTACTCCATACTGTTATCCCCTTTTGTTAATGATTATAAGGGTTCTATAGTTAACTAGAGTTTGCAACTTCCACTTATCAGTTAATAGCACGGAGTTGAATTCAAACCCATAATAATTAATCAATTTAAAATATACAACACTCATACAATTATCACTACTCATTCATCGATAACCTTAAGTTGGGAAATTTAGCTACTCATAGAGAGAGAAAGGAATTATACCCATATTCTTAGAGAAGTCTTTCATTGAATAAAAAGAATCACAAATAAAATCCATATTCAACATAAAAGATCAAAAAAATCAACAAAATTCCTAATAAGGGTTTTACCAAATAGCTTCTAGAACTCAAATTTTACTAAAGAATAGGGTTCTAAGCTACCAAAAAAGGCTTTTACTATTAAACAAAAATGGGACTATAATTTATAGAAATTCTACTGCGAACCTTCCGCAATGGGACCTTGATATTGCCAAAGTCCATGATAGTACACTAAACAGACTATTCATTTCAAAAACTGATGATAACTTCAAGCTTCAGTAATTTGAATCATTTAAGATCGATGATGGATTCATGATTCTTTGAATTAATTGGTGATCCATCAAAATCCTTTTCATTAGCAGTAATTATATTAGTTGGAACTTAGTTTATTGGTGTAATTAGGTGATGATCTTCATATTTGGTGAAACACTGGAGACATTGTCAACCTGTCGAGCTCCATGGCGATTCCTTCTTGCACTTTTAACTCCACTTCTCTATATGTTTGCTTCTTTATGATATTTCAACCACTTCTTAGACTCAACCTAAAAATAAACCCAATTAACTGTTAAACTTTAAGAAAATCCTCATTGAGATCTTGATTTGCAACCCATTTTAGGCCAAATGACTCACAATTTTCCAACTTTTCAATCTCCATACAAATAATGCCTCCGCAACATCAAAGAAACTACCAAATCTAAGTACAAAGTGAGGTAGTTCTTCTTATATGTTATGAAGTGCCTTAAATCATAGGTTATAAGTATGTAATCATCTCGCTCTACATCAACATACAAGTGAAGGATAACTCCCAATAACCATAACACATTGTAAAAAAAATCAAACATGTGAAGTCAAGAAATATATTATTATTGATCTTTTGAAAGCTTACCTTACACTCATTAGGACACTAAATGTAACTCCCCGAGTTATTACCCCGGACGCTAGATGGTGTACATAATCCCGAAGGACCATAATCTAACCCATGACTGGTACCTTCTGTAATAAATAAATAATAATACTGAAATATGTAGAAACATACCATAAGTTTTTGTACTAAATAAAATCTGAATACGTTATAACAATACTAAAACTGAAACACCTTTCTAAAAATACTCTAGTCTAAAAAGCCTTTGAACTGTTTGAAATGTGGAGTAGATGGGACAAGTCCCAAACAAACTCCAACTATTGCAATAAAATAAAATGCTGAAATAATAATCATGTCCTCAAACTACGAAGACTCACCACTTACTCTGACTGCAGAAAGTCTGAACTACTAAGGGTGTTCTGGAGCCCATGCGTGTGAACCAATAATATAAGACATATTAGTGCAAGAGAAAAGTATGCGTCAGTACTTTGAATGTACTCGTATGCAAAGTGAGGTAGACTGAAATGCATGGGTTCGTATGCATGAACAATAATGACTAAATGACATGAGTATAACGGGATGAGAGTACATGCATGAGTATGTAACTGTAACTGAGATCATGATAATACTAAATACTGAGTCTGAATACTTATTAACTGATATCTCAGTATACTATTATTGAATTACTGATAAGTGAATGATTGTATCAGACAATGCTAGTTTTGTGGAACTATACAGAGTTTCGTACTAAGCTGAGTGACTGTGTCTGACACTCCTGAATCCATAGAACTGAACCAAGTTCTATATTGAGACTGAATCTAAAACTGAGACTTTAGGAGGTAATCATCTAACCGATATACCCCTTTCTAAATAGATTGGGGTCCAACCTATAACCCCAGTTGGAAGGGTGTCCATACCATGCCACGAGTAAACACAAGTCGTGAGGTAACCCTCTTTGATAGAAAGCTTTTTCATCAACCTTCGCGGGCTAGAAAACTCAAATAAGATGAATCAACATATCTCAATCTACGCTGGGTATGTAGTTCTATAGCATAGGGTTTGTTACTAAGGGTCAAAGCCTCTGCTGGCGGGAATGCCTCCATCCCTAGGCTAACTTGGTGCTGAATCCTACTCTCATCTAAATAGACACAGAACTGATTTCCTAGTTCACACTAGGCTTGACTACACTTTTACAATTATACTGTCCTACTGAACATAACTGAGTTTCGTTGACTAACAAAATAGTACTGAATTCTATTAAGTGATTGAATTTACTAAGGTCTGAACAAAATACTGAACTGGAATGGACGGACACTAAGTCTACTGAGTTTTCCTGAGGCTTGTAACTGATTGAGAGTACTACTGATCGTCACATAACTGAGATTATTCTTTAACTAACATTGGCTTTAGGCAAACATCTAAATTGTCAGGTATTAAAATTCCATAAGACTCGATATCATGAAAATTAAAATAGCACATTATCTATCATAGCATAAAAATGCACACTTGTTCATAATGTATCTATAGAGACATTTTATCAAACACTTCCATGGTATAACTTGCACATAAGCAATCATGTCATGATTTCTTTCCCTTACTAATTCACATGAACAATTCATCAAGCGCTTAGTGAGCATAATATCCACATAATAAGTGATCATCATGATTCCCCTCCAAGTTAACAATTTCAAGGGGTTTAATATGGACTCAGATGAATCTACACACATAATAATCAATTCCACATGAAACATGTAATAAATCATGAAATAGAAATATAATTCAAATAATAATCATTAATACACATTTATTTCAATCATGGAAATCATAAATTCCAACTACATGAAGTTTAAAAGAGTTTCTTGGACTCCAAGGGTGGAAGGAACCCTTAAATGAACACTTTACAAACCTTAGTGGACTAATTCTTGAAGAATAATAGTGGAAACCTTGAGTCTTTGATCTTTAATGTGATGAACTAGGGCTTGTTCTTGATAAATTTTAAAGAGAATGAGTATATTTTGCCTCTTAGATGGCTTAATGATATGTTTTGAGTGTTGATATATGGTTGAAAAAGACCTATTTACCCCTCTAGATACGATTTTAAAAGACTAAAAATTCAACCATCGATGCGTAGGACGATGCACTACGTCATTGGCATCAACGCAATGGAAAACGTGCCGCGTCAAGTACATGTTGGTTCACTGGAATATGATGCTAGGATCTAGGTAAAAATATTAATCGATGCTATGATCACCATGTTGTGCTGAGATCGCATCGATGCACTATTTTGGATTCCCAAATATGGTTCAAATGAGGTTTAAAAAATATGAAACTCACTCGAAAACACCTACTGACTTTCCTGATCATGAATTAACCTAATGATTGACACTTTAAGGTCATAGAGGTCATGAGATAGATTTTCCAACTTACGAAGGCTAAAATAATACTAAGTCTAAATAGTTAACCAGAATTTTCTATGTCTAGGACTCTTTAACAAGCGTAAAGGATTATGTTAAGCTTAGGATATTGCGGGGTCTTACAATATCTCCCTTTTGGGAACATTCATCTTCGAATGAGATTGACAAGCTGAGAATATTCATAGACTAGATTTAGACACTGGGCATGCACAACTGAAGCATCATTTCATGACAAAGATTACTGATATACTGAATTATGATACTGAAAATTCATATCTGATGTATGTGTATGGAACTGAACATGATTCATGAATGCATATTGCGGGGATTACTAATACATTGATTTTATATTCTAAACATTCATATCTGATTCATGGGAACATGACTAAGCTGATTAGTAAGTGCATGACTTACTATACACTATTAACTAATACCAAGTTGGTAGCTGTATCTGAACATGAAACTGAATAGAGTTAGGGGAACTGTTACCTTTAGATGGGTCTGAGTTTTTGAAGAAGAGGTGAGGATACTTGGTTCGCATATTTTCTTTTGATTCCCAAGTAGCTCCGTAATGGACTGATTCCGCCAAAGTACTCTGACAAGAGGGACTTCTTTATTCCTTAGTCTGTGAATCTAATAATCAAGGATTTCAATTGGGATCTCTTCGTAAGAGAGGTTGTTCTGGTTATCTGTTCCCTCTATATGGACTACAGTTGCTGGGTCACCTATGCATTTCTTAAGCAATGAGACATGGAACACTGGATGCACTAAAGCTAAGTCTGAAGGCAACTCAAGCTCATAAGCTACCTTTCCAAAATATTTGAGAATTCAGTAAGAACGGAAATATCGGGGACTGATTTTCCCCTTCTTGGCAAACCTCTTCACTCCTTTCACAGGAGAGATTTTCAAATACACAAATCAGTAATCTCAAACTTGAGATCCTTTCTGCATACATCTGTGTATGATTTTTTTCAGCTCTGAGCTATATTAAGTCTCTCCCTAATCAACTGGGCTTTCTTTAAGGTATCAAATACCAGGTCAGGCCGTACCACTGCGGCCTCACTGACTTCAAACCAACCAGTGGGAGCTTACATCTCCTCCTATAAAGCACCTCAAACAGAGCCATCTGAATGCTAGAATGATATAGGTTGTTATATGCAAATTCAATCAAAGGCAAGAGGTTATCCCAAATACCTTTAAAGTCTATCGCACAGTCTCACAGCATATCTTTTAAAGTCTGAATGGTCCTCTCTGTTGGACCATCTATCTAAGGATAAAAGGTTGTACTAAGGTGAACTCGAGTACCAAGACCCTTTTTGAATGCTTTCCAGAAATGAACGGTGAACTGGGTACCTCTATCATAGATAATCAACAACAGATCACCGTGCAATATGACCAACTCTATGATAAAGAATTTTGTGGAATCCTCGACTGAATAAGAGGTATGGAGTAGTAGAAAATAAGCTGATTTGATCATCATGTCTACAATGAACCAAGATGAATCATAGTGATAGGGAATACAAGGAAAAACCATCACATGATGCATGTTCACTTCTTCCTATTTCAAGGTGGAAATGCTGAACTCCTACATGGACCCAATAGGCTTATAATTGTTAATGTTAAGCTGTTGACATGTTGAGCACTTAGCCACAAACTCTACAATATCTCTCTTCATCCCACTCCACCAAGAGATCTCAAGTAAATCATGGTACATCTTAGTGTCTCTTGGATGAATAGAGTAGCGGGCACCATGCGCCTTTGCAAGAATTTGCTGCCTTAAGTCATCTATACCTAGCACACACAACCGACCCTGACAGTGCAACACACTATCTTCCCTTGGGAGAAAACCTCTACCTTTTGATCTCTGACTGATTCCTTCATCTTCACTATACTGGGATTCCTATCTTACTTTTCCTTCAACACGGAAACTAGGGATAACTTTGAGCTACTCTGTACCCATACACTACCTTCTGTTGAATAAACTAATTGAACACCTAGTCGGGAAAGCTGATGAACTTCTTGAGCTAAATTCATCTTACTTTTCTCAACATGAACAACACTCCCCATAGACATCCTACTAAGAGCATCAACCACTACATTGGCTTTACCCGGATGATACAGGACGCTCATGTCATAGTATTTCAACAAATCCAACCACCTTTTCTAATAGAGTTTTAGATCTTTCTGGGAGAATACACACTGTAGGATCTTATGGTCAGTGAACATATCAACGTGCACCCCAAAAAAACAGTGCCTCTAAACCTTTAAGGAAAATAATACTGCTTGTAACTCAAGATCATGAGTAGGATAGTTCTTTTCATAGGTCTTAAGTTTTCTACAGGTGTAGGCTATGACCTTAACTTTGTACATAAAAACACACCTCAAACCTACTCTGGAGGCATCACAATATATGACAAATCCATCTGAGCCATCTCGTAGGGTCAAAACTGGAGAGGTAGTGAGTCAAATCTTCAACTCTTGAAAACTCTTGTCACAAGAATCTAACAACTGGAATTTGACTTTCTTTTGAGTCAATCTAGACATGGGGGATGTAATAGATGAAAATTCCTTGGCAAACCATCCGTAATAGCCAGCCAAGTTGTAACACCCTAGGACGTCACACAGTGCTTAGGGTCACAAGTGATACCAAGCTAACCCTTCTACTGGCATACTTAAAAAAAACTGAATAAAATACATAAATCTAAAAAAAATTAGTGGAAACATTAAAACTCTTCTGAACTGGATCAATACAAATTTGAATTTATAAGATTACAACTCGGCTGTTGCAAACCAAATTAAAACTGAATACATAAACACTACTGACTATCTATGAAGCCTCTACTGGTACTGGCTATAGGTAGTTGGGTCATGATTCCCAACAATCCTAACTCAATATCACAGAATAAATAAAATATAATACTTCTTAAACTGTATAACTTACTCGAGCCCTTGAATCAAAAGGACTCATCACCTACTGACTGGAAGTTGCGAACTGACTGAATATGGTGTATGCTCTACAACTTGTACCTACATTATGAGATAATGTAGCATATAGAAATATATTTGGATCAGTACTTTGAGAATGTAATGAGTATGTGGGGGTGCATGCAATGAGTAAAACATATCTCATAATCACCATTGTAAAACAATGCATGCTAAATGTAAATGACTCACTCAAATCTAACTATCACAAATCATGAATAGTAAATCCTGTAGTATAAATATTTTGAGCCATTAGACTTAGTTCTGAAGTCTGTATTCTTTTCTTATTATCAAATAATATAAGCTAAGTGAAAAAGGCTCCCCTTTATTTCTGAAAGCTAAAACTGTAATCCTATAACTAAACTTTTACGTAAAATAATATCTTAATAAGTTGTGAACTTTTGCACTTAGTTTCTGAAATCTGAAAATTACTCTGTCTTAGGCTTTAGAAATCTAAAATTTTATGCTGCGTGGGAAATACTTTATCTCTAGACTTTAAATAACTAAAATTGTTTTAAGAGTGGGGAACATCTATTTGAAAGGTTCTTCTTACCAACATATACACCATGTGAACATTCATGGTGTCCCACAACTCTCCCCCGTAAGGTTAGGGCTATTTTACCGTTGCCGTCAGAATAGAACAATCTATCTCAATGATCACTACACCCAATAATATGCTCAAAAATCTCAAGAAAAATCCACTTAAAATTAATCTCATGATTTATAATGAAATCAATTTCGAAGTCTGTAATATCATTTTGTAAAGTGGATTTCAATGCTATTGTGACCAAAAGGTCAAGTCTTTCTAATTATTTCAAAATAGTCTAAACATGGGTGCATGTGGTACCTAAGTTCTTAAAACATCAATCTCAATGAGGATTTAATGACGCATACATCATGATAAAACATTTCAAAGTTCATGCTTTATATTATAAACATGCATAATTCATTTAGAAATCGGGAAATTTCAGCTTTAAGCATAATAAGAACATCAAACTCATTGAATTTATCTTTTAGATATTGAAAAATATCATAATCTCTTGAAAAACAACATAGGGTATAAATTAATATCTCAAATTCATGGCAAAACACATAAAATCATATATCTTTTAAAATTTAATTCAAATTTTGGGCACAAAAACAAAAGTAGTGTTTTTGTTCAAACCCACATACCTTAATAGACTTGGTTGGACATAGATAACTTGACTTTGAAACCCTAGGATATGATCTTGAATGATTTCTTGATATTCTTGAATTTTGATAGGATTGGACTTGTATGCTAGATTGAAAGAATCCTTATAGAGAACTTTGAATTTGGAACTTAACTTCTTGATTCTTGAGAGATGACACTTGGATTTTATTCTTGTTGAGAAAGGAAGGGTTTTTATTTGTTTAATGGCTTATTAGGGTTAAGAGAGAGGATTTTATGTGATTAATATAACATAAAAATGTTTAGGAATGATTAGGGATGGTTTAGGAGTGTCAAATGGCTTAGTTGCCCTCAAATTAACTCAAAAATGAAATATCCAGGTCATTGTGCCATGGTGTTTGCATAGCACAAGCTATGGCAAACTTTCAGGTTCGCATCGCACTCCCTATCTCACACTTTATTGTATGCGTCGCACACCCTATGGCACACTTTACAGTTTACGTCGCACACCCCTTTGCAAAGCCATAACTTTTCGCTCGGGTATCGGATTTTGGCGAAATTGGTATCGTTGGAAAGCTAATTTAATTATCTATAATTTGGTGGGTCTAAATATACCAAAATATCACATATACATAAAGTTATTCTCTTTCAAATATGACCCTTTCAAAATCAAACACTAAAACTTGAAGGATTCAAAAGCTCTTAACTTGCATTACCTTAAGTGACTCCTATAAACACGTTAAACACATCATCTGCGCTGTTATCTCTAGGATACTTATTGTAATTCATGTACTCAAAGATGAATTACAAGATTAAAGGTTTCACACATAGGATGAATGGTTTGTTTTGTAGTATAGAAAAGTACAGGGTATTACAATATCTCCCACTTGGAATCATTCGTCCTTGAATGATTGGTAGGAACTTATTGAAAAATTAAAGTATGGAATAATGTATCATCTAACAAATAATATAGCTGATCTGAAACTTTAGAAATTCTATCATGAAGCTGAATTCATAGCTGAATTGGCTTACTGAGTCATGACTAAATAGCTGAATCTTAAACATAATGCTTCGACTAAACTGAATTTGCAACTTTCATGCATGTGGATGAATTACCTTAAGAATAGGAAAGATAGAAAAAACCATGGGATCTTGTGTGTCTGATTATTAAACTAAATTGTTGGCTATACAGACTGAATTATACTGAAAGCTTATACTGAACTATTGCTTCAGCACTCTTAGCAAGAGGTTATAATAACATTAGGGAAAAAGAATCTTGGGTATGATCTGAGTGAGATATCTGAAGACCGAATTCTCATTATAGCTATAACTTTGTAACATGGAACATAGGCTTCTTAAACATAAACTAATATAGGATTTGTAGACCTTCGATAATGCAACTGCTAGTTTTTTTTTCAAGCTTAGAAACACTTCTTAAATACTCTTTTCAACTATACTTCATCCCCTTTAATACCATGCTCACACGGGATCATATAACTTGATATACTAATGTCTGATTGGAAATAAATTCTCTCACTATGTTCAAGCCTAACTTGAATCACAACTTACTACACATAACATTATAACACTCGTATGAACCATGAATTCAATACCCTAAGTATTTTCACAACTTTTCCTCTCTAAGATGAATCTTCTTATCACTTCAATGAATAACTCTAAACACTTACTATGGATTCACTAGTGCATATTGCATTCCTCCACTTACATCTCAACCCGACATTTAAGCCTATCATTATAACCACATATGAACTTCAAGACAAACACCCATAAAGGCTTACTCCTCCTAGTCTCTAAACCTCTATCAACAACAACATTTTTTTCACTATTCTTAAGAACATACACACAAAATTTTCAACTAACCACGACATGTATTAAATACTTGGCCTCAATCTTACTTCATACTTATAGTCTTAACTAAAATGGGCATACGCCACTTCTAATACTTCATTCTAAGATACATCTCTATCTTTCTATATCTCCAATTTTCATCATCTAATAACTTGAATATTTACTAACTTAGAAACATCAGGAGTATCACCATACTATGAGTTCACACCTACTAGTTCGTCAACTCTACTTTCTATTAAATCAATCTCCAAAAAACTCAACTTAGGTTCTAACACTTTAGACGGATATCTTCAACCCTTAATGAACTATTCTACTTATGTCATAGCATGCCAATATCACATCTGCAACTTATATATCTAGACCATGATAATAAAGACTATAATAAAAGGCTCAACATTATCCATCAAAACATCTTAACTTGGCTATTTAGAAACTCAACGGAACTACTGGCCACAAACAACATATCATAATCCTCGAAAATAATGCAGCCCCATATTACCTTGGGCATGCTTCTACCTCATTCATACAACATCATACTTAATCTGAAATAAGTGAACTTACATTCTTGCTTTCAATATTTCAAGCCTATTGGTTCACCTCCATACAGCTAGCATCACTAACCAAGCAATCGTTATTTCCTTCTTGATGATCATCTACTATTAAAAGTTAGTGTCTAGTGCTAGGCATGATTAACAATTCTCATATACTATTCTCACTTGGAACTCATAAAATAAAGAATGAAGAAACACTAGCCCACTAGAATCTCATAACCACAATAATTGATCAATAATCGTATGGCCTAATTATTTACAATCCATCAACACATCATCTTTCTAAAAATCATTACTATCCACCCTTTTCATTTAGCTAAACTTAGTTTATAGCTCTATAAGTTTTAACTAAACTCCCTCTTGCAATCTTAGAAAAGCCTAAATTAACAACGCTCATCCACCAAGCACCTTCATCGACAACCTATACTTTTATTGCACAATAAACACCGTCAACAACTCTTTTCATACAACAAGCAAACAACAATTCACCCAAACTAATAACTCCTTCTCTACCTTCTCCTAAACTATAACACAAGGACATACTACTTCATTACTAACTCAATTATATACAAAAACATTCGGCTATACATATATTTAATAAGTCGTACTTACCACTCTTCTTGTCAATACACCTTTAAACCCCCAAGTTCTAACCAATACAAGAGCAAAAAGGTGAATAACAAGTTGCTAGTGATTCAAAATAGGCCTGACACGGCTTCACTAAACTTTGATTTTTATGACTTGAGCAAGAAAATGAGATGAATAATAAGGAAACTATGCTAGGGAATCGAAAGAGCCCCACACGGCTTCAGTAAACTTTTAGTTTCAAAAACACAATGATAACAAGATTACATAATACAAGTGATAGAAACTTGACCCACAATATTCGATGACAAAAAAATACATATCTTACTCTATCTCAACTAAATGAATCATAAGAATGAGTCCATAACTTTAAATTTGAGGTACTTATAACACACTAGAAAGCTTTTCTCAAGCAGCTTTGTGAGACTTCTGAAAACTTCTTGCTATCAAGTCTGAGAGCAGTATAAGGGGAGGAACTGGAACTTGCTGATCATGCTATCTTAAGAATAATACATGGGTAGGGAAGTATAGATTTACATTATGGATTCTGAGGAGGAATCTGAAAGCACCTCTAACTTGGGCTTAGTGCACGACTTTTATGAATATGAATAAAGCACTTAAATCATTGGAACTCGAAAGAACTGACGGGTTAATTTCTAGCATGCCTACATTCCCATAACTATTTGTAGAGAGTGTCTAAGAAAGTACTATCTATAAAGACTTAAGCTTGACTATTTCTGATATCTTTAAAATAAGGTAGAGATGACCTGAATAGAGTAGGATGAGAATCTATTTTAGTTTCTTAGAGAACCTTTCTATAGAATGATCTGAGACTTGAAAGAATAAAGATATTCCCTAAATGCCTTGTAGCCTCTCGAAGAAAAATACAGACGTCTCTGTACTGTTTTACAAGACCCTACTAGACATGACTTCACAGAAACCCTAGGACTCTTGAACTCCGTCCTCTGATACCAAGTTTGTAACGCCCCAAAAATGAGTCTTGAGATATTACACGGTGCTTAGGGTCACAAGTGATCCCAAGATAACCTTTCTTCTGGCTTAGTTACAAGTAACTGAATAAAATACGTAAATCTGAATAAAATTAGTGGAAACATAAAAACTCTTCTAAACTGGATCAATACAAATCGGAATTTATAACAGTACAACTCTACTATTGTAAACCAAATTAAAAGTGAATACATCAACAATAATGAATATCTATGAAACCTCTACTAGTACAGACTATAGGTAGCTGGGTGATGATTCCCAGCCATCCCAATTCAATACGACTGAATAAAGAAAATACAATACTTCTCAAACTATATAACTGACTCAAGCCCTTGAATCAAAATGTCTTATTGCCTACTGACTGGAAGTTGTGAACTGACTGAATATACTGTATGCACTACAACTTGTACCTACATTATGAGATAATGTAGAACATAGACATACATGTGGATCAATACTTTGAAAATATATTGAGTATATAGGGGAGCATGGAATGAGTAAAACATATCTCATAATCACCATTATAAAACAATGCATGCTAAATGTAAATGACTCACATAGGGTTAACAAATCTGAAATCTAAAGATCATAAATCATAAATAGTAAAGCATGCCGTATAAATTATGTGAGCCATTACACTTAGTTCTGAAATCTGTATTCTTTTCTTATTCTCAATCCATATAGACTAAGTGAAAAAAGCTCACCTTTATTTCTAAAAGATAAAACTGTAATCCTATAACTAAAATCTTAAGTAACATAATATCTGAATAAATTGTGAACTTTCACACTTAGTTTCTGAAATCTGAAAAGTACTTTGTCTTAGCCTTTAGAAATCTGAAAGTTTATGCTACGTGGGAAACACTTTATGTCAAGACTTTAAATAACTAAAACTGTTTTAAGAGTGGGGGACATCTATTTGGGATGTTCTTCTAACCAACATGTACACCATGTGAGCATACATGGTGTCCCACAATTTGCACCCGTAAGGTTAGGGCTGTTTTACCCTTGCCGTTAGAATAGAATAATCAATCTCAGTGATCACTACCTCAATTATCCACATAAAGTGGATGTAAATGTCTCAACCTACCATGGCTAATAGTTCTGGGGTAAGAAACCATAGTAACATGCCCGACTCGATGCTAAATACTACTCCCAATACTATGCTCAATAATCTCATGAAAAATCCACTTAAAAAATAATCTTATGATTTATAATGAAATCAATTTTAAGGACTGTAATATCATTCTGTAAAGTGGATTTCAATACTATTGTGACCAAAAGGTCAAGTCTTTCTAATTATTTCAAAATAGTCTAAACGTGGGTTCATGTGGCACCTAGGTTATTAAAACATCAATCTCAATGAGTATTTAAAGATCCATACATCAATACTTTGACAAAACATTTCAAAGTTTATGCTTTATATCATAAACATACATAATTCATTTAGAAATCTGGAAATTTCAGCTTTATGTATAATAAGAATATTAAACTCATTGAATTTATCTTTTAGATATTGAAAAAAATCATAATCTCTTGAGCAACAATATAGGGTATAAATTAATATCTCAAATTCATGGCAAAACACATAAAATCATATATCTTTTAAAATTTAATTCAAGTTTTGGGCACAAGAACAAAAGGAGTGTTCTTGTTCAAATCCCACATACCTTAATAAACTTAGTTGGACGTAGATAATTTGACTTTGAAACCCTAGAAGATGATCTTGAATTAATTCTTGAGATTCTTGAATTGTTAAAAGATTGGACTTGTAAGTTTGATTGAAAGAATCCTTGTAGAGAACTTTAAATTTAGAACTTAACTTCTTGATTCTTGAGAGATGGCACTTGTATTTTGTTATTGGTAAGAAATTAAGGGTTTTGATTTTTTTACTAACTTCTTAGGGTTAAGAGAGTATTTCATGTGATTAATATAGCATAAAAACGTTTTGGAGTGATTAGCGGTGGTTTAGGGGTGTCAAATGGCTTAGTTGCCCTCAAAATAACTCAAAAACAAATTATCCTGGTCGTTGGGCCATTAGGTTTGCATTGCACAAGCTCTGGAAAACTTTAAGGTTTGCATCGCACTCCCTTTGGCCTTACTATGGCACACTTTATAGTTTGTGTCACACACCCCTTTGGAAAGCCATAACTTTTTGCTCGGGTATCGAATTTTGGAGAAATTGGTATTGTTAGAAAGATAATTCAATTATCTATAATTTATGGGTATAAATAAGACAAAATACCATATATACATCAATTTATGCACGTTCAAAGCTGACTCTTACAATATTAAACACTAAAACTTGAATGATTCAAAAGCTCATAGCTTGCATTACCTTAAGGGACTTCTATGAACACGTTAAACACACCATAAGCTCTCCTATAACTAGGATAGTCATTTTAAGTAATGTACTCAAAGATGAATTAAAAGATTAGAGGTTTCACAGGTATGAATAATGGTTCGTTTTCTAGTGTAGAAGTATACGGGGTATTACACAAGCCCAAGAAACTCCTAATATCTGATGGAGTGATGGGTCTAGGATAGCTCTCATTGCTTCAGTCTTTTAGGTATCAACTCTAATGCCATCACCAAAAATAGTATGGCCAAGAAAAACTACTGATCTTTGCCATAATTTGCACTTACTGAATCTGGCGAATAGCTGATGGTTTCTGAGAGTTCAGAATACTATTCTTAGATGGTCTGCTTGATCATGCTCAATACAAGAATAGACAAGAATATCATCTATGAATCCTATGAAGAATATGTCCAAGTACCGCTTGAACACACAGTTCATCAAATCCCTGAAGGCTGCAGAGGTATTGGTAATACCAAACAACATGACTAAGAATTTGAAGTGACCATACCAAGTTTTGAAGGCTATTTTTGGGATGTCACATTCTCTTACTCTGACCTGATGATAGCCCAATCTGAGGTCTATCTTAGAGAAGTTACTGGCACTGTGAAGTTGGTCAAATAATTCATCAATTCTAGGAAGAGGGTACCTGTTTTTTACTGTGAATTTATTTAGCTAACTTTAGTCAATACACATTCTAAGAGAACCATCTTTTTTACAGATGAATAAAACTGTTGCACACCAAGTGGAAATACTGGGTCTGATGAATCCCTTATTAATGAGATCCTTTAACTATTTTTTTAACTCTCTGAGTTTTGCTGGGGCCATTCTATATGGCAGAATAGACATGGGTTGATTATCTAGGAGAAGGTCTATGCCAAAGTTGATTTCCTTTTCAGTAGGGACTCCGGTAAGATATGTAGGAAATATATCTACGAATTCACATACTACTAATACTAATTCAAGATTAGGGGTTTCTTAACTAGAGTCCTAGATGAAAACTAAATGGTAGACACATCCCTTAGATATCATTTTTCTAGACCGAAGGTTAGAAACACGTTGACCCCTACGTGCTGAAGTACTACCCGTCCACTCTAGGATGGGATCCTTCGGAAATTGAAATTGGACAATTCTATTTTTGTTATTGACTGAGGCATAACAGGAATGCAGTCAATCCATGCTGAGAATGAAATCAATATTAGTCATCTCTAATTTGGTTAAGTCTACTGAAGTGACATTCTGAGATATCATAATCGGATAGTTTCTATATACTAGCCTAGCCTTGATGGATTTACCCACTAGAGTATAGAACGAGAAAGGATCTGCTAGAATTTTAGGACTGACTCCAAAATCAACCGCTATATATAGAGTAAAAAAGGAAAAAGAAGCTCCTGGATCTAACAAAGAATAGACATATAAATGGAAAACTTGTAACATACCACTAACAATATCAGGAGAACATTCTTGATCCTGTCAGGACTGAGAAGCATAGATTCTGTTTAGGCGCTGCCCACTGGTGGCACTGGATGCGGCGCACTACTAATTTGAGTGATCGAACTGAGTTGGGGACGGTTATGCTGACTCCAAGAACCTATCTGAGGACATTACCTAACCTTGTAGCCTGACTTTCCAAATTCTAAACACACTTCACTGCCAGCTCTGCAGATGCCCTAGTGGTTTCTTTCATACTTTTGACAAAGGGGATTGGTTCGGGCACTACTAATATTACCCTGAGGTTTTGGGCCTGATGCCCTATCTCTATTGTTATTTGTGAATTTTGATATAGGAGCACTGGCTAAGGACAGAGATAGAACTAAGGATTTTGGGTAGAACTATGAATGATTCCCACCCCCTACCTTCGGCTGATCAAAGTTGAAACTACCTGTTCTTACTCTTTTGTTCTCTCTCTCTTTCTTTTTATTCTTAGAATCTACTATTTGCTGAGCATGGACCATGACCCTCGATATATCCATATCTTTAATCAACATTGTGATCCTACACTCTTTTACCATACTACTAGACACCCCTGACACAAACTTACTCATCTTAGATCTACTATCTACTACTATATGAGGGGCATATCTGGCTAGCTGAGTAAACTTGAGAGAATACTCTTGTACTATCATATTGACCTTCTTTAGGTTTATAAACTCTAAAAACTTTGCTCCCCTCAACTCTAGCGGGAAGAACCTATCCAGAAAAGCAACAACAAACTTCTCCTATTCTATGGGCCCTGCATGAACGAGCCTTTCTGCTTTATACTATTTAAACCATGAGTGAGCCACATCCTATAATTGATATGTTTCCAACTCAGCACTCTCAACAGCCGTCACTCCCAAAATATCTGCAACTTTCTACACCTAATCAAGAAATTCCTTAGGGTCCTCATATGACTTAGACCCTATAAAAGATAGAGGGTTCATTCAGGTGAGGTCCTAAATTTTGGCAGTAGTAGCGTTGGCCACTAGGTAAGCTGAAAAACATCTGGATGTTAATTCTCAGCCACTACAGAATGAGCTAAGGTTGTGAAAGTTACTTTGAACTCAGCGTGGGAGATGTGTTCGTCCAGAGGCTGGCTGCATGGGCTGAGGTTCCGGCTGGCCTCCCATTTCTCTTTACTTAGTCCTCTTTGGAGGTATATTTTATAAATGGAAGAGAAACTTGAATTAGACTGAGAATTTAACTGGAGCTCATGATCACTCGCACGACATAAATACTAAAAGAAGTGAAACTTTTCCTAAAAATATCTAATAACCTCTTGTCCTTAAGTGTGGCGCACTACACACCTATAGACAAGACTCTACTAGATACAACTTTTAGACATCCTAGGCCTGTTGAATCTTAGGCTCTGATACCATGTTTGTAATACCCTGAGTCTGTACCACAGACACTACACTGTGCTCATAATCCCAAAGGACCACAAGTTAACCCATAACTGGTACTTGCTGTAACTAATTGAGAGTACTAGTGATCATGACATGATTGAGATTATTCTGTAACTGGCACAGGCTCTAGGGAAACAACTAAATTATTGGGTATTAAATACCCCCAGAACTCGATAGCATGAAAAGTAAAACATCACATTATCTTGCATAACATAAAAATGCACACTTATCATAATGTATCTATAGAGACATTTTATCAAACACTTGCATGGTATAACTTGCACATAAGCTAGCATGTTATGATTTCTTTCCCTCACTAATTCATATGAATAATTCATCAAGCACTTGGTGAGCATAATATGCACATAATTAGTGAGCATCATGATTCACTTCCAAGTTCAAAATTTCAAGGAGTTTAACATGGATTCATACAAATCTACACACATAATAATCAACTCCACATGAAACGTGTAATAAATCATGAAATAGAAATCTAATTCAAATAATAATCATGAATACACATTTATTTCAATCATGGAAATTACAAATTCCAACTACTTGATGTTTAAAAGAGTTTCTTGGACTCTAATGGTTGAAGGAACCCTTGGATGAACATTTCACATACCTTAGTTGGCGAATTCTTGAAGAATAATGGTGGAAACTTTGAGTGTTGAATCTTGAATATGATGAACTAGGGTTTGTTATTGATAAATTTTAAAGAGAACGAGTATATTTATCCACTTGAACAGCTTAATGATATATTTTGGAGGCTGATATATGGTGGAAAAAGACTCATTTACCCCTCTGGATACGGGTTTAAAAGACTGAAAATTAAACTATTGATGCGCAGGCCGACGCGCCACTTCATTGGCATCGACGCGATGGCCAAAATGCCACATCGAGTCCACGTCGGTTCACTAGAATTTAATCCTGGGAGCTGGGGAAATATATTGATCGACACGATGGCCGATACGACGCACTGAGATCGCGTCGATGCACTATTTTGGATTCCCAAACATGTTTCAAACGACGTCTGAAAAATACGAAATTCATATGGGAACATTGACTGATATTCCTGATCATGAATTAACCTAAAAATTGATACTTTAATACCATTGATGTTGTGAAATAGAGTTGCCAACTTACGAAGGCCAAAATAATACCATGTCTGAATATTTAACTAGAATTTTCTAAGTTTTGGATCCCTTAACAAGCATAAAAGACTTAGTTGAACTTAGAATTTTGTGAGGTCTTACACTAAAAATCAACATTCTTCTAAGTGAATCTAGTCAAATAAAATACAATCAAATAAAGACCCTCAAAGAAACGTTGGTAGTAGCTATCGAAATGAATAAATTTTCAGATCTTGATAGATGAAGTAATGCTAGTCTAATCTGAACTTCCACAACCTAAACTTGATCATCTCTAATACTGTTATTACATACTACATGTTCTAAGGATGTAAGAAAACTAACATAGTAAGAAATCAATAAATAATTGTTCATCCTGTAACATCTAAAGAAAAATTCTTAAATGTTGCTCATTCTCCTCCACACTCCTCGAGTGCACTAAAATATCACTGATGAACATAATGATGAAAGAATTGGGATAAATTGAAACACCCCAATAATAAACTCCATAAATTTCTTCAAAGAATTGTTTAACCAAATGACCTATCAAGAAACTTATATTGGCTATATTATGTCCTTAACATTTTATTAGGGATGCCCCAAGCCCCAATCATAAACATACGGTACCCTGACATCATATCAGTCCTTAAAAACACCAAAGCACCCTAAAGGAAATAAAATAAGTCATCAATGCACAGAATGTGATACTTTTACTTAATGGTCACTTAGTTTAATTATTGGCAATCGGTGCACATCCATAAGGACCCATCTTTTTTATCTTTACATACAATACTGTAACACCATAAGGTAAATTAATGGCTCTAATAAATCTTTTACTAAACAATTCAAAAAATAGATCCTTCAACTTTGTTAGAAACATCCTATAAGGAGAAATAACAATGTCTTAGAGTATAGCTCCAAAGAAATTCCAAAGTCAATATTCCTCTTGAGTAGATCTCTTAGAGGATACATGAAGAATACATCCTAAAACTCTCTAACTACCTGTATTGACTCCAAAGGAGGCATGTCTATATGATAATCTCAAACATAAGACAAATAATACAGAATTTATACAAACCAATAGCCTAGTTTTATTGAAATAAATCATCCTCTAAGGTTACAAAAACAAGGTATCTTTCCATTCAAACTTTGAGGCACATAGCATTGATAAGTGATTTTCTTGGAATGTCACTCTAAAATAGCATGAAATGGGAAACTCAATCCATGATCAAGATCATACCAAAATCTACCATATAACAAATAATCAAATCTACCAAAGAATCATAGCATAAAATATTTTAAACATGGGATCGGTACACTTTATCCACCATTATGGAATCCCCCACTAGGGTAGCAACATCATAAAAGGCGACTCCCACATCATACCATGGTTTGATTAAAAAAACTATAGACATAAATTATAAAGTTGAACTAACTGGTGGGGTACCTCAAACTACCTTAGATCCACCGTAACCCTTAATTGGTGGTGCTACTACCGTAACAAAATACTAAGAAGTCAATTGTTGACCTCAAACATTGAATCTAGGAAATCTCACCTGATATTTCATGTGTCAATAATATTATAAAAATTTCTACCAGTATCAAAACCTTTGTAAAGAATCATGAGAGTTAGGATCGAAGTAAAAAAGTCTTATCAAAAATACCCACTCTCGGATGCCTGAATGGTAGCATAATTGTTATACTATATATTGAGTATTTAAAACTCTACTAAATAAACATCTACATCTACATGAGTTTCACGACCTTATCGGTCATGATTGGCACCTGCCCAAACCTTTTGATGTTGGGTGTTTTTATGCACTCTAGTGTTACTATTCTAACTTATTTCGCCTTATTTTCAGGAAGACTTGGGGGATTAAGGTGTTAATAATTATATAAATAAGAATATAAGTGATAAAGTGTGCGATTACAATATCCAAAGTGTATTTAAAATAATTTTGGTCTTAAATAGGATCACTTAAAGTTCAATCAATGAAATTAGCGTTACTAGCTAGACCTGGGTGCTTATCTAGTCTCTTTTGTTGGATTCTAGTATGTTTAATGAGTTCAAAATTATTTTAATGGTGTTTTTATA
Organism: Capsicum annuum; assembly: GCF_002878395.1. NCBI lineage: Eukaryota > Viridiplantae > Streptophyta > Magnoliopsida > Solanales > Solanaceae > Capsicum > Capsicum annuum. Next base: position 195,266,097 of record NC_061115.1, read on the forward strand.
TTAGAAACAACTTTTTGGTGGTGTACAAAGTTCAAGTGAGTAATGTTAAGATTCAAAACATGAAGTGGAAGATCATTGAGATTTCCCTTGTCTTAACTCTTGTTTCTGATTGAATTTGATGGATATTGTGTTGTTTGGACTTCTAATTCGTGTGGTGTGATATTGTTTGGATGATTTAGGATCTTAATATGTTCACATATAGATTATTTAGAGGATGGAAAAGAAAGGGAAATACACCACAAAGGCAAGAATGAATAGAGGAACGTCCAACACTTAAAAAATTTTTGATAAGCAAAATATTGAGAGGTGTCATAATACGGGCGTGTCACGACCCCCAATTGACTCATGCAAGCCTAGTGTAGTGACCCCTACTTGAACCAACTAGATAGTGCATTGCGGCACTTATTCAACTCAAGCAAGCATCGCATCGCGACCCCACCTCAAACATGGCCAAAGATTGCACTTTGAATCCTATACGGCTTGGGCTTTGTCATCCACTATAAATACATCTTTGTAAATATTGTTATTCATCTTTGGAAGTCTTGTAACATCACAAAGGCTTATACAACTTCATAATTTAGTTTTTTATTATTTTGATTTAGTTCATACATGTCTTTAGTCGTTAATTACCTCCTTGTGATTGTGATTATGACTATGCATGGCTAAATGCCATCTTTTTTAGGTTAAAGCCACAAACATGAGTACTATTGTTTTAAGTTGAGTTCGGTTATTTTCTTATCATTTTGGGTTGTGTGTTCAATATTATTTTAACTATTTTGAGGCTTTATCACCCTTAGAATACACATATTGTCAACCTTGTACACTTGGGAGAGGAAATAGGGAGATAGAACATGGATTGAACAAAGTATGACTCTTAGTCTTTTATGAAATATGGAAAATAGATTAGCATCTATAATAGGGATGTACTTAGATGCCTAACTTTATTTATACATAGGATGATAGCTTAAAGAATTTAAATGGTTTATTACATCCCCACTCAACAATGTAGTTGTAATGTCCACATTAAGTTATTAATTTGAGGTGGGGAGACTAAAATCATTTTATTAACCCTTAAAATTGACAACCATATTGAGAAAGTTAATGAAGGTGGTTCAATAACATCATACGAGTGTTTGAAGTGCTTAAACCCAGGGTTTTACTCCTATTGATTGTCCAATATCTTTACTTTATGCATTGTTTACTTTTGTGTACAAATTCCAAACACTTTTTTTTACTATTGCATCAGGTAAATCTAAAGTGTGAATAGAAATTGAATCATTGCAAAATCTAGTCTTTGTGGGATCGATACTTGGCTTTTATTAGGCCACTTTACTACTTGATAAGACCATGTACACTTGCTTGTGCGCTGTCATGTTTTTGGTTTCATTACCGGGGACTTATAATTTGGCAAATGTTTATTTTAGTTTTGATTTTAGGTTCATTTGGTGTTTTTACTCTTGGTCTTGGTTTTGTTTTCCCAGGAAATAGTTTGTAAGATAATAAGCTGGTAAGGGTTCGAGATTTTGTCAAATCAAGACCAGAACCTGAACAACTTTCCATCAATGAAGGAGAGACGCTATCCTTCTCCCCATATTACACAAATACAAGAAGGCTAAGAGTATCCAGTTTAATGGCTGAAGAACTACCAGCCCAAAGGATAATTAGGGAAGTGGCAGTCCTACTTCCGACGAACTTGACTTGCCCAATTCAAAGACCTACTGCTGGGGGAATTTTGAGTTAAAGCATAGAATGGTGCAACTTCTTATCAGCAGTGGATAATTTGAAGGGCTTTATCATGAGGATCCATAAGTTAATTTATAGAATTTCATTGAGATTACAGACACATTCATTCTTACTGGGGTGAGTACATATTCTTTTACGTAGACACTATTTCCCCATTCAATTTTGGGAAAGCTAAAGGGTGGTTGAATGCGGAGCCAGTCAATTCAATCACTTTATAAAAAGACTTAGCGTGAAAGTTCCTCATCAGATTCTTTCCATTTGGCAAGACTGTGAGACTTTTTAGTGAGATAAAGAGCTTCTACAAAAATTTTGCTAGATTTAGCCGCAGGTGGTTAAATGCTTGAGTTGACTTATGATGAGCTTTACACATTACTAAACTGAATAACACAAGGAAATCTTGAATGACATTCATATACTAGAAGAGCCCCGAAAAAAGTTGCAGGTTTGTCGGAGGTAGATCAGTATACTACTTTATCAGCTCAGGTTCCAGCATTGTAATATACATAAACACTCCGTTCAGCAACGTGAAGGCTGGAGCTCTAAAACCTACAGTAGCAGTAAATCTAGTAGCAAACTAATAGTTTGTGTGAGGTATACAAATATAGTTGTTATGCAACGTCCATGTGTGCTTCAAATCCAGAATCGTTGATGTATGTGGGAAATGTACAAAAGCCAAATTATGTTAATTCCTACAACATGAAGTGGTAGGCTCAGCTACTAAATCATTCATGGAATTACCCATGACAACAAGCCCAACCGAATCAGTCAACTAGTAATATAGAAAAGATGATGAAACAACTCATAGCTAATCAAACACAGTTTGCTATAGACTTGAAAAGTTCACAAGCTGCTCAGAGAAGCTTAGAGTTGCAGATTGGGTAGTTAAAATAAGCATTAAATACTAGGATTCAAGGTCGTTTGCCAGGGAACACAAAAAATCCAAAACAATTCATTGAAATTACCTTGAGAAGTTGTAAAAAGCTGCAAGGAGAACCTCCTAAGGAAACAAAGGAGGTAACTAATGATGTGGCGACCCAACAGGTAAATGAAAAAGTTGCTGCAAATTTAAGAAAGTCTGAGTACTTAAAAGAAAAATTTTCTACGGGAGAAAACAAGAAAATGCCCCCACTAACCCTTCCCACAAAGCCACATTAAGGTGAAGGAGGATGCAATGCTTAAGAAGTTCGTTGATATCATCAGAGAGCTTAACATTAACTTAACTTTGTTAGATGTTTTGTTGGGTATGCCCAAGTATGCAAGGTACTTGAGAGATGTGATTCCTAATAAGGTGAAATTGTTGGAAGTGGGATATATAACACTCGCCAAAGAGTATAGCACAGTGATGACACAAAAAATCCCCACAAAATTGAGAGATCTGGGGAAGCTTTCTCTCCCTATCCAAATTGGGAGTGAAACGGTCAATGCATTGAGTGACTTAGGGGAAAGCATAAATTTGATGCCCTTATCACTATTTACAAAATTAGGCTTAGGAAATCCCTAATCCACCATTGTAGTATCGCTAGAGGCACCATTCACAGATCCTAAAATAATAATTGAGGATGTCCTCATAAAGGTTGGTTAATTCATTATACCTACTGACTTTATTGTTCTTGATTTTCAGGCAAATAAATACGTACCAATCACCATGGGCATCCATTCTTAGCAACTGGTGAGGCTGTGATTGATGTTAGAGAAGGCACGCTTAAAATAAAAGTAGATGATACAGATGTAGTAATTGATGTTTCCAAAGAACCCAACATAAATTCCCAATATAAAGATTTGTTTGTGATTAATGTTATTAAAGGGGAAAACTGTGCGGTGGTTAGTCCCCTAAATACCTTATCAAATTACCTGGTTGAGCGGCCTAAGATGAAACCACAGTTTCCCTACTTGATAAAGGTTTAAGTGAAGGAAGATGTAGGCCTTGAGAGTGCAAACTCAAGAGGTCAGAAATGAATGAAAAAATGGCTCTCAAAAAGGAGTAAAAGGGTGAAGGAATATGGTTAAATTGAGTTGGGTCAGACCGCGACACTAAATCAGGCGATTCCCGGGTGGCAACCCAATTCAAATTATTTATGTTCTATTTTTTAGTTTTTAGTTATTATTTCAAGTAGTTTTTGTTTTTGTTAAGTCACAGGTTAACGAAAAGTCTGAGTACCATAATCTTGAGCTAAGGAGCATGACAAAGATTTAGTGTGAGGTCCCACTGGCTTCTTTTTTACAAAATGATTCTACTAGATAGGCCTAGAAGCCTTAGGGAGTATTTCTATATCTTACCTTTAAAATTCACATTGGGGATAAAATAATTTTTTAAGTGGGGGGTGGGGAAATTCCCAAATTTTGGGCTCAGTTTAAAATTATTTAGGTCAGGTATAAGTGAGATTCCCTTGTTTAAGATATTTTTGATTACATGATACAAGTGTATTCTGTGGTAAAAGCATGTGATTGAAAGAATTACTACTTTTTAGACACCTAGGCTTATGTTTGTGACTCTTTTACATGTTGGCATAATGTTGAATTTATACTATTGTTTTCTTAAGAGTCTATGATGATCCTATTGAATTGAGATTGTGCCATGAGTTTGTATGATTTTTAAATATTCCTCGTTGCATGTAATGTGTATAACTTTCCTAGTGTGTGTGTAAAGCAAAATAAAGAATGTGGGTTTAGAAGATGATTTAAGAATTTAATTGATAGCCATATTTTATACCTTCTTTTACCTACCCTGGTGCATTATTCTAGTTAACCCCAATTGAGACTTTATATTTTTCTTTCTTAGCCTCATTTGTAGCCTAATCTCCTTCGTTGATAGACCTTGTTTTGATCCAAAAAGCTCTTAGGCGCTTTAATTGAAAAAATAATTGAGTAAGGAGTTTTAGATATAAGTGTAAAAAGGGTAATTTGATGTCCCAAAGTTAATTGTTATTGGTGTTAATAATTGATGTTTAGTGTTTAGATGTGACATTATTTGTGCTAGACATATTGCCATGATTGTGAAAAAAATTCATTCATGTGGTAGTAAATTATCCATCCACCAAGTGTTTATGAAAATGCTTAAAAGAGATGGGGCAAAAACACAAGGTATGGGTGGAAGAAAAAGTGTAAATTGGTTGTTGGAGATTGATTTTAATTGTATAATATAGAGTATTAAAGAGCTTAGAAAGGTTAGTCACTATTCCTAAATAGTTCCTACCCGTACCTTAGCCTACATTACAGCCCAAAGAAGTCCTAACTAATCCTATGTTTTACATTCTGATATTTGTGGAGCATTACGCTAACGGCAAGCCTATGGTTCATTGTGTGGAACTTAGGGTGAGTATAAATTGATTCTTGTACCCATTGTGTTGTTCATTGTAGTATTGTGAGTCATTATGGGTAATTCTCTTGATGTGAGGGGCAGATGTTTGATGAATGTGGTTGATTTATATGATGTCCTTTATTGATCACTATGCATGAGTTTTCCAATCTGGTGAGTCTAATATTGAGGGTAGGATGTTTTAGACTAATGTTCATGAGCTATCAATCTTCTAAATAATGTGCTTTGTACAGAAACTGGCATTCTTTATTGT
>NC_061115.1:195274408-195373099 GCF_002878395.1 Capsicum annuum
TGTGATTGTGATTATCACTATACGTGGCTAAATGCCCTCGTTCAGGGGTTGAAGCCACAAACATGAGTACTATTGTTTTGATTTTAGTTTTTTATTTTTTTATCATTTTTTTGTATGATTCCAGTCTTATTTTAACTATTTTGAGGCTTTATAACCTTTAGAATACACATATTGTCAACCTTGTCAACTTGGGGGAGGGAATACGGAGATATAACGTGGATTGAACATAGTATGGTTCGTAGTCTTTTATGAAAAAGGACATATGGATTAGCAGCTAGGACAGGGATGTATTTATATGCCTTACTTTATTTAAACATATTGTGCTAGCTTAAAGAACATAATTGGTTTATTACATTGTAATACCCTGAACATTATTCAAGTCGAGTTTCATCCATAAGAAGAGTAAGGGCTGACTTCCCAAGTAAGAAATATTTTAAACCATGTAGAATTTTCCAAATATCAACATTTTGCCATGTAGAGAATTAAATAAGCTTTTCGTCAATACAAAATTTTCCCAAATTCGACACGCAGGCAAAGTGTTAGATCCATTTAAGTGAGACAGTGTACCACCTGGTACTTTAGCGCATCGTGGAGCCAGCCAAAATGACAATTTTCATAATCTAGTAAGTCTCCGAGATTCCACCGCATTATAGTGGCTTTCCAGTTAGCAACCAAGGTGGCAACACGATTTCCACCGCGTCGCGCCAAGGCTCAGTTTCCCAATTGTCCAATTTCCAGTAAGCTGGCGCGATTATGTTGCGTCGCGCCAGCATGTAAAATCTGTATTTTTCCAATTTGGAATTTTAATTCCAAGGGCAAGATGGTGATTTTTCCACCCCTATATATATCCTTTAAAACAAGATTCAGCCATACTAAACCCAAATATTGTTGTTTTCTCTTAATTTTCCTTAAGAACAACAGCTAGGGTTCCAAAATCAAAATCCCAATCATCAAGGTTTCACCATTAATCTTTCGAGGATCATGTAGTAAGGTATGCAAATATTGATTCTTGGGTTCCTTCCCCTGAAAAAGTTCAAGAATCCTTTTCTAAATTCAAAGATCTAATATTTATGACTTTTCATGATTCATGTGAATTGAAATTGAAGTGCATGTTATTATTGAGTTTTAATTCATGATTTAGACTTCTAATTTTGAAAAGTTGATTCTAGTATGTGATGAATTGTATGATCTTCATGATAATCCCTCTTTAAGTTGTATGCTATTGTTGTATTCGTGATAATTAAGTATAGAATCTGTGGTATAACCAAAGCATGCTCCCCATATGCTTGATAGAATGCTTAAGTAAATTGAATAGTGCCCTGTTTAGTATGTTAAGCATGATATCCCCATTTATGTGATAACTGGTGCATGCCAAGTGTTTGTTGAAATTCCTTAGTGAATGTATTATGATAAGTTGCTTTCATTCTTATCCATGTGTATTCTTTATTTAGTAAGTATGAGGTATTAGTATGCATTCCCGATACAATTACATGTTTATGACATTCAAGAGATTGACGAGATATCGTATTGATTTTGTTTTGAATTAAAGTCCATTGTCATGATACACAAGTGTAGTTCTGTCTTATTTATTTATGCTATCGAGTCCTGGGGGTATTTATACTGGAAAATTTAGCTGCATCTCTAGAGTCGAGTCAATCTCAAGATAATTTCAATCATGCTATGATCAGTAGAATTCAGCCAGTACAAAACTTAAGAAAATTCAGTAATCTCAGTACTAGTTCAATTCAGTCTCAGTATCAGTCTAATCCAACTAAGTATTCAGTTCCAATTCAATAATATTCAGTAGTATCCAGTATTCAGCTCAGACTTCAGTGAAATTCAGTATGCTAATAAGAATTCAGTAGTATTTCATCAGAAAATCAAACCATGTAAATTCAATCTTCTAAGTCAAGCAAGATGACCAGTAACAGATACAACTCAGTCTAGAACAGTCTAGGAATCAGTTCAATGTCTATTCAGTTGGGAGTAGGATTCAGCACCGAGCGAAGGCAAGGATGTCTTCTTCCCTGTTATTTTAGACAGAGTCATTAATAACAATCCCTACACTCTAGAACTATATAGCCAGCACCGGATGAGGAGTCACCCATCATATTAGCCTTGACTACCTCCCCGGACTCACCCATTATATTAGTCTTTGCTCCAACCAGGTGTTAGCAATTATATTAGGCATGGCATACTGGGTTCAGAGAGAAGTATCTTTACCTGTGGCACGGTATGACACCCGTCCAACTGGGGTTTTAGGTTGGAACCCAAAGAAGCTAAAAGAGGCATGTCGGTTAGATGACTACCTATTATAGTCTTAGTTTCAGATTTAGTCTCAGTAATAGAATGCAGGTGAGGAGTCACCCATTATACTAGGCTTAGCTACCACTCAGAGATCACCCGTTATATAGGATTGATCTCAGATTTAGTTTATCAAGTATCATGCATTATTACCAGTAAACTCAGAGGTCATCCGTTATATAGTCTTTATCTCAGATTCAGATTATCAAGTATCAAGCATCATTACTAGTAAACTCAGAGGTCAGTCGTTATAAAGGCTTGATCTCAGATTCATTTTATCAAGTATCAGGCATCATTACCAACAAACACAAAGGTCACCCGTTATATAGGCTTGATATCAGATTCTGTTTATTAAGTATCAAGCATCATTACCAGTAAACTCTGAGGTCACCCATTATATATGCTTGATCTTAGATTCAGTTTATCAAGTATCAGGCATTATTACCTGTATTCTTAATAGACTCAGTCAATCTTAATAGACTCAGTTATTCTATCTCTCAGTATTTGTAAATTCAGACATCAGTACTAGTAGACTCAGTCATCAGTAAGTCAGTATTCAGAAACTAGTATTTAGAGTTCGTATTTAGTGTTACTGCAATTCCAGTTTTTGTTTGTGCATTCATGTATACGTCTTCATTCAGTACTCTCATGTTATTCAGTTAAGCAATGTTCATGCATAAGCCCCTATATTTAGCCTTACAACATCTAGCATACTAGTACATTCAAAGTACTGAAGCATACTTTTCCCTTGCTCTATGGTTTCTTATACCACAGGTTCCGAAGCGCGAGATCCAGAGCACCGTTAGCAGTCCAGACTCAGTCAGCAATAGTAGATGAAGCATTGAGTCCTCTTCATTCGAGGGTCATCCTTATTTTATTATTGCATTAGAGTTAGCTTATTTTCAGTCGACAGAGTTAGTTGTGTACATGTCCTATCAACTCCACAATTAAGACATGTTTAGAGGCTTTTCGGACAGATGTATTAGTATTCAGTTTTTAGTATTGAGTATTTTTAGATATGTGAACCTTATGGCAAGTTTCCGCTAGTTTTCCGCATTTATTTATACATATTATGAAGTGCTTAGGTACAGATATTAGAAAAGGGTTAGCTCTTTGTCCTTCGGGATCATGAGCACTGTGTGGAGTTTCGGTTCTAGATAATCGGAGTGTTACATACATCACCGCTTAATGATGTAGTTGTAATGTCCACATTATGGAATTTTATTTGAGGTCAGGAGAATAAAAACATATGATTAACCCTTTATATCGATAACCATGATGAGCAATTTAACGAATGAGGTTCAATAACATAGTATGAGTTTTTGAAGAGCTTCAACCCTGAGTTTTACTCCTATTGATTGTCCAAGAGCTTTACTTTACGCAATAGTTAATTTAGTTTACAAATTCTAGACAATTTTTTGTTACTCTCGCATCAATTGAATCTAAAGTTCGCATTGAAATTGAATAATTACTGAATTGAATCTCTGTGGGATCAATACATGGCTTTCATTAGTCCACTTTACTACTTGATAAGACCACGTACACTTGCGTGTATGCTTGGGCATCGTCACCTTTGGTAGGAGAATCATACTACGCTCACTTGTACTTATTTAAGAATTGTCTAGACATTTATTGAAGTATCAGCTTACATGATATTCAACATGTTGTAGGCTTATACATTCAATAACTACTAATAAATAAATACTTCACCATCTATAAACAGAAATAGAGTGTAGAATCCTCTATAAATTATGATTCCTAGTGACTTCAAGTCACCGTCCAAGAATATCTAAAAAGAATAACTAAGTTTGAAACCAACACAAAATCCAAAATGTGACAAAAGAGAAAATTATATTAATCCCAAAACAAAGGACCTAAACATTTCAAATAGATCTAAAGCTTGTTCGGACATGGTGCTCACCCTCAAAATCAAGTCCAGATCACTATCTAGAATAAAAATTGCATATCAACTACCGAAAGATGTGCTATACTCAAAAAAAGTATAGTACATATAACATCAGTATATCAGTAAGAAATCGTAAGCATGATAGATCGGCTAAATTAACAATGTACAAGTTAGCAAGTCAAACAAGTATAAAAGTGATCCTAACAAAACTCAAAACTAGTGATATCAATCAGATACCTCATCATGGTTCAAATTAAAGTTCACAAATTAACTTTCTTAGGCATTCATACTCGTTACCACATGCGTTCATCAAAATAGCACTCAATGCATATGAATGAGTGCATGTATGCAATTCGTGCACATAATCTCTTACCCTTTTTTCTTATTATCATCAACATTATAACGTACTAGTGTGGTACCCAACTCATTATCACTCGATATCAATTGTACTAGAGTGGTACCCAATCCATTATCTCAACACATCATCACAATGCAATGAATTGCAATGCAGTTGTAAAATAACAAGCTATGCTAGAAAGAAATCCTAGATGTTTCAATAATGAAAAAACACAAAGCCAAGGATTTCAAGTTCAACGCAAACCATATCCTACCTCAACTGCTTTACACAAAGTAACCTTTAAGACACACTTTATCTTTTTGTTCTCATTCAATTCCTTCTTGATGTATACAACACAAAATATATACATATTTCAATGATTCATCCCCTTTCCACTACTAGGGATCAATGTAACCAATTTTATCTATAACTTATCCTATTTCATCATCTTAGAATTTTATTATCTTTTAAACTTCATGAACACAACTTGAATTAGAATAAATAGATGAAATCAAAGTCCTACTAGTGTTTTCTAATACCCTAGTATCATCATATGTTAGATTTATACAAATTTTCACCATTTTTCATAATTTTGCATAAAACATGTTAAACATAATTTCCACCATTATTTCATTTCTAGTGATTCTCAAAGGTTTAATAAAATAAATTCAAGAACAAAATGTAATTACTTACCTCCAAAGATGAAAACTTTGAAATTCCTATTAAAATTACCTTTCCATAGAGCTTTACTACGCTTTTTCTAATGTAGACAATGGAAAATTTTTCTGTGTTTTACATTAGAAAATTATTAAGTAAAAAAATTGCAGTTAATAATTACCGTTTTTATAGTATCGCTTCAACTGTAAATATTTCTATAGCAGTTTGTGCTATTTACTATTGGCCACCACTGTTGTTCCCATAACCATTATAGTGGTACTGCTGCAATGGTTCATTTTTGGGCTATAGTGGTTTGAGGCATAATCTTATTAGCTTTCCTCATTTTTCCTTATTTTAAAACAAAGGTCACAAATCTCAAAATCGAAAAACAACCCCTATGCTATAATTGAAGTTCTATAACATTGTTTTTGATGCCTAAAGATGCTATAAATTTCTCAACTTATTGGCTATCTAAATATCACATCAAATCCCACAAGAACAAACAACATTAAGACTAGATTGCATTCAGTTATCACACCCTTAACAATAATCCAAAACTAGACTAGACCTAAATTTTTCAAAATTTATCTAAGGGAGGTTTAGATGCAATTTTCAACTCATATAGCTGTGTAAGGACATTTTGGGCTGTTACATACGATACCAACTTACCACTTTTTCATCCCCTAATAACGACTAGCTCAAAATTATAATAAGTAGAATATATATCTATGTGTGTGTATATATATATATATATATACACATCTGAATCAATGGGTCTACTTCTATATCCCATACAGCCTCCTTAATAGTACAGTTCCTCCTCTAAACCTTCACATAACGAATAACTCATGTCTCCAACTTCCTCACATATTTAGCTACAATACCAATTGATTCCTCTTCATTGGAATGTCCCTTATCATACAATTTTGGATCCCAAAAAATAATACAGTCACCATCTCAGTGGTACTTTTTCAACAATGACACATGACATAGAGTGTGAACCCATATGTACTTCCTTTAACACCTTACATATCCTATGTACCTAGGGCCCAACTTGCCCTTCTGGAAGAATTGTATTACACCCTTCATGGGTGATACCTTCAAAAGTAACTTCTCTTTCTTTTCAATTTTCATATATCATTATTTTTATTTGTGTATTCCTTCTATCGGATTTGAGAAATCGTGAGCTTCTACTCTATGAATCTTACCTTATCCATAGATTCCTTGAGAATATTTACTCCAAAAGGACACACTTAAAATTCATTGAACCACCCAATTGGGGACCTATAACATTTAGCATATAAGGCCTCAAAAAGAGCCATATAAATATTAGAGTGGTAGCAATTATTGCAGCAAATATCACATAACAGTAAGTACTTGTCCACTGGCTCTAAAATCCATGACATAAGCCCGAAGTATATTTTGAAGAACTTGGATTGTCTATTGTCTCGCCCCAAACTGGCGCCCTGGTCATGACGGGCACCCCAAACCAACCAAGAACTAAGATGACCCCTTAAACTTATATCATAAGCATATTCATAATTAATGTTTGTGGAAGCAAGCCTATAAGATAAAGGAATTCAACATTTAAATTAAATAATGTACATATCTTAAGAACAAAATGTAATCCAATTACCCAACATCGTCTATGAAGACTCTAACTTTACAAATACTCCTAAGTCAGGACATGGCTCAACCAATGCCATAAAAATCCAAAATAATATAATACAAATATAAGAGAAATGAGTAATCTCCTTTTGGATGATGGAGGGCTCACCACTTATCACTAGTTGTCCAATGGGAATATCAAACAACCTAGCTCTGTACAGGGTCATACAAAAAGCCATCAGAACCTACACGATGAAACAATGTAGTGTCTGGGGATGGTAAGTACGGCGAGTACTGACATGAAATTCAAGAAAAGGGATAAAATATATGTATTTATTTACAGACAGTCACAAATCACACTCACACCAATTATATATATACAGGATTCCTTGAAAGGGAAAAGGAAATGCTACATGACAATTTAAAATTTAATCCTAAATGATATAGCTTTCACCATCATCTGGTAACTAATGGGTTGTTTGAGCAATCAAGTAACCCACAAGCTATATAGGTCTAGTACTCTCCAACCAGTAGGGCCACAGTCCATATTTTATGCACGTACTAATATTAAGCTAAATTCACAATAGACTATAGCCACCATATATATTATCCTTATGTTATGGACCATCCTCCAATTAAGGACACAATTTGTTCATCCAATTAAGGTACGACATCTCTATGCCAGCAAACATAAGTTTCAAACATTAGTCGTCGAGACTTATTCCTTCACGATGAGCTATACCATTTTCTTTAGAGCCCAATTAAATCATTTTGCTTATAATATGAATCATGGGGTCATTCATTGGAGCATATTTATAGGGATATCGTCATACGAACACTTGCAAGCCATTCATGTCATGCCAAGAACCATTGTAATAAACATTATCATCTCCATAATCACATTATTAAAAACCATGCTCACGTTATCCATTAACTTGCCTAAAATCCCTAAAATAAGTCATAAAGTTCAGTACTTCCAATATTTCAAAAGATAAGTTAAATCATGTAGAATCCTTGTTTAAAGCCAAATAAACAATGTGGGTTGAGGTTCATGTTGTTAACATCATACATATTTCATACTAATTTTGAAAAACCAAATTCCTAATTACATTATTACCATGAAAACATAATTAGTTTATAATCCACCATTTAAACCTTGAATGAACCATTAAAAAATTTAAAACAATTCAAGTGTTTAACAACCCATACACCCTCAACCCTAGTTTAATCCACCCTTTTAAAGAACTTAAATCTCAAGAAAATTGATGCATTAGTAGATTAATTAAAGAAAGGAGTGTGCAACATGTCTTTTTGATGGAAGTAATTTGAGAAAATCTGGAATCCTTAACTTTGAAGCTTGAACTCTAGCTTGAAATTTATATGAAGACTTGGATTAATTTCTCATACCCTTTAAAACAAAATTGATGAGAGCACATTGAGAAGAAACTTGAAGTTAAAATTTTTGGGAAAAACCCTTATTAGGTATTCTTTAGAATTTGAGAAGAAGGGGAATTTTTTATTTTGGTTATGAGATGAGGGAAATCACGATAGTATTAGTTATAAGAAGATGTAGGATGTAAATGACTAGTTTTCCCTTGAAAAACTTAAGGGAAATGTTTATTTTAGAATCCATGAGATCATGGGCGTGAAATTCCTTAACACGAAGGATATAGGCATGCCATGCTCTTATTACTAAGCAGAGAGGGAATGCCATACCCTTAGCATACACCCCCACTGGTTCGCTCATGGAAATGCTCGTAACTTTTCGCTCAAGTATCGGATTAAGATGGAGTTTGTGGAGCTGGAAAGAGGAGACTGTCATCTTTTATTTTGTTTGTCTTGAGCTCCCAAATGATATATATTCCAGAATTTACAGATATTCAATGTTGACCCTTGTATGATAGAGCACCAAAATTTAATTGATAACAAATGTTCTCAACTCAACTTTTCCCTAAGTGTTTCTATGAACATTATTCACATCGAAAGCACTTTGCACACTAGGAAAATAATCATGACACTTATATTTACATAGAAATCATTTGGTTTGGGTTTATACACATAGGAATGATACTGAAATTCTAACCTTAAAATGTAGGGTGTTACATTATCTCCCCCTTGAAATCATTCATCCCCAACTGATAGATAGGAACTTATTGAAGATTTAGAAGTACATAATAAAGGGTGTAACTTCTTATTAGGAATTCCCCCTCAACAAAACATACATACGCAACAAATAATAAAACCTTCCTGACATCACCAAGTAAATCGTGTAAGCATTAATCATGATATAACGAGACTCATCATAGATTGATCTTGGGAATGAGTTTTATGGATCATAATCATAAAAACATGATATACAAACAAAGTAAAGAAACAAAAATTAAAGTAAGATATGAATACAAAAGATAATCGGTTAGATAAAAAGCAGTTAATAAGAAGACACAATGGATGAATGAAAAGAAAACTAAGGGTTTATCAAACCCTAACCTTTTATTAAATTTCAAACAATATGCCTAACTCTTACATAGACCTCAAGGAAATTGGATTCAGAAGCAACCCATATTTCTAAACGATAAATCAACAGTGATTCCACACTTGCCACAAGAAAAAATACAAGTCTGCCTCACACTTTCAAAAGTGTTTACATTCATAATTTTTCAATTACTAAAAATGAACAGGGTGCTACCTATTTATAAGCAAAAGTCCATTTATTACAACTTGGGACAAAAAGTGACCCTAAATACTAATTGGGCTCGAAAGTGGCCCAAAGCCTAAATTGCACATTCCTATGGTCTTTGAGGCCTAATCTATCATCCAAATGCGATGTTGCTTCTTGGTCACTCAAAAGGGATCATCATATATAGCTTGTTCCCAAGCTATCCACCAATCACTTATATTGTTTCCTAGGATGACCATGTGATGGATCTTTATGTTTGGTCCTTACAAACTAGATAACCAAAGAGTGGAGCCAATTTGGCATGTACCAAATGACATCCCAAAAAAATATGGAAGAAAAAACTAAACTAAAATACGAATATAAAAGATAAAGGGATAGATAAAAAGAAAGTAGCATATAGCACAAAGGATTAATAAATAGAAAACTAAGGGTTTATCAAAACCCTAAACCACTATTCAATGACAAAAAAAGCACCTAACTCCTACGTAGACCTCAAGGGAATCAGATTCTCGAGCAACCCATGTTTCTAAATAATAAATCAACACAAGTAATTCCACGCTTGCCACAAACTATTCAAAGTTTGCCTCACACTTTCACAAGAGTTTACATTCATAATTAATCAATAACTAAAAAATGAAAAGGTATCCTAGCTATTTATAGGCAGAAGGACAGTTATTACAACTTGGACCCAAAAATGACCCTAAATCCTGATTGTGCTCAAAAGTGTCCCAAAGCCAAAATTATCACATTCCTATGCTCTTCGAGTCCCAAGCTATTATGAAAATGTGTTGTTGCTCCTTGTTCCCTAAAAAGGCATCATCAAATATAGTTCCATCCTAAAATATCCTCCAATCACTTATATTCTTCCCTAGGATGGTCAAGTTGAGGATCCTTACGTCTGGTACTTGAAGACTAAATCCCAAAAGAGTAGAGCTAATTTTCCCTGTATCACAAAATAACATATAAATTTTTCTAGTAATACTTAACCTAACTTTGATTGATACAAGATGCGGAATAAGAATTTTGTAGGACATAAGAATAGAAGCATACTCCACCTCCATTGATACATCTAATAGCCCCTTAAATTTAGTGACTCTTCTCAACCACATTTGCAACTATGAGTACCATACTTCACAATTTTTAATCTTCTAATTCCCTCGTGAAACACATAACTACATGAGCTTTAGTCTAAAAACACTCTTCACTCATATTAAATCCTAACCTAGAGTAAAAAGATGCTAGCTTATTCTATGGGACCCTATGCTATACATCATTCCATGAATACCGCTCTATCTTATCACTATAATCACATTATGTCTTATCAATGGTACGATCCACATAATACCATGGTTTTGGAATCTATCACCACAATATTCAAGCCTATCATTATTAAAACTACTTTATGGAACTGCCCATCAAAAAATATAAACCTCAATCAATTTCAAAAATATTTTCACCACATATCCCCTACCTAACTATTTCACATAACAAAAGTTCATATCACTTTTCCCGCATCATTTATAACCTTTTCTTGAGTATCCATACCAAAGTTTTATAGTAAGGAACATCCACACTCTTATCTAAACATTGCTACACTTCCTTTTCCACCATCATCCTAATATATGGAAGGTAATTTAGGACTGGAGTAAAAGCATCATGAATAGAAGTGAAACCATTCGATTATAATTTATATTTTTTTCTCTACTCAAGGTGAGGCCTATGATGTAAGATACGATCCAATAGGTTGTAACGACTCGATACTACCCCCTAGTTGTCACACGGTGCTAGGAACCACTAGTGATCTAAAGCTTACCCATGAACTGGCATACTCTTAAGCAACTGAATTATAACTTCATAGATAGCTATTTTGCTATACGGAAATATAATTATACTGATAATATAAAATAAATACAATACTGATAAATCTTTACAATCTAATAAATTTGAAGGAAAAAACCAAGATTTTCATGACTAACTCTGAGTGACATTTATAAGGCCTCTACTATACTGACTATAGATAGTTGGAACATGCCTCCAACTACCACAAATCAATACACATGGAAAATAAATAAATTTTACATAAACTAATACTGTCTGGAGTTCCCAAAAGAGGAGAAATCATCACCTGCTTTCTTGAATCTGCAACTGTCTGATCATGATGTGTGGGCTATAAATAGTACCTATATTATGTAACAATGTAGCTACACAGACGCATATGTGGATCAGTACTTATGGAATGCACTGAGTATGTAGGGGTGAATGTAATAAGTAAAATTGATATCATACATAACCTTTAAATATGCATGCTAAAGTCTAAGTAGGGGTAATTTTGATATTTCCCCACTTAACCTATTAAGGTCCCACGACTTCTAAACAACTTGGGAGGATATTTACCCTATTATTCTATCATTAAACACTTAGAAAAATTCTCTTAAATATTCTGCAATTCTCTTTAATGCTCTTGGATAAATTAAGGCTAGGGTTACTCTAAGGCGGTAAATTTGGGTCTTGTGTTGGTGATTTCCCTCTATCATCTTCGTAATTTAAGGAAAGATACTTCTCCCTCATTGTTAGTTCCAACTCAAGGCATGATTTATACATTGTTTTTATGGTATGATTATTGTATAATTTTGGGGTTTTAAAATATATGTTTGGGTTTTGGTTATAAATGTTTCATAATGGTTTTCCTATGTTTTAATTATGTTTTTACATATTTTAATGGTGGTTTGGATAATTTCTTTCCTAGGAATTATTAATTGGTATTTGGTTTTTGTTTGGGAAAGACTATGCCCCCAACATGTTTGATAAAATACCTATGATAATGCTTTTACTATATTATGCAACTTTTAATGGATCAATTGCTTTGTATGGTTTGGTAATTGAACCCTAAATGGTATATATGGTTTAAATGGTTTGGAATAGTTAATTGGTGAGTTCTTGGTGGTAATGGTTATGGTCAATTAAACTGTCTTGTGGGGAATAATGGAATCCTGTAAGTAAACTTGTTAATGAACAATTAGTGGGGTACATGGAACTCCCCCTAGAAACTTATTAATGGTACACTTGTGGGGTACACGAGACTTCCCCAATTTAATTAGATAATTTAACCTATGGGGTACATGGTAATTCTCTAAGGTTGTCTATGGTCATTATTTGCAAACTATAGTTAGTATGATGATAATACTACTCATAGCCTTTTTAAATAATAATAGATTAATGACTTGGCTTGATGGACATGGATTTAATTGGGACATAATAGTGTGATATCCAAGCTCACCATAATGGTGCAAGTCTAATGGGTGGACACCTGAAACTCATATTGGCCGACATGAGGGTTTGGTCATGGTGACCATATATGATAGCATGAGGTATATGGGAATCCTCTAGGTAAACTGTATATATGTTTCATAGAGAGTGAGGGTACTTGGGAATCCCCTACTCTTATGGTATTTGTAGTTCATGTGGCTACACACATTGAGGCTCATTCAGGGGGTTACACTAGAACCATATAGCGTATTGCTGGTTTTAGGATGGTTAAGCTACATATACCCAGTTTAATAGTTTTAAATGCATGTTAAACCCAATTTTTTTTCTCAACCAGGTTATATATATATGTATGTATATATATATGTGTATGTGTGTGTATATATGTAAGTTTTGTGTGCATATAGTTGATTTACTTGGACGTATTGGTTGGTATTATTTTATCCCTATCCTAAGTACTTTCTATCATTCACCCGCTAATATAAAGAAAATCATCAGAGTGATAAAAGCAACAAATGTAGAAGGTGTATGTTTTGTCTTTTATTATCAAAAGGATGTGGCGTACCAAAATTATGAGGAATGAAATGAGGTAAAGGGTGATATTGAGGAGTTCTCTGAATTGGGAAACCTTATCTAATGCTTTTCTAGAATGATTCTTTCATTAGGAGATGGCGAAAGAAAAATTTGAGGAATTTTTTAATCTGAAGCAAGGAAAGATGTTGGTCAAGGAATATACATTGAAGTTTCATCGGTTGTAAGGGTATGCTTTGGATTTAGAGGTAGATATGAGGGCCAAGATAAGGAAGTTTGCCTCAGTGTTGTCCCGAGAGTTGATCCCTTAAATAAAAATTGATTTTCTAATCAAGGATATGATTATTTATAGGTTGGTTGTTCATATATATGGGTGGAGGAAGAAAATAGAAAATAGGCTATGTTTAGGGAAAGGTAGAGCAAGAAGTTTAGGTCATCAAAATAAGGTGGTGCTTACAAACAAGGTGGTAGGGATGGTGGTAAATGACTAAAGAAGAAGTGGAGGAGATCTATAACCTTTTCTACAGCTAGTGCTCCATACTCAAAGCCTTTGAATGATAGGCATCAGTAGGTCAGTGATAACTTTAAGGAACAAGGTGCCCAATCTTACGCAAGCAGGGCACAATCAACTTCTTCATGCCCTCCTAGTTAGTTTTATGGTAGGTTCCACAAATTTTTTTGATATGAAGGAGGGGATAAGTGGTTTAAATATTGTCAGCAAGGTCATATGCTCAGGAACTATCCAATCAATGAGGGTGCTTCTAGATCAAGTAAGTCTCCAGTTGTTTCATCTTCTGCTCCTGGTACTGGAGTTGGTCAGAATACGTTATATGGTCTTGCTACTCAATAAGAATCTAAGGCATCTCCTGATGTTGTGACTAGTATATTACAGTTTTTTTCTCGTGACTTGTATTTCTTGCTTGATCCAGGGTCCACTATTTTTTATCTGACCCTATATATGTTTGTATCCTATGATTTTTATCCTGAGATCATTTTCAACCTTTTTTCTATTTATACCCAATAGGTGACTCTGTGATTACTAAGAGGGTCTTTAGAAGGTATGAGGTATCTATTGGTAGTAGGAAGGTTTTGGTGGATTTGTTTGAACTTGATATGGTGGATTTTGATGTTATTCTTGGAATGGATTACTTACACTTTTGTTACGTGTCCTTAGATTGTCGGACGTATTATGTTGTCTTTAGTTTCCCTGGCAAACAAATTATTGACTGGGAGGGTAGTTCCCTAGCTCCTACAGGGAGGTTTATTTCTTATCTTAGGGCATGGAGATTAATCTCCAAATGGTGTATCTATCATTTTATAAGGGTTCAAGATTATAACTCGAGATGTCCTTCTTTTCATTAGGTTCAACTGGTTAATAAGTTTTCTAAGATCTTTCCTAATGAACTTCTTGGTGTTCCTGCGGATAAGGAGATTGAGTTTGGTATTGATTTTGTTCCGAATACTCATCCAATATCTATTTCTCTATAAAAAATGGCTTTGGCTAAGTTGACGGAACTCAAGGAGCAACTTAAGGATCTTTTGGTTAAGGGTTTTATCTGTCCTAGTGTTTCACCATGGGGTTGACCTATTTAAATCGTACATAAGAAGGATGGTTCCCTTCGGATGAACATTGATTATAGGCAGTTTAATAAGTTAACAGTTAAGCACATGTTTCCTCTTCCACGGATAGATGACATATTTGATCCATGAAAGGTGTTATGTTGTTTTCCAAGATTGATATTAGATAGAGGTATCATCAACTTACGATTCGAGAGGTGGAAATCCCTAAGACAGCTTTTCGAACTTTGTATGGGCACTTTGAGTTCTTGGTTATGTCACTTGAGTTGACTAATGCTCTGACAACATTAATTAGTTTAATGAATAGGGTTTTATGGCAGTTAACGGATCTTTTTGTCACTGTATTTATTGAGGACATCCTGGTGTGTTATAAGAGTGAGATGTAGTAGGCTAATCATCTCTGCGTGCTATTGCAGACTTTCATGGAACAATACTTGTATGCCAAGTTCTCTAAGTATGAGTTTTGGTTGAACACTATATTTCTAGTGAGGGAATCATGGTGGATCCACAAAAGGTTGTTATGGTTAAAATGTAGCCTAGACCCATGACTCCACCAATATTTGGAGCTTCTTGGGTTTAGCAGGTCATTATAGGAGGTTTGTGGAGGTTTTTTCTTCAATTGTTTCCACACTTATTAAGTTGACTCAAAAGAAGGAAAAGTTTTCTTGGTCGGAAGCTCGTATAGGTTGTTTCAAGAAGCTTAAGGATAAGCTAACATCAGCTCTGATTTTGACATTGCCTGAAGGTAATTAGGGGTTTGTGGTTTGTTATGATGCGACTCAAGTAGGACTTAGTTGTGTTTTGATTTAACATAGGAAGGGGATATCCTATACTTCCAGGAAGTTAAAGGTGCCTGAGAGAAATTTATCTTACTCATGATTTGGAGCTTTTAGCAGTCAGTTTTTCTTTGAAAAACTGGTGGCATTATTTATATATAGTGCACGAGGACATATTTTCTGGTCATAAGAGACTACAATATGTGTTCACTTAGAAGGAGCTAAATCTCAGGTAGATGAAATGGATAGATCTTCTCAAGCACTATGATATTAGTCTTCACTACCACCCAGGTAAGGCTAACATGGTTTTTGATGCTCTTAACAGGCTATCTATAGTGAATTTGGATTATGTAGAAAAACGAGAAATAGGGGTTGGTGATAGAAATTCACCGCTTGTCTAATCTTAGAGTCCTTCTTCTCAATTTCGTGGATGGTGGTGTGATGGTTCAGAAAATGGTTTGCTCATGTATTGGTGTGTAAATCAAGGAAAAGAAAATACGTGGTTGTATATTCATAAGATTGTAAAGATGCATGGAGTACCTGTTTTGATTATCTCTAGTTGTGTTATGCACTTTTCATCTCACTTCTGGTGGTATTTTCAGAAGGGTTTGGTATCTAAGGTAAGTCTGAGTAGTGCTTTTTATCCACAGATAGAAGGGCAAGAAGAAAGGACTATTTAGACTTTTGAGGACATGCTTTGTATGTGTGTGATTGACTATGGTGGTAGCTGCGTTAATCATCTACCTCTTGTAGAATTTTCTTATTACTATAGTTACCATTCTAGTATTGGAATGACCCCTTTTGAGGCATTGTATGGTAGGACGTGTTGATCTCTTATAGGGTAGTTCGTGATTTGTGAGGAAAATATATTTGGTCTGGATTTGGTTTATTAGGCTATGGAAACAGTTAAGGTGATTTGGGATAGGCATACAGCTTCTCAAACTCGCCAAAAGTCCTATGCTGATGTAAGACATAGTGACTTAGTGTTTGAGGTTAGGGATAAGGTGTTCCTAAGGTTATCTCTCATGAAGGGTATAATGCAGTTTGGGAAAAGGGGGAAGCTCAGACCCCTGTATATTGGTTTTTATATGGTATTGCGGAGGTTTGGTAATGTGGCATATGAAATGGAGTTGCCTTCTAGTCTGAGATCTATTCATCCATTATGTCATATCTCTATGTTGAGGTAGTGTCTTTGTGATTCTTTTATGGTAGTGCCTTTGGAGGGATTAGGTATCGCAAATTCCTTATCTTATGAAGAGATTTCGGTCAAAATCTTGTACTAACACATTCAGCGGTTACAGACCAAGGATGTCGCCTCGGTTAAGGTTCTATGGCGGAACCATAAGGTGAAAGAGGCTACATGGAAAGCAAGAGCAGACATGATGTCCAAATATCCGTATTTGTTCTCGGTTCCAAATATTCGTGCAGATGGTATGTGTTCTAGGTTTATACTTTAGAATGCAAATGACTCTACTTGATTTTTTTACATTTTATTAAACTTAATAGTAGAGTCATCTAAAGGGTGTAAGTAGTGCTTGTACTACCTTGTCCATCATTCAGGGATGAATGATCCTAGTAGGGGAGGCTAAAACACCCTAGGTTTTGGTCCTTATCAATTTTTTTGGATTTTTGAATTTTGGACAATATACGACTAGTGGATACCAATCGTATAATGGGGTACGAGTGGTATGCTTGATTCGTATGTTAACCAGTGTTTGTTGGTGGTATTGGATGGGTTTATGGAATGGGTACGAATTTTGTTAGTATGATTTGTATGGATGGATATAGGTCACTTGGATTAGGTTTTACCTTTACTTGATCTGAGACGTAGGAAAATAATTTAGATCTAAGTAAGAGTGTCTCACCATGAGACATAAGTCAACGTACTAGTCATACTATGGACCCGTATAAAGGGTAGTTTTCAAACCTCCTGTTATTCTATTCTTCCAAGGGTACGGGTCCAGGGTACTAATCATATGGATTGGATACAACTTTTTTCGGGTGAGTCGTTAACGGACAATGTTGATTCTAAATGGAAGGCTCAGGGTACGAGTGGTGGGTACCACTCATATGGAAGGGTTCGATTGTTATGGTGAGTCATACCCATATGCGAGATATTAATAAAGTTTAAGTAGGGGTAATCTAGACATTTCCCCAATTTACCTATTAAAGTTTCGCGACTTCTAAACCACTTGGGAGGTTATTTACCATATTATTCTATAATTATACACTTATAAAAAACCTATTAAACATTCTACAATTACCGTAAGGCTCTTGGTTAAAGGAATGCTAGGGTTTCACTAAGGTGGTCAATTTGGGACTTGTTTTGCTGATTTCTCTCCATCATCTTCTTAATTTAAGGCAAGATACTTCTCCTTCATTGTTAGTTCCAACTTAGGGAATGATTTATACAATGTTTTCATGGCATGATGTTTGTATGATTTTGAGGGAATGATTTACACAATGTTTTCATGGCATGATGTTTGTATGATTTTGGGGTTTTAAAATATATGTTGGGGTTTTGGTTATAAATTCTTGGTTATGGTTTTATCATGTTTTTATTATGTTTCTAAGTGCTTTAATTGTAGTTTGGATAATTGGTTTCATGGGACTGGTTAATTGGTATTTGGTTTTTGTTTTGGAAACACTATGCCCCATAAATATTTGATAAAATGCCTATGATAATGCTTTTACTATATTATGGAACTTCTAATTAAACTATTGCATAGTATGGTTTGGTGATGGAACCCTAAATTGTATAGATGGTCTAAATGGTTTGGAATGATTAATTAGTAAGGTCTTGGTGGTCATGGTTATGGTTACTTAAAACTTCCTTGTGGGGTACAATGGAATCCCCCAAGTGAACTAGTTAATGAACAACTTGTGTGGTACATGGGGCTCCTCCAAGCAACCTAATATGGGAACACTTGCGGGGTACACAGGACTCCCTAAGTTAAATGGATAATATAACCAATAGGGTACATGGGGGAATCCTCTAAGGTCGGATAAGGACATTTGTTGCAAACTGTAGTCGGTATGATGATACCACTACATTTATTCTTAGATTAATGGTTTGGTTTGATGGAAATGGCTTTAATTGGGAGATATTGGCGAGGTCTGATAGCTAACCTTGAAGGTGTGAGTACAATGGACGGAGACTGAAAACTCATGTTGGCCGACATAAGGGGTTGGTTATGGTGACCATGTATGATACTATAAGGTGCATAGGAATCCTCTAAGTACAATGTACATATATATCATGGAGAGTAAAGGTTAACGGAAATTCCCTACACATATAGTATGTCCGATTTGTGAGGATACACACATCGGGGCCCGTTCAAGGGGTTACACTGGATCCATATAGCCCCTTGGTGGTTTTAGGACGGTTAAGATACACATACTCATGTTGATTGTTTTAAATGCATGCTAAACTCTGTTCACTTTTTCCGCCATGGTGTTATATATATATATATATATATGTAACAATATATATATATATAGATACGTATGGTTTTTGTGCATATGGTTGGTTTACTTGGTTATATTAGTTGGCAATATTTAATCCTGATCCTGAGTACTTGCTAGCGTTCACTCGCTAATCTATCCTCGGGCGGCTGTATCACCATGCAATACAGGAACGGCCCATTCTACTCTTTTTTTGTGCTTGGACTTGGGATCATCTCGGTTCGATTAAAGTGGTGAGATTCAATATTTTTGAAGGCTCTATTTCACGTGCATGGAGGTTGTTAAATACTTTGGATTATTTATGGATCTTTGTTTTAGCAATGGTTGGGGGCATGTCCTAACTGGATATTACTTTTCTTTTGTATAGAGGCTTTTGTGGAACTTCTATGGGTCGGCATGGGTGGGATCGGTAGTGGTGTAAACCATAGTATTTGCATTAGCATTGGGGCTGACACTGTTGGACTAAATTTCACATTGTTTAATTCTTTTATGATTATTTATGGAACTTGGTTTTGTTATTTCTTTGGTTATAGTTTATGGCTCTGGTTTAGTTAAGGATATCAGTTGGGTTTGTGATGGTTGGACTCGTTTTGGTCGGTCTTGGTCATAGACCTATCCAAGAGTCTAGATTTGAATAATTACACATTATCTTGTTAAACATTTGAAATTAATCTGACTCAAGGTGCGAGTTTGGACGGTTGTGTTGGTATTAGGGGTGGTCACAGTCCTGGTCGGACTTGGGATGCACAATATGACAAGGCCCCCGGTCGGGACACGTCACTACAATTGAGTTAATCCATATTTAAAAGCCTCTAAAACCTTTGTTATTCCTTATGGGGCATATCATCTCTAACTATGCTTGATGATCCCACACATAGTAAGGCCATACAATCATGAAAAAAGCGAAACAGTATTTTATGCTCTAACGAAGAAAGAATCTTTTTTTAGTAAATAAATAATTTTATTCAACCAAGTGAACGCTTATATTTCAAGACTAAAACTAGGGCCTTGGCCGTGACTGGCATCCCTATCTCATGAGGATAGTATTATAAAGAAATTATGAAAGCCTACCAATATTATAATTGAACTTCATAAGTAATAACAAGAAATAACAAAATAAAACAATAAAAAAAAGAAATCCAAATCTAGAAACAACACCTGACAACTGTCTACAAAGCCTCTATCTGTAGAATTATCAATAAAGTTGGAACATGACCCAGACTATGCCAAAAGAACTCAAAAGTACTATAATAGTAGAAAAAACTAAAAATAAATAAGGCTTTCCAAATGATAGAAGGTACATCACATCCTACCAGCTGTCAAAATAAAATACCGAACAACCTAATCTTGCACAAGGTCACTAGAAAAGGCATCAAAACCAACATCATAAAATCATGTAGCATCCAAGGATAGTCTATACGGCGATACTGTTATCTAACCCAAGGAAAGGGATAAATATGTATTAACCAAAAATCAGTAATTAAACATATGTTCAGCAATCATTAGTATAATAGAATGCCTAAAAAGGGGAAAGAAACATGAAACATTACCATTTAAAATTTAATCATGAACTATGTAACTTTCACCGACCTCCAGGCACCCACAAGATATATGGGTTCGACTTTCCCCACTGTAAGGGCCCCAATCAATGTTGGCCACATGGACTGTGGATTTGGCTAAAGTCACCAATAGACAATGGCCGCCCAATATAATAACTCTTTACTATAAACATTTAGCAAGCACACGGTGGTCATAGATCCTCAATATCGTGAAATATGGTTTGAAATATTGGTCACAAGTACTACACCTTCTTGTTCAAGATATACAATTGCCATTAAGCCCAATGAAAACCTTTTTAAGACACCCTCAGCTAACACGGACTTTTTGAAAATACAGAATTATCTAATAGTGATAAGCTGAAAATTTGAGTAACTAAGTCCACAAACTATGAGTACTCACCAACTGTCGGGATGTAGATGGAGATGCTCAAAATTACTCACACTACTAGAACTGAGCATCAGAATCTACATTATGAGACAATGTAGCACATAGACGTATATGTGGATTTGTACCTTGTGGATGTACTGAGTATATGTGGGTAAAATGCACATGTAAAACTAAGTCTCAATAATCTTAGTAATTTGTAAAACAATGCATGCTAAATGTAAATGACCCACATAAGATGGAATATCTGAGAAGCTGAGAATCATAATCATGAGAATAAAATCATACGTTATAAATCTAGTGAGCCATAAATTTTAATTCTGAAAGTTGTGCTAGTGATGTTTCGGTAATTCATGTTGTCTAAGTGTAGAAAAGACTCACTTTTATATCTAAAATCTTAAAGCTGGAGTCTGTAGTTAATATTTTCTGTAAAGCATAATCTGAATATAGTTGTGAGCCTTTACACTTAGTTTTCTAATAGTTTTTCTATTATTCTTTTCTATTATGATATTATCTTAAATTTTTAGGGAGGTTCTTCTAACCGACATAAACCATGTGAGCTAACATGGAGTACAATGTCTTTTTTCCCTATGGGGAAAACCTCACAATGGGGAGAGGTGTCATACTATTTGCAAGAAGTATATCCTAATCTAAGTTATCATATCTGTATCTTTCATCCATATAGAAATGGGAATAATCTAATAATCTGTATCCACATTGGCTACATAGTTCTATGGAAGATAGGGCACACTAAACCCACACTTCTCGCTCGATGCTAAATACTACTCCCTTTAAATTTGTATGCTCATTCCGTTGGAAATCCACTTTAAAATATAGCATAAGGGACTATTCTGAAACCAATTATGCATTTATCTAATTAAATCTGTATATAAAGGTAATCCAATTTTTTTAATCTGTAAAGTGGATTCCAAATCTTATTTGAGGATCAAATGATCAAATCTTTACTGAAAATCTGAAAATAAACTGATCATCTAATTCTTAAACCATAATATTTCTTGAAATAATAATATTCAATCATACGATAGTAACCCATGCATAAATCTCATGTCAAGACATCATAATAATCATGCTTGGTAATGAAAACAATTATAATTCATCTAAAAATCTAGAACTTACTACAATAGGCATGAAAATATGAAAATAAGCATGCAATTCATCCTCTAAAAAACGTAAAATCTCATTATCTTGCAATTAACAATAATGGGAATGAATCCTAATTTAAAACATGGAAAAAATCCAAAATCATATAAATTTGAAATAAAAACACGGTTTTGGGTAGAAGGATGAAAAAGGATCCTTGTTCATAAACCCCCCATACCTTAATAGATGAAATTTTTATGAAAGCCTGTACTTGAATCTCTATTGGTGTTTTTGATGATGAACTCTTGATTATCTTAATTTGGGAATCCTCAATTTGATTTTTCCGTGAGAAACAATGGAAGAATTTGATTTATTGGAGAGTAAGCTTTGAGCTCTAGGGTTTTCTTTGTGAGAGAATGAATGAACATAAGCATAAAGTGCTTAGAATAGGCTTTATTTCCTTATTTTTGACGAATTGGGCGCTTGGGAATTTAACAAAGAGCTCTTTTTAAAACTTTCTTCAGAAGTGGAAAATTCTGACTTTGCATGCCAATGCAACCTTCCTCTATCACGGTGGCTCACTGAATAAGGGAGAATTGAGAAATTGGACTCCAACACGATATGGTGTAATCGCGTTGGGCCACTGGACAAGGTACGAGTCCCATTTTGGCCATCACTGTGATGCGCCACCATATTGGAGAACTATTAGAAAAGGACGATGGGGACCTAGAAATTCTCCGCGATGCCGACCAATCGCAAAGGTCCACTGGAAATTGACAATTGTAAAATTAGCCCTCTCTGCGATGTGGTGCTTGCCTAAATGGCATACTATTTTACTAAAAACGTCATAACTTCTCAACTGAGTGTCGGATTTGTGAGAAATCTATATCAATGGAAAGCCTATTCCATTATCTATACAATGGAGGGTCTAAATCTAGAAAATTTCACATTAAACAATTATTTTTCATTTTTAAAGATAACCCTAGACATTTTAGGAATGAAATTAAGCTAGGAAAAGTATGGGGTATCACAATATATCCCCCTTGAGAATATTCATCCTTGAATGTAGCTTGTTAAGCTGAAATTACTAAGGAGTCTGAGGCTATAGTATATAATGCACAACTGTGATAACTGTATGACTGAATTAAAAACATACTGAGTTACCGAACTGATCTGCGAGTCTATGAATTTATATGAAAATATCTATTTGGCTGAATCTGAGACTGGAAAAGAACTGAATGAAGGAAGACTATTACTTTCGACTTAATCTGAGTTTGTGTAGAAGAGATGGGGGTACTTGCTAGGCATGTGCTTCTGCTTCCCAAGTAGCATCCCCAACGGACTGATTTCGCCATAGAACTTTGACAAAGGGAACTTTTTTATTCCTTAGTCTACGAATTTGATGATCAAAAATCCCTACTGGAACTTCTTCATATGAGAGGCTGTTCTGAATATCTGTAGTTTCTAAAGATACTACAGTAGCTGAATCATCCATGCACTTCTTCAATAAGGACACATGGAACATTGGATGAATTGAGGATAAATCTACAGGTAGCTCAAGCTCATATGCTACCTTCCCAACATGACTCAAAATCTAGAAGGGACATACAGATCGAGGGATAAGATTTCTATTTTTGCTAAATCTCTTCATCTCTTTCATGGGTGCAACTTTCAAATACATAAGGTCATCAACCTTGAACTCTAGATCTCTTCTTCTTACATTAGCATAAGATTTATGATTATGTTAAGATGTTTTAAATCTCTCTTGAATCAACTGAACTTTCTCCTAGGCCTCAAACACCATGTCTGGCCCAACCAAAGCTACCTCACCCTATTCGACCCAACCAATTGACGATCTATATCTTTTCTCATAAAGAGCTTCAAATGGGGCCATCTGAATACTAGCATGGTAACTATTATTATAAGAGAACTCAATCAACTGCAAATGCTCATCCCAACTGCCTTTTAAATCAAGAACACATGCACTCAATATATACTCTAGAGTCTGAATGGTCCTTTCTGCCTAACCATCTGTTTATGGATGAAAAGCTGAACTGAGATGATCTTGGGTACCAAGACCCTTCTGAAAGGCTCTCCAAAACTGAGAGATAAAATGAGTAACCCTATTAGAAATGTTGCACTAAGGAACTCTATGCAATCCAACCAACTCTCTGATATACAACTTGGCATAATCTTCAGTTGTGTAGGATGTGTGAACTAGAAAGAAGTACGATGACTTAGTCATTCTATCTACAATGACCCAAATCAAATTATGTTGACGATATGAATGGGGTAATCTATCCACAAAGTCCATACTTACCTTTTTCCACTTCCAAGTGGGAATATAAAACTTTTTCAATGAACCACTAGGTCTTTAATGCTCTACCTTAACCTATTGACAAGTTGAACACTTGGCTACAAATTCTACTATATCTTTCTTCATACCACTCCAACAATAGATTTCCCACAAGTTGCGATACATATTTTTAGCTCCTAGATTGATGGAGTAATAGCACCATGCGCTTCTACCATAATCCCCTACCTCAAATCATCAACATATGGCACCCATAGTCTACTCTGGTATCTCAGTACACCATTTTTCCCTTGGGAGAAAACCTCTACCTTTTGGTCTTTAATAGACTCATTAAGTTTGACCAAACTAATGTCCTTCTCTTACTTCTCTTTCACTTCCAAAACTAGAGAAGATTAAGAACTACTGTGAACCCAAACATTCCCTTCAGCTGAATCAACAAACCTCATACCCAGTCTAGCTAACCGATGAGCTTCTCGAAGTGGCTCCTTCTTATCATCATCCACATGAGAAAAACTGCCCATAGAAAATCTACTAAGGGCATCTTCCACTATATTGGCCTTTCTTAGATTATATAACTCACTCATATCGTAATCCTTTAACAATTCTAACCTCCTTCTCTGACAAAGATTTAACTCTTTTTGACTAAACACATACTGCAAGCTTTTGAGATCGGTGAACAAATCAACATGGCCCCCATAAAGATAATATCGCTAGATTTTCAAAGCAAACATAACAATAGCTAACTCAAGATCATGGGTAGGGTAGTTCTTTTTGTGAGGCTTAAGTTTTCGAGAGTCATAGGCTAAAACCTTACCTCTCTACATCAAAACACTACCCATACCAATTCTAGAGGCATCATAATAGATAACAAAACCATCTTTACTATTAGGTTACGCTAAAATCAGGGCTGAAGTAAGATGAGTCTTCACCTCCTAAAAACTCTTCTTGCAGGAATCTGACCACTGGAACTTAACCTTCTTTTGAGTTAATCTA
This sequence comes from Capsicum annuum, assembly GCF_002878395.1. Classification (NCBI taxonomy): domain Eukaryota; kingdom Viridiplantae; phylum Streptophyta; class Magnoliopsida; order Solanales; family Solanaceae; genus Capsicum; species Capsicum annuum. The sequence continues at coordinate 195,299,864 of NC_061115.1, forward strand.
GACATAGGGGATACAATAGATGAGATAACCTCAACGTAAAGTATGTAATAGCTGGCTAAACCCAAGAAACATCTAATGTCTGATGGAGATTTTGGTCTTGGCCAATTCCTTACTACTTCTGTCTTTCAAGGATAAACTCTAATGCCATCACTGGAGACAATATGACCAAGGAAAGCTAACGACGTTAGCCAAAATTGATACTTTTTGAATTTGGCAAACATCTAGTGATATCTAAGAGTTTTCAATACAATCCTAAGGTGGTCTGCATGATTATCCTCACAACAAGAATAGACAAGAATATCATCAATAAAGACTATGACAAACATGTTCAGATACTGTTTGAACACTCTATTCATCAAATCCATAAAGGCTACTGAGGCACTTGTTAGCCCGAATGACATGACTAGAAACTCAAAATAACCATAACAGGTTCTAAAAGATGTCTTTTGACTATCACATTCTCTTACTCTTATTTGATGATAGCCGGATCTAAGGTCTATCTTTGAGAAGTAACTTGCACCTTGGAGTTGATCAAATAATTCATCAATTCTAGGAAAAGAATATTTTTTTTGACTGTGACTTTAATTAGCTGATGATAGTCAATTCACATATGCAAAGAACTATATTTCTTTTGCAAGAATAGGATAGGAGCACCGAATGGAGAGACACTAGGCCTTAATGAAATATTTATCTAAAATATCTTTAAGCTTCTTTTTAACTTTTTAAGCTCGGCGAGAGCCATACGATATGGAGGAATATAGATAAGATGAGTATCTAGGAAAAGTTCAATACCAAATTCTATTTCCGTATCGAGAGGTACTCCTGCCAAATCTTTGAGAAACAAATCAGGAAACTCAATGACTAGACTGACTGATAAATTATTTGAGTATCAGACTTAGTATATTTGACTTAGACTAGATGATAGATACACCCTCTAGAGATTACCTTTCTGGATCTAAGATAAGATATGAAGTGACACTTAGGAGATACTGAATTTCCTTCCAACTCAAAGAATGGCTCATCTTGAAACTGAAACTTCACTACTTGGGTACGACTATCTATAAATGCATAATAGTACAAAAGCCAATCAATGCCAATAATATGGTCAAAGTCAACCATATCTAACTCTATTAGATCCGCTAACATGATTTTATAAAGGAAAATGATAGGATACTTCCTATAGATCTATTTGGAAACAATTGACTCACTCACTAGTGTAGAAAGTAAGAAGGGCTCAGGGATTTTTCAAAACCTATTTCAAAATAGACTGCAACTAAGGGGGTCATATAAGAGAAATTTGACCCAGGGTCTAACAATACATAAACATCAAAATGAAAGAGACGAAGTATACCAGTAATAGCATCTCGTGAATCCCCATCCTCCTGATGAGATGTTAAATATTAGAACCAGTTTTTACATTGATCGACACCGGTATAGAAGGATGCACCTTGAGAAGGGACTGGGTGACCTAGACGAGCTGGTGCACTAGTAGCCTAAGTTTAAGGACGAACATCTTTGTTCCCGTGCTTAGCATGCAGACATTCTCTAATTACACGAACTAACTTACAACCATAACAACCTTTTTGTTCCAACAAACACTCACCAGGATGATTTTTACCATACTTAGAACATGAAGGATAACTGGGTCTTCCACTAACACTACTCTAATATCTGGACATAGAAGAATTACCCCACTACTCCTGCCTAGCTCTGAGAGCGGGAGCACTAGTTGAAGATGGTGCTGGCATAGATAAATAATACTAAAACTGCAAATGGTTTCCCCCTTGAGACCTAGCCTGGCCATACACAAACTACCCTATTCTAGCCTTATTATTTCCCATCTCACTTCCCTTCAACTTTTCTACCTCAACTTGCTGAGCATTAATAATCAATCTAGTAAGATTCATATTTCCAATAAGCATGTCAGTCCTACACTCCTTCACTACCAAGCTACATAAGCTAGTAACAATCTTACTCATACTTGCCCTAGGGTCATCCATCATATCAGGGTCATGATTAGACAATTGATTGAACTTAAGGCACTAATCTTTCATTGTCATTCAGCCCTACCTCAGGTTTACAAAATCCTCTATCTTAGATTCTTTCATTTCACATGGAAAGAACCTCTCCAAAAATGCATTCTAAAACACTTGCCAACTCATAGTAGTTCCATTCACACCTTTACCATTCCTCCATATAACTACCCAATCATACGCAATATTATTCAACCTAGAGGATACCAAATCTACACTATACTCCTCAAAAACATATATAATCTGTGTGTTCTTCTTCACCTCATCAAAATAAAGATGCGGGTCCTCACCTGCCTTCGATAAAAAAAACTCTTGCGAATTTATCCTTATGAAAAATCCGATTTTGGCTGCCGTTAAATCATTATTCTGATGAAGTGGGATTATTACTGATGGTTTTCCTAATCTTTGGCAATCACTTTCATGGATAACGCCTAAAATACAACTGATAACTCAGCATAGAATACATTCTCACTTAGAGAATCGGTGGGCTAGGGTGGATGGTTACCATTTCTGCGGGCGTTAGCTCGATAAGGAGGCATATTAAACTATTATGTGAAAGCACAAGTTAAAAGTAGGTAGAGATACTGTAAGAATGATAGATCATGAAAAAAAGAGATTATTTCCTAAGGACCTCCCGTAGCCTCTTACTCGTAAATGCGACATACTTCACACCCATGATCAAAACTTTTTGTAATATGACTTGTATGACTTAGTAAGAATTTTATTAACCGTAGGCTCTGATACCAAATTTGTAATGCCCCGAAACCTGGTCTGGAGCCTTAAGCTAACCCCTCCTACCTTCTACTAAGTCAGAATCTCATAATAAAAAAGTCATAGACATAAGAGTCATACTTATGTGTAAAATTGTCTGAACATAATATCTGAAAATAATGTCTAAAACCTCGATACTGAATAATCTATATCAAAACTAGCAGTTTGACAAGCCTCTACTATTAATATCTAGAGAGCCACTGGGACAAACACCCAGCTTACTCAGACTGTCTCAAAATACAAAATCATCTTATACTGATAAGCTAAAAATTTGAATAACTAAGTCCCAAAACTATGAGGACACACCAATTATCGGGATGTAGATAGAGATGCTCGAAATTACTCACGTTGCTGAAAATGAGCACCTGAAACTACATTATGAGACAACGTAGCACATAGAAGTATATGTGGATTAGTACATTGAAGATTTACTAAGTATATGGGGGTGAAATACATAAGTAAAACAAAGTCTAAATAATCATAATAATTTGTAAAAAAAAATGCATGTTAAATGTAAATGACTCACATAAACTGGAATATCTAAAAAGCTGAGAATCATAATCATGAGAACAAAATCATACGTTATAAATCTAGTGAGCCTTAACATTTAGTTCTTAAAGTTGTGCTAGTGATCTGTCTATAAATCATGTTGTCTAAGTTTAGAAAGGACTCATTTTATATCTGAAATATAAAAGCTGAAGTCTATAGCTAATATTTTTCTGTAAACCATAATCTGAATAAAGTTGTGAACCTTTACACTTAGTTTTCTAAAAGCTTTTATGTTATTATTTTCTATTATGCTATAAGCTTAAAACTTTAGGGAGGTTCTTCTAACCGCCATAAACCATGTGAGCTAACATGGATTCCAATGTTTTGTTCCCATATTTGGAACACCTCACGATATGGAGATGTGTCATTCTCTTGCCAAGGAGTATAACCTAATCTAAGTGATCACATCTGTACATGTCATCCATACAGAAATAGGAATAATCTGATAATCTATACCTATATTTTCTACGTAATTCTGTGTAATATAGGGCGCGCTAATCACACACTTTTCGCTTGGTGCTAAATACTACTCACTTTTAATTTGTATGCTCATTCGGTTGGAAATCCACTTTAAAGTCTAACATAAGGGTTATTCTACATCCAACTATGCATTTATCTAATTAAATCTGTAAGTAAAGCAAATTTGATTTCTATAATCTATAATATATCTGTAAAGTGGATTTCAAATCTTATCTAAGGATCAAATGATCAAATCTTTACTGAAAATCTAAAAATAAACAGATCATCTGATGCTTAAAGCATAATATTTCTTGATATAATAATATTCAATCTTGGGGTAATAACTCATGTATAAATCTCATGTCAAGACATCATAATAATCATGCTTGTTAATGAAAATAATTATTATTCATCTCAAAATTTTGAAATTACTACAACAGGCATGAATATATGAAAATAAGCATGCAATTCAACCTCTAAATCATTTCAAAATCTCATAATCTTGCAATTAGAAATAATGGATACGAACCCTAATATAAAAATCATGTATAATCATTCAAAATCATATTAATTTGAAATAAAAACTCAGTTTTGCGCACAATGATGAAAGAGGATCCTTGTTAATAAACCCCACACTTCCACTGTAGTTTCTGAGTAGATACTATTACTTTTTCTCAAACCATAGTACTGTTATTTGATTAGATCATTGAATCTTTTATTTCTCTTGAGATTTCTTCAATGTTCGGTTCTACACACATCTTTTTTCAGAGGTCTACAACCATTATGTGGCATAGGAGTTACATCCTATAAGAAAGTTAATAGTATACCACTTTGACAAATAGTTCGTAATGATGCATCTCTTCCGAGACCGGGACCTTTTATCATGAATTTTGCTCGTTGCATACCTTGATCCACTATGGTACGGATACCATTTGCTGTTGCGGTTTGAGCAGCAAATGGTGTTTCTCTGTCCATACCTTTGAATCCAGAAGTACCATTGGAGGACCAAGAAACTACTCGACCTCGTACATCTGTAATAGTGATAATGGGTGAACATGAATAACTCCTTTGGTATTCTAAGTGCACCCTTATGTGAACCAATACGTCCATTCCTACGCAAATTAATTTTCGGCATAGCTTAGACCTTAGTTGATGAAATTTTTAGGAAAGCTTGACCTCTAATCTCTATTTCTGCTTTTGATGATGAACTCTTGATTATCTCGATTTTGGAATCCTCAATTTTGAGTTTTCTTAGAGTAACAATGGAGGAATTTGATTTCTTGCAGAGTAAGCTTTGAGCTCTAGGGTTTTCCTTTAGAGATAATGGTTGAAAATAAGTATAAAGTACTTAGAATAGGCTTTAATTACTTGTTTTGGATGAATTGCGGGCTTGAAAATTGACCAAAGAGCCCTTTTTAAAACTTTTGTCGGAACTGGAAAATTTCGACTTTGTATACCACCACGACGTGCCACTATCGCAGTGACTCACTGGATAATGGACAATTGGGAAATTGGGCTCCAACGCGACGTTATAATATAGTGGTGAACCACTGAAAAAGGACTACGGGGACCTGGAACTTCTCTATGACATTGGCTGATCGCAAAGGTCCACTAGAAATTGACAATTGTAACGTTAGCCCTCTAAGCAATGCGGTGCTTAACTAAATGGCATATACTTTACTTAAAATGCCATAACTTCTCAACCAAGGGTCAAATTTTAGCGAAATTCGCATTGACGAAAACCTTATTCAATTATCTACACAATGAAGGATCTAAATGAGGAAAATCACACATGCAACTGTTTTGATTCATTTTTAAGCTAACCCTTAACATTTGAGCAACAAAATTAAGCTAGGAAAATGTATGGGGTATCACTATAGCACCCATGGGGGGTTCGTCAACCGATATACAATCCACATATTTCATACCTCCTTTGTGGCACATCCTTTGGAATGAGTTTTATAAGGTGTTACAGTATCTCCTCCTAGCACATCCCTCGGGAAAGGTTTTAAAAAGGTGTTGCCAATGTTTATTAGATATTGCCACAGTGGTACCAATATTTAATGAATGAGTGTGTTATGAGAATATAATGCTCACAACCAATCATAATGAGTATTCTCACAATCAACCGCATGATATATTTCCACAACCAACAATATGATATATTTTCACAACTAACCACAATGATATATTTTCACAACCACGTGAGCCAATATCCACTCATTATTTCAGCTTTGTCCATGAATTTTCACATGTCTGATAAGCCAAAAAAGTATGAAAATAATCATAATACACCAATGGAATCATAATAAGAATCTTAAAAACACAATATAATTATTCAAATGTATTCAAGGCTATTAATATCACATAAGACCTCAGACGGTTACATATATCACACAATAACTCAATTTTGACAATTACATCACATATAGGCCCCACAAGGGCACAACACATAAATTTTTATTTTTCATGATTAGTTCCCACCCATAACATGCATTTTGTATCATCATTTACTAACCAGACTAATCTCAAAGAGTTAAGTCATAACCTACCTCGAAAGCCGAAATCAGTCCGATACACTTCGAACCCACGACCTTAATTTTAACGAACAATATCTAAAACCACTAAAATTATAAAATATGAAATCTATGCACCAAAATAAAACGAACGTCAATCATATTGACTATTTTTTGTTCGGGGTCGGACCCCCGAAATGGGCTTCCAAAAAAGAAGGGCAAAATAGAAACTTTACTCTAAAAACATGTTCTCCATATATTTAGAAACCTATAGTTGAAAACCCAAGTTAAATAGAGTAAAAAACGAGGTTCGAATCAAAAAAAAAAATTTTGAGCTTTACCGAATAAAATATTTGAAATCTGGATTAAAATCAAGAATCAGAGTTAATTTGAAGGTTAAATTGATGAAAAATAAGTAATTATAAGATAGAAAACATTATTCAAGTTAAAATGAGTAAAAATGGGGATTAAAATCAAGCCCTAAGATTTTTTTATTTTGAAAAATTAATTACGAAATTAAAAAGAAAATAATGAATTCTTACCTTAAATCCGTAATAAAATCAAGAAATAGGTGTTAATCTGGCTTCCCAAGCTCCTACAAACTTTATTTTTGACCTCTCACACTATTTTAGATTTAACTCTCAAGAGACAAAATAAAAAATAGAAAAATAATCCCAAAAACTTCAATATATATAGTGCAGATTTTCTGCACTAACAAAAGGAAAAAGCTTCTTTTTTTCTTTTTGGTTCAATGTGAATTACGATTGGGTGTCCGGGATTCGTTCAAAGTCCGATATAAGCAAACAAACTATGCAAGCACACTAAATTCGACGTTCCAGATGCATTGGACAAGTCAGATTTTCAAAAAAATATTAGTTTCACAGAGTTGACCCCCGAAACCCGTAATCATAGTTTTCTAAATCGAAGGTCAAAATGATATTTAAAATCCTTAAAATCACACAAAATATGTCAACACCCTAAAATGAACATTCCAGATCTGCTGAAAAAGTTTAATTTTCCATCCGAGATCGTTTCGACCAAATGTGAGTCCCACACCCATATTTCTAATTTTTCATCTTTCCAATCGATAGGTCAAAATGAGCTCGGGAATCGATAGGTCAAAATGAGCTCGGGTGCACTGAGACCCAAACCAATGGTCTACTTAGACTAAAAATAATATTCTGGAGCTAATGGCGCAGTCCGTTCATCCATCCATTGCACGAATAAAAAGATATTCATATAAGTCCAAAATAAGGCTCTCAAAGCCATCAAAATCTACAATATCACATAAATTTTACCAAAATGCATCAAAAATTATGTCAATCACTCTCATACCACAAAAATACCATAATTCAACTACGAGGAGGGGTAAAATAGTCAAATCACACAAAATCACAAATTTTACAAATTTCATCAGATTATTAGGTTGTTACACGTAGGCTCATTTTTAATGAGTATTAGACCTTTTTAACGAGTATTAGACCCCGTGATAACTAGGGTGTAACATTACAGCACCCAGAAGCTGATCACCAGCCTAATTTAAAAAAAAAACATCAATAACAACTAGGACAAACTGTATATTCTAGGCATTAAATGGATAATAATTGAAATAGTGCGGCTTAGGTGCTAATCTTTGTTTAGTCTGGCTTCTATAAAAATCACTTGCACGATGATTGGGCATATAGTATGAATAGTCCTTCTCTTATGTGGAATTATCCACCAGTTCCTCTCCCGAGATATTTGATAAACAGAATAATCCTGCTCAGGAAGAAAGATTCTATTACCAATTCAAGTATGTTTTTCGATACAAAATTTTGTTATTATTGTGAATTTAGGTAAGAATCATATAGTTACCACAGCTTGAATAATAAATCAAATACCACGTTAGTTAGATGTTGTATAATCTTTTATTTGAAATAAAAAACATCAGCCAGAAAGGTTGAAATTGCTACAAATAATACAGAGGATGTAGTTGTATGGATAATTAAAATGAATTTTCGAGAATATGTCTTGCACAATCAATAGGTCTTTGGTAATTCCATGGATGGTAAATGGTGTCAGGCATTGTAGTTACAGATTAAATCCCTGTAACACTCAAGCCTCTAACTAACCCCCGCCCCCAACACACAGACACACACAATAGAAAGAATAATTCTATTTTCAATCCTCCCTACCCCACCTCCATGAAACAATCCTTACACAATATGTTTAATTTCTTAAGATTCAATTTGATACTAAAAATGAAACTTCTTGTAACACTAAAGCTAGTTACTTAATGACGATTAGTGTTGTGGTATATATCGAAATTATATATTTATAACATATTTAATTTAACAGTAGCCATTGCGAAATTCTTCTTTATTACTCCCTATGTCTCAATTTATATAGTGTTGTTGGAATTTCGAGAGTCAAACAAATTTTCTTTGACAAGAATTTCTTTATATGACCTTGAAATATTTAATTTGTTATTCTTTGTAATTTAGAGTAATTTTCACCCAATATTTAAAAATATAAATCTTATATCAACAAACAAAATCTTTTCCCACATGTTATGGCTAAAGGTAGAAGTTTGAATCTGAAAATTTTAGTTGTGTCGTATAAATTTGGATAGAAGAAGTAGGGATGACAACATGGAAGAGCAAGGAGGATATGGATTTATGCAAATGTGGGTGGGTTGAAACTATTTTAAAAGATTTTTGTGTGCATTCTCTCTCTTCACACTATGAAACTGACACTTGACAAAAACATAATCTTTTGCCCAAAATACAAAAGATATTTTAGTTGTATGTTGTTGGGAAATAAGGACAGTAAATATAACTAATTCAATACAACACTAATGAATTCTAAAGATACATTGATTAGTTAGAATTTTCTTGAAAATGTAAAAACTAAATCGTTGGTTGTGTTTAACATTAGAGTGGTTAGTAAATTAGTGATTTTGTTATGATCAGGTGAACTTACAGTATTACATGCTTGCATTAAGAAACTAAAATCACACAAAAGAGGCAGGTTCTTAATGAGCTCTTAGACTTTAAAGTTTAGTGACTTTTTATTTTCTACAAAGTATAGTTATTATTATGATCGTGTTCTTCCCCACTTGGTGGGAATATACAATGTATGTTGTTGTTGTATGATCATGTTCTTCCGTATGTTAATGATTCATATTGAAAATTTATATAGGTTATTTAGGAGAACTTTACTATACTCCTTCAGGTAATATTCGAGTATTTTGTCTAATATAACCTATTAGTATTGTCAAGGTTTGTACTGTTAAATTGAGACATAGGGAGTAATAAAGAAGAATTTTGCAATTACTCCCTATGTCTCAATTTAACAAATGCTTATAAATCTGCCTGACAATAATTTCAAAATTTATAGCTTTGTCAAGGGTTTCCAACCTTCTTCCTCACAAGGTACTTTTTTCCTTTACCTTTTAGCAAGACCCAAATCAGGTTCTTGGCTGTGACGGGCATTCCAAACTAACCAAACTAGCCTTACCTTACGAGCATTGTAATATAAATAAATTTGTGAAAGCTAACCAATTTAATAAATTAAATATGACAACAAAAAAAGTAAATTTGTGCGTTTAAAACAAATCCACAAAGTAATAACCTAACACTGTCCACTAAGCCTCCAATAACCAACTTGGGACATTACTCCGACTATTCCAGAAGAAACCCAAAAGTACTATAATGATAAAAGAAAACATAATGGAAATCAGGCCTTCCGAATAATGGAGTTCTCACTACTTTAGCAGCTATCAAATAGGAATACCGAATAGCCTAATGATGCAGAGGGTCAAAAGAAAAGCCCTTGGAACATACATCATGAAATGATATAACTTTTGGGGATGGTCACTATTGTCAGTACTGACATGCAACCAAAGGAAAGTAATAGAATATTTTCATTTATAAGAAAAATCAGTCATAAACAATATGTAAAACAATTTTATATGAAATTGGATGTCGTGATAGGGTTAAGGGACATAAAATATGATCGTTTGAATATAAAATCATGAACTGTAAAGCTCATACTGACATTCAAGAATTCATGGGCAATATGGGTCTGGCTCCCTGTATCGAACGAGACCCAATCCATGTCAGCTGCATAAATTGAGGAAATTTGGCTAAATACACCTAGGCGATATCCTTCAAATAATATCCTGTGTAAATAAGACACAATGGTCATAGATCCCCATGTCGACAATTGTGGTTTTCTGTGTTGGTCCCCTCGGGACCTTACATTCTCGATAAATCTTCACAAGTCCCTTTAAGCCCAATTAAAATTATTTTTCACATACCATTTACCATGAAGTCATTTATCAAGGCATTCCCAATTTTGTATAATCATATCAATGGAATTGCAAGCCATTTCAATAATACCATACTATACCAATTAAATATTTAGACTACAATTTTTGTTCAAAAGTTTATAACCACAGCCCCCAAGGGCATTTCTAAAAGTTTTACAACTTTTTACCAACTAATATTATGCAATTTTGCAATAAAAAGTTTACATACTATGAAATCCTTATTTTAAGATCAAATTTTGATGTGGGCTAAGGTTCATATCATTAAATGACAAAATCCATAAACATTGTGAAATCCAATTACAAACTCCACTTTTATCATACGACACAATTTATGCTTACAATTCACCATACAAACTTAGAAGGAAACCATTTAAACAAAAGAAAAAATCAAGTGTATAACAACTTAAAATGTCAAATCCTAGTTTGAATCAAACATTCAAAAACATGTTAATATTAAGTAAATTGATGCAATAATACAAAAATTAAAATAGTGAGTGTCCAAAATTTCTTAATGATGGAAGAAGTTCTAAAGGAATTTGAGTTTAGTGCTTGTAAGGTTGAATCATTAAGAAAATCTTTGGTTTACTTTACTTGAGAATTAAGAGAGGAAAGAACGATGATAATTTTCTTATTTCAAGGGAAAAGGGGATTAAAGTATATTTAAAGTCCTTTTAAAGGAAAAAGAACCAAAAACTCCTCACCACAATTGAAAAAAAAATTGGTGATTTGTTACTTTGGGCAGGGCATGCTACTATTGCGGTAGCACAAGGGATTTCTATGCTCTTATCATCATGTACCAAGGGTATGGAACATCTCTATCTTGGACCTCACTAGTTTGGGATCCTAAAATGACCCATTAAGCTTTCCTATGATTCCGAATGTCTGAAAAATTATTCCATTAACATCATTTATCATGTTTCACGTAAAAAATCATGGTTCAATATGAGGGAGGGTGAAAAATAAAATTGACAAATTATTATAGGTCTTACATTATCTCCACTTAGGATAATTTATTCTCGAATGAGAAATTCAGGACACCCTTTGCATGATAACAGGAAGCACACTGAGGGATTCAACAACAACATCGAAATGATATAAGGGGAAGAGGAAAAATTCATACCTTAAGCACTTTTGTCCAACATTGGTAACAACAATGGGTACTTAGATTTCGTATCCTCTTCTGATTTCCATACTTTAATACTCCGTATATTACTAAGCTAGAAAATGAACCATTGTTCCTACACATGAAACCTTTTATCCTAGAATTCATATTAGAGTACATGAATTATGATGAGTATCCTAGTGATAATAGAGCTTATGATGTGTTAAGAATGTTCATAAGAATTACTTAGAGTAAGCCAAGCTAATAACTTTTGAATCCATCAAGTTTTCGTATGTGATTTCACATAGGTCATTTTTGAACGAGCATAACTTGGTTTATAGGTTGTATTTTTGAAGATTTATACCCTCCAAATTGTATAGAATTGAACAACATTTTCATCGATACCACATTCGCCTAAAATGGACATCCAATGAAGAAGTTATGCGATTTAAAGTTTCAACAGCGTCATTCAAGTCAATGGCGCGTCGCGCCGTAAGCCAAAATGACATTTGTCAATTTTTAGTGTCTCTTTATGATTCCACCACGTCACGATGAGTTTCCAGGTCACAAACGGGGGGCAACTCGATATCTCCGCGTCACGCCGAGGGCCCAAATCGGTAATTTTCATAGAAATTAAATAATGCATCTAGAGGTGTATTTGGGTCATCTTTCCACCCCTTTATATATTCCATAAACACAGAATTAAGCCCTTATTTTGCCTAAACATAGTCTTTCTCTCAAAATCCTTTCAAGAACACATTAGGTTTTTTAATTGGGGATTCAAGTTCAAGCAAATTCCTCCATCAATCATCAAGAATCTTCCACCTAAGGTATGCGTATTGTTCATCTACGGATCCATTTCGTTTATAGAGCTCAAGAACCATATTTTAATTATTATTTTGTGATTTTCTTGTTGTGGTATGACCATGTACATGTTGATAATTGTTGTTTAAGTTTCAAGATGATATCTAAAGGTATTTTCATGAAGTATATGTGTTCATTAGTTTAAATCCATGAACGTTATGTGGTTTAAAATGGGGAAATTCATGAAAACACACCTAAGCTAAAAGAATGCATGCAAATTATTTGATAAAAGATGTAGGATATTAGAATTCATGTCCCATGATTTAATAGTGCTTAAATGACAAGTCTATGCTCTATGCTTTATGATTTCATATGAATTCCATGTGATTGATATACGTCATTGTTGTGATATGGATTGAGCATGATATTGAAGCTATGAAAGTATACACATGTTATGAGTTTCCCTTCCATACATAAGATGTTGAGAATGATGCTTAGCGTTAAGTCCCCTACTTATGATATGATAAATTGTGGACTCCATTTTATGATCAAGTCAGTTATGTGTGTCAGTTTCTTTCCATCGAGTCCTGGGGATACTTGTACCCAAAAAATATATTTGTATGCCTAGATCCATGTCACGTTATCATGATAATCTCAGTCAAGCCATGATCTATAGAACTCAGTCAGTCATGTGACTCAGGAAATCTCAAAAATCTCATGATCTTAATAAATTCTCAACTAGTAGTACTATTTTGTCAGTCAATGAAAGTCAGTTACTCAGTCCATGTATAGCCAGTTAAATAATGTTCAGTCTCTTCAGATGGGAGTAGAAGTTAACACCGAGTGAACCTAAGGATGGGAACTCACCTTCCAGTTTAGGGTGTGATTCTTAGTGGTCATTATTGTGTTCCAGAACTATGTATCCAGTGTAGGTTGAGACATCTTAACCTGCTAGATTATGGTTGATGAGGTGGCTTAACCTGTCAGTTTAGGGTTCCCACTATTCTTATTCGAGTACCTTCCAGCTAAGGGTCACTCATAGTTATCCTTACCAGTGGTGCGATGTTGGCACCTTTCCAGTCGGGCCAGATATTGGACCCAAATCTAGCTATATACGTTATTGGGGCATGTCGGTTAAGCAGTTAACTCCCACAGTTTAAGTCCCAGTCTCAGTAAAAGAACTCAGATAGTTCTTTAGATTTTAGTACACCAGGATTGTCAGTTACAGTCAATTCAGTTATAGTACGGAACTCAGGTAGTTCAATCAAATTCAAGACTGTCAGACACAGTCATTCATGTTATCAAAATTTCAGTATCACTGATGTTTTATAACAATAAACCATGTATTAGCGTACAGATCCAGATATTATGTATTCATGATTCTAGTTACTAAGTATGTATGTTTGTACTCTTACGTTTATGTTAGTCAGTCAGGTAGCATTGTTCATGTATGTAAACCCTTTTGCATTTATCCTACCTCACTCGTACACTCAGACTCTTAGTCATACTACTGTATTTGTGCTATGGTGCTTTCTTTCATGTTACACCATAGGTTCAGAGACACGAGTTGCAGATCAGCAGTAGCATTTCAGTCGCAGAGTTGCCGTGATTCCTCATCCATTCGAGGATGATATTATTTTATTTCATTCATTATTTCAGTTTAGTTTTGCTAGATGGAGTTAGTTGGTGACATATTCCTTCAACTATTTATTCCAGGCAATATTTAGAGTCTTTCAGATTTAGTTCAGATTTTAGATTCAGCTTTCAATTATTTTGGGTATTTGTTACCCTGTATGGATGTTATTATTTATTAGATATGCTATTCAGTTGAACCTTATGGCCTGCTGTTTATGTTTTCCATATTCTACCAGTATATTATGTAGTGTATAGGTATAGATATCAGTCATGGGTTTGCTAGTGGTCCCTCGGGGTCATAAGCACTGTGTAGCATTCTGGTTTAGCAAATCGCGGTGTTACAAACTTGGTATCATAGACTAAGATTCAGTACAGTCCTAAGAAGTCTAAAAACCGCATCTAGTAGAGCCTTGTGCATGGGTGTGTTGCGCACTATATTTATGTGCAAGAGTCTATGAGATGTTTTAGGAATAGTTTCCCCTCATTCAGTATTTATGTCATGCTAGTGAGCATAATCTCAAGTTAAACTTTCAGTCTAGTCCGTTCTTCTCTTTTTTCAGAATATGCCTCTAAAGAAAAGAAACCAACCTGCTCCTCAGCCTGAAGGTCCTTTGGGCTAACATGTTTCTCATGCGGATTTTAGGGACGCATTCACCACAGTTGCTCAGTCTATGGCTACATAAAATAAATGGCCACCAATTATTCTGGCCAATCCAGTGGCCAACCCAGTTGTAGCTAGGATTTGGGACTTCACCCGAATGAACCCTCCATCTTTTTTTTGGTCTAAGTCTGATGAAGACCCGCAAGAATTCATTGACCATGTCCAGAAGATCATAGACATGATGGGAGTTACTTCTTGTCAGAGTGCCGAGTTAGCCACATACCAGTTATAGAATATTGCTCACACTTGGTAAAAACAGTGAAAGTCTGAGAGGATAGATAGTGCAGGTCCTATAAAGAGGGAGGAATTTGTCATGGACAGATTCTTTCCCCAAGAGCTAAAGGAAACAAAAGTTCTTGAGTTCATCAACCTTAGGTAGGGAAATAGGATAGTTAAAGAGTATTCTCTCAGATTTACTCAAATAGCCAGATATAATCCTCATGTGGTTGCAGAAAACAGGCTAAGATGAGCAAGTTTGTGCCAGGAGTGAATGATAGCATGGTAAATTAGTATAGGTCTGCGATGATGAATAGTTATATAAATTTAGCTAGGCTCATGACCCATGCTGAGCAAATAGAGGAGCAGAAGATTAGGACTAGGGAGAGGCAGAACAAGAGAGCAAGATCAGGCATTTTTAGTTTTGCTCAACCCAAATTAGAAGGAGGAAAAAGTTCACAGTTTCATCCTAAGCTAGTAGTTCCAGCTCCTTCCTCTGCTAGTGCCTCAGTGTTGAAATTCAGAGATGGCAATAGAGATCGATCACCAAGCTCTAAGCCTCAGGGCAGTGTTAGTAGTGCCCAAACTAATGCCCTATGTCAGACTTATAGTAAGAACCACAAGGGTACCTGTAGAGCTGGTAGTGATATGTGTTTTAATTATGGTAAGACAGGCCACAAGAGTAGAGAGTTTCCACAGTTATATCTACAGGGTCAGCAGAATCATTCCACAGCTCAGTCCGATCGACCAAATCAGTAGGGTGCCACTTCCAGTGCTGCTAGTGGGCAACGCCCAAATAGAATCTATGATCTTCAGAACCGACAGGATCAGGAAAATTCTCCTGATGTCATTACTAGTAAGTTATAAATTTTCCATGTTTATGTTTATGCTTTGCTAGATCTAGGTGCATCCTTGTCTTTTGTTACTCCTTATATAGAAGGCAATTTCAGAATTAGTTTTGAAATTTTAGCAGAGCCCTTTTCAGTCTCTACTCCAGTAGGTAAAACCATCATAGCTCGGTGGGTATACAGGAACTGTCTGATTATGATATTTCAGAATGCCACGTCAGAAGATTTAGTCGAGTTAGAGATGACTGATTTTGATGTCATTCTCAGCATAGATTGGCTTTATTCCTGCTATGACACAGTCGACTGCAAACATAGGATAGTTCAATTTTAGTTCCCGAATGAGCTCATCCTAGAGTGGAAACCTAGTACTTCATCTTTCAGGGGTCAGCTTATTTCTTAACTTCGGGTAAGGAAAATGAATTTTAAGGGATGTGTTTATCATCTCATTTATGTTAAAGGCTCTAGTTCTAAATCTCCTAGCTTTGAATCAATCCTAGTGGTTAACGAATATTCAGATATCTTTCCCAAAGGTCTTCCAGGCATTCCTCCTAAAAGCAAAATAGACTTTAGGATTGACCTTATTCCAGATACTCAGCCTATTTCTATTTCTCCATACAGAATGGCACCAGTAGAACTCAAAGAACTGAAGGATCAGTTGAAGGATCTCTTAGACAAGGGATTCATTAGACCCAACATTTCCTGGTGGGGCACACCAGTCTTATTTGTGTGCAAAAAAGATGGTTCTCTCAGGATGTGTATTGACTACCGTCAGCTCAATAAAGTTACGGTCAAGAACAAGTATCCTCTTTCCAGAATAGATGACTTATTTGATAAAATTTTGGGTGCCAGTTATTTCTCCAAGGTAGATCTTAGATCAGGCTATCATCAGCTCAGAGTTAGAGAATATGACATCCCAAAGACAGCTTTTTGTACTAGGTATAGTAGCTTCAAATTTCTAATTATATGATTTGGTCTTGCGAATGCCCCTGCTGCTTTCATAGACTTGATAAACCATGTGTTTAAGAAGTACTTGTACATGTTCGTCATAGTCTTCATAGATGATATCCTGGTCTATTCCCGCGCAGAGCGTGATCATTCAGACAATCTCAAAATTATTCTTCAGACTCTTAGAGATCACCAGCTATTCGCCAAATTTAGTAAGTGCAAGTTTTGGCTAAGGTCAGTAGCATTACTTGGCCATATTATTTCTGGTGATGGCATTATATTAGATCTTAAGAAGACTGAAGCGGTAAGAAACAGGCCTCACCTTATCTCTCCATCAGATATTAGTAGTTTCTTGGATTTGGCTGGCTATTACAAGCGTTTTGTTGAGGGATTTTCTTCTATTTCATCCCCCATGTCTAGATTAACTCAGAAGAAGGTCAAGTTTCAGTGGTCAGATCCTTGCGAGAAGACTTTTCAGGAATTGAAGACTAGACTCACCTCAGCTCTAATCTTAGCTCTTCCAGATGGTTCATATGGGTTCGTAGTATACTGTGATGCATCCAGAGTAGTTTTGGGTTATGTCCTAATGCAGTATGGTAAGGTCATAACCTACGCGTCCAGGCCGTTAAAGCCCCATGATAAGAATTATCCTACTCATGATCTTGAGTTAGCAGCCATAGTAATTGCCTTGAAGATTTAGCGGCATTATCTATACGGAGTTCATATAGATATCTTCACAGATCATAAGAGTCTCTAATATGTCTTTTCTAAAAAAGATATCAATTTTCGTCCGAGAAGGTGGTTAGAGCTCTTGAAAGATTATGACATGAGTATCCTTTATCATCCAGGCAAGGCCAACGTTGTAGCCGACGCTCTCAGTAGACTCTCCATGGGTAGTGTTTCTCACATTGAGGATAGCAAGAAGAAAATAGCTTAGGAAATCCATCAGCTTGCCAGACTAGGTGTTCGCTTAGTCGGTTCATTAGAGGGTGGTGTATGTGTTCAGGATAGTTTAGAGTCATCTCTAGTTTCTAAGGTAAAAGAAAATCAAGACAGGGATCCTATCCTTGTCAACCTAAAAGAGTCAGTTCAGAATTATAAGAGGTTTTCTCCCAAGGGGGAGATGGTGTCATTCGTTGTCAGGGTCATCTCTGTTTTCTAGGTGTAGATGATTTAAAGAATTAAATTCTTGCAGAAGCACATGGTACGCGATACTATATTCATCCAGGGGCTACTAAGATGTACCGTGACCTACAGAAGATCTATTGGTGGAGTGGGATGAAGAGAGATGCTAGAAAATTTATGGCTAAGTGCCCTACATCACAGCAGGTTAAGTTAGAGCATCAGAAACCTAGTGGTTCCATGTAGGAGTTCACCATTCTTACTTTGAAGTGGGAAGAAGTGAACATGGACTTCATGATGGGTTTGCCTTGAACTCGTCATCAGCATGATTCAGTTTGGGTTATTGTAAATTGAATGACCAAGTCAGCCCATTTCCTTTAAGTCCATACCTTTTATTCAGTCGAGGATTACCCAGTTCACCTCTTACTTCTGAAAAGCATTCCTAAAGGGTCTTAGTACCTAAGTTCATCTCAGTATAGCTTTTCATCCTCAGAAAGATAGTTAATTAGAAAGGACCATTTAGACTCTTGAAGATATACTAAGGGCGTGTGTAATTTATTTCAAGGGAAATTGGGATGACCAATTTCCTTAGATTGAGTTTGCATACAATAATATATATCATTCCAGTATTAAAATAGATCCATTTGAAGCTCTCTATGGTAAGAGGTGTAGATATCCAATTGGGTGGTTCGAAGTTAGTGAGGCCACAGTCATAGGGCCTGACTTTGTATTGATGCCTTAGAAAAATTCTAGTTAATCAGAGAAAGACTCCAGGCTTCTCAGAGCCGACAGAAGTCATATGCTGACATTCGTAAAAAGGATCTCGAGTTTGAGGTCGATGACTATGTCTATTTAAAGATCTCTCCTATGAAGGGTGTGAAGCAGTTCGACAAGAAGGGAAAGCTTAGTCCTCGATATGTCGGTCCCTTCAAAATTCTCAGTCACTTAGGAAAGGTAGCTTATGAGCATGAATTGCCTTAAGATCTAGCCTTAGTTCATCCTTCCTTTCAAGTCTCTTTTCTCAAGAAGTGTGTAGGTGATCCATTAGTCGTAGTACCTATTCAGAGCATTGACAGTCAGAACGGTCTCTTCTATGAGGAAATTTTGGTTGAAATTCTAGACTATTATACTCGTAGAATGAGGAATAAAGAAGTCCCTCTAGTCAAAGTTCTTTGGAGAAATCAGTCCTTTAAGGGAGCTACTTCGGAAGCAGAAGAAGACATGCATACCAAGTATCCTCACCTCTTCTCCACTAATCTAGATCAAACTCAAGGCAACAGTTCTCCTTAAGCTTATTTAGTTTCCCATTCATTATTCTATACAACTTGGTATTTATTTCATGCTTATATTTAATCCATTTTATAGAAACACTTACCATCTTGAAGCTGATCCAATAGGTCATAAATCCAAGAAAGAGGGTACTTGTTTTTCATAGAGTCCTTATTCAACCGACGTTAGTCTATACTCATTCAATGAGACTCATCCTTGTTTGGCATGAAAAGTACGATATCACACTAAGGAGAAAAATTTAGATGCATGACCCTCTTATCAAGGAGGTCCTTCAATTTATCCTTTAGTTCTTAGAGCTTAGATTGAGCCATCCTATAAGGGGGAATCACAAAGTCACCCCTTTTTCACTACTCTTTTTCTTGGTAAAGTATAGTGAGCAATATTTTTCTTTGCTACTACTTATATAACATAAAGAACTCTAATCGTTATGCTTACTTATTCCTTCAACCCTAAAAATAAAATGGGATTAGTGTCTAATAGAAGATCTACCCAAAAGTCTATTTTACTATTAGGACGTATCCTGGGAAGATTACTAGGAAAAACATCAAGAAACTCATAACAATAGGGATAGACTATATGTAACGCCCTGAGTCTGCAACCTGGACGTCACACGGTACTCATAATCTCGAAGGACCATAAGCTAACCCATGACTATTACCTACTATGATCACTGAATAGTAATAACTCTGTAATAATGAGGAAATTAGGTTTAATCTGCCATAAGGTTCATAACTAAAATCTACACTAAATACTAATAAATAAATATTGAACAACTGAACAACTGTCTGAAATAATCTAGTATGAAGATCCTCTAAAGGAACTGTCTGAATATGAAGTTGATGGATAAGCCCCTAACTAACTCCAACTACTAATGTACTCGAAACTAAAATAGTACTCTATCCTCAAACTATGAGGATTCACCACTAAATCTGCTGGAGATAATTTGCACTGCTAGGTACGGTCAGGAGCTCATGCTTCATAACCTATGATGTAAGACATCATAAAAAAAGTTATGCGTTAGTACATTGAATGTATTGGTATGCTATGTGAGGTAAGTCTTAATGTAGGGGTTCATATACATGAATATAACTGAGTGCGAGTACATGTATATATAAAATTATTGTAAAATGTTGATTATGCAATGTTATGCACATAATTACGTATACTGTAACTGAGATCACATTTTATACTAGATAATGAGTTCTACACATTGAATGACTGATATCTGAGTTTACTGATACTATATTACTATTAACTGAGTGACAGTTTCTTACAGTTCTAATTCTATAGAACTGAACTAAGTTCTAAACTGAGTTGCGTGATGGTATCTGATAGTCCTGATTTTGATACTGAACTAAAGTTTTATACTCAGTCTTAAACTGAAATTGAAACTGTCGAAGTGTTCATCTAACCAACATACCCTGATTATAAACTAAGTTGGGGTCCAACCTGCGACCTCAGTTGGAAGGGTGTTAGCACCTTTCTAAAGGATACTAATATGAGATGTATCAACCTTAGACTGGTAGGAAGATATCTCAAACTACGCTAGCTATGTAGTTCGGTAATGCAGCGGCTACTACTGAGAGTCAAACCCTTTTTACTGACAAAAATGCCCCTATATTTGGATTCGCTCGGTGCTATTCCTACTCGTAACTGAATAAACACTGAACTGATATCTAGACTGTACTAGACTTGACTGAACTATTACTAATCGTTCTGTTTAACTAAATTGGACTGAGTTCACTAAGTTCTGTTAACTAACCCAATATACTGAGTTCTATTACTGACTGAGTATACTGAGTTATTTTATTGACTGAGTTCTAAGGAATAGTTTATGCACTTAATACTAGTCAACATGCAAACATTATGATCATAATTCCAAACTCACTAATTCAAGGGTTGCCAACATGAAACTACATAAAACTACATATATGCTATTTAGTTCTCTTGAATTTTGTAATTAATCATGGATTAGAACACAAATCAAACTATAATCGTGAATACAATTTAACTTAACATAGAATTATTGAAAGCAATCATCTTGAAATTTTAAAAGAGATTCTTGAACTCCAAGGGTGGAAGTAAACCCTTAGATGAACACCTAACATACATTGGTAAGTAAATTTGTAAATATTGATAGTGTGTTTTTAAAGATTGGTCTTGAAATTTGAATTTCCTAGGGTTTGTTCTTGTATAAATTTGAGAGAGAATGAGAGATTTTGCCTTTAGAGTAGGTTAATCTTATGTTTTGGGGGCTGATTAAGGGTGGGAAAATGATCCAAATACCCCTCTAGACGTGAAGTTTTATTGACTGAAAATGTTCCCCTGTGACACGATGAGCGATGCGCCGATTTAATGGCATCAACGCGATGACCAATGCACTATGTTGAGTTCACGTTAGTTCACTAAAATTCCACTGAAAGATGGATAAAATTATGCGTCGACGTATTGAGAGCGCGTCGATCCTCTATTTTGGCCACTTGAAAATTATTCAAACAAGGTCTGAAAAATCTAAAACTCACCCGAAGTAACCATTGACACACCTGATCATGATTCAATCCAAGGATCGACATTTTAGTGTCATATGGGTCATAAAATAAGATCGCCAAATTATAAAGGATCAAATAATTCTAGGTCTATGAACTTAGGTGAAATTTTTATGTCTGGGACCTTATTTCAAGCTTTAAAGGACTATTTTAAGCTTAAGATTTTGTGGGGTCTTACATTATATCCCCATTGGGAACATTCATTCTTGAATGAGACTAAGGTGAGAATATTGGTAGACTAGATTTATATATTGATCATGGACAACTGAAGCATGATTGTATGAATGAATCTTATACTGAACTATCATACTGACATACATAAGTGAATCATGACTGAGTTCTAATGACATGACACATGACTGAGCTATTTCATGAAGGTATGCATGATATGAGAATACTCTGCAATTAAACCGATATAGAGTTGTACAGGTAATCTAAGCATGGAACTGAGTAAATTCAAGAAAAACTGTTACCTTGAGCTGAGTGTGAGTTTGTGAAGAATAAGTAAGGATACTTGGTCTGTATATCTGCTTCTTCTTCCTAAGTAGCTCTCTCTACAAACTGATTTCACCAAAAAACATTAACTAGAGGAACCTCTTTGTTCCTTAGTCTGCGAATCTGAAAATCAAGAATTTTGATTGCGATTTCCTCATAAAAGAGGCTTTTCTGGATATCAAAGCCCTCTATCGGGACTACAACTGCTGGGTAACCTATGTACTTCATTAGCAAGGAGACATGAAACACTGGGTGCACTAAAGCTAAGTCTGAAGGCAACTTAAGCTCGTAAGAAACTTTTACAAATTGGTTGAGAATTCGTTAAGGATTGATATATCGGGGATTGAGTTTCCCCTTTTTTCCAAACCTCTTCACTCCCTTCATAGGAGAGATTTTCAAATACATAAAGTCACCAATCTCAAACTTAATAACCTTTTTTCTCACATCGACATACAATTTCTATCGACTCTGAGTTGTCTTGAGCTATTCCCTGATAACCTAAACTTTTTTTAAGGAATAAAACACCAAGTCAGGCCATACCACTGCATCCTCAGCCACTTTAAACAAACCAATGGGGGGTCTATATCTTCTCCCATAGAGTGCCTCAAACGGAGCCATCTGAATCCTTGAATGATAACTGTTATTATATGCAAACTCAGTCAATGGTAAGTGGTCATCTCAACTACCCTTAAAGTTAATGAAACTCGCTCTTAACATATATTATAGAGTTTGGATGGTCCTTTATTCTTGATTATCTATCTAAGGGTGAAAGGTTATACTAAGGTAAATTTGGGTACAAAGACCCTTTTTGAAGGTTTTCCAGAAATGAGAGGTGAAGTGCATACCTCTGTCTGATATGATGGACAACAGAACTTCGTGCAATCTAAACAACTCTCAAATATAGAGCTTGGCATAATCCTTGGTAGAATAAGAGGTATGAATTGGTAAGAAATGAGATGATTTAATCATCCTATCTACCATGACCCATATTGAATCATGTTGGCAGCGAGTACGAGCCAAATCAATTGCAAAATCCATGTTCACTTCCTCCCACTTCTATGTGGGAATACTAAACTCTTGCATAGACCCACTAGGCTTCTGATGCTCAATGTTGACCTACTAATATGTAGAGCACTTAGCCATAAACTTTGCAATGTTTCTCTTTATCCGACACCTCCAATAGACCTCACGCAAATCATAGTACATTTTAGTGGCCCCTGGGTAAATCGAGTAATGTGCTTCGTGTGCCTCTGCGAAAATCCTTTATCTAATGCTATCCATATATGGAACATATCATCTACCCTGGCAGTGTAACACACCACCACCCCACTGGGAGAAAACCTTCACCACCACCCCACTGGGAGAAAACCTTTACTTTTTGATCTGTGAATGAATACTTTAGTTTAACTAAACTGGGATCTCTGTCTTGCTTTTCTTTCACTTCAAAAACCAGAGATGATTCTAAACTATTCTGCACCCAATGCTAACCTCCGATGAATCAATCAAGCAGTCACCCAGTCTGGCAAGATGATAAACTTCCTGAACTTACTTTTTCTTACCTTCCTCCACGTGAGAAAAACTATCCATATATATCCTACTGAGAGCATCAGCCACTACATTGTTCGTACCCAGATGATACAGAACACTCATGTTGTAGTCTTTAAACAACTCAAACCACCTTTTCTGATGTAAGATTCAGTCTTTCTGAGGAAACATATACTGCAGGATCTTGTGTTCTATAAACACATCTACATGTACCCTATACAAATAATGTCTCCAAATCTTTAAGGCAAACACGACAACTGCTAACTCAAGATCATGAGTGCGGTAATTCTTTTCATAAGGTTTAAATTGTCTTGAGGCATAGGCTATGACCTTACCTCTCTGCATCAAAACACACTCCAAACCAACTTTGGAAGTATCACAATACACAACAAATCAATTTGAACCTTATGGTAAAGTAAAAACTTGGAATATAGTGAGTTGAGTCTTTAACTTCTGAAAAATCATCTCACAAGAATCTGACTACTGAAACTTGACTTTCTTCTGAGTTAATCTAGATATGGGGGATGCAATGGATGAAAATCCTTTAACAAACCATCGGTAATAGCCAACCAAACTCAAGAAACTCCTATTATTTGATGGACAGATGGGTCTGGGCCAATTTCTCACTACTTTATTCTTTTGAGAATCAACTCTAATGCCATCACCGAAAACTATATGACCAAGAAAAGCTATTGACCTTAGAAAAAATTTACACTTATTGAATTTACTTAACAACAGATGGGCTCTGAGAGTTTTAATACTATTCAGAGATAGTTTGCATGATCATGTTCACTGAGGAAGTAGCCAAGAATGTCATCAATGAAGACTATGATGAACATGTCCAAGTACTACATGAACACGTGGTTCATCAAGTCCATGACGGCTGCTGGAGAATCGGTAAGACCAAATAACATGACTAGGTATTCAAAGTGACCATAGCAAGTTCTGAAAGTTATTTTTAGAATGTTACATTTTCTGACTCTGAACTGGTGATAGCCTAATCTGAGGTTTATCTTATAAAAGTAGCTGGCTCCCTGAAGTTGGTCAAACAAGTTATCGATTTTGGGAAGTGGATACTTGTTCTTGACCGTGACTTTATTTAGCTGACGGTAGTCTATACAAATTCTAAGAAAGCCATCTTTCTTACACACGAACAGAACTGGTGCACCACAATGGGATATGTTGGTTCTAATAAATCTCTTATTTAGGAGATCCTTTAACTATTCCTTTAACTCTTTGAGCTCTGCTAGGGCCATTTTACATGGTGGGATAGGGATAGGCTGAGTATCTAGAAGAAGGTCTATTTTAAGATCGGGAGGGACTCTAGGAAGATCTTTGAGAAATACCTCCGGGAATTCACATAGTACTGGAACTGACTTAAGATTAGGGGTCTCTAAACTAGAGTCTTTAACTCGAACAAGATGATAGACACACCCCTTAGATATTATCTTCTCGCCCTAAGGTAGTAAATAAGTTGACCTCTAAGCGTTGAAGTACTACCCCTCCACTCAAGGACAAGTTCATTTAGAAAATAAAAATGGACAACTCTATTTCTACGGTTAACTGAAGCATAGCATGAATGAAGCCAATCTATGCTGAGAATAAAATTAAAATCTATCATCTCTAATATTACTAAGTCTACTGATGTGACTTTCTGATATACCATAATCGGACAGTTCATGTATACCAATTGGGCTATAATAGATTTACCCACTAGGGTAGAGACTCCAAAGGGTTCTGCTAGGATTTCAGGACTGACTTTGAAGTCAACAGCTATATAAGGAGTTACAAAGGACAAAAAATATCCTAGATCTAGCAAAGCATAAACATTCAAATGATAAACTTGTAACATACCAGTGAAAAAATCAGGAGAACTTTCCTGATCCTATCCGGATTAAATTACATAGATTTGGTTTTGGCGTTGCCCACTGGTGGGACTGGAAGTGGAACCCTGCTTATTTGGGTGACTAAACTGAGCTGAAGGATGATTATGCTAACTCTACGAATCCAACTGAGGACACTCTCTGACCCTGTGTCTTGGCTTGCCACATCCGAAATATACTTCACTATCAGTCCTGCAGTCAACCTGGTAGTTTCTCCCATACTTCTGGCAAAAGGGATTTGTTCGGGCACTGCTAATACTACCTTGAGGTTTAGGGCATGGTGCCCTATCCTTATTTCCGTCTCTAAATTTTGGTACTATCATACTGGCCGAGGAAAGAGCTAGAATAAAAGATTTTGGGCAGAACTGAGAATTATTTCCACCCTCTGACTTAAGTTAAGTGAAGTTGAAGCTACCTATTCTCGCTCTCTTACTTTCCTTCTCCTTATTCTTATTCTTAGCCTCCTCTATCTGTTGAGCATGGACCATAAGCTTGGATAAGTCCATCTTCTTAATTAGCATTACGGTCCTACACTCTTTGACCATACTGTTAGACACCCCAGACACAAACTTTCTCATCTTAGATCTGCTATCTGCTACCAAATTAGGGGCATATCTGGCTAATTGAGTAAACTTCAGAGAATACTCTTTCACTGTCATGTTTCCCTTCTTCAAATTAATGAACTCCAAAACCTTCACTTCCCTCAATTCCAGTGAGAAGAACCTATCTATAAAAAGAATGGCAAACTACTCCCATTATATGGCCTCTGCATCTGTTGCCCTCTCTGCTTTCCACTACTTGAACCATAAGTGATCCATATACTGCAAATTATATGTGATCTACTCATCACTCTCACTCGTAGTCAACCCCATAATATCTGTGACTTTCTGTACCCAATGAAGAAATTCGTGTGGGTACTCATCTGACTTAGACTCGGTAAAGGATTGATGGTTTATTCAGGTAAAGTCCCTAATTCTAGCTGCAGTAGTATTAGCCACTGTGTTGGTCATAATGAAAGCTAGGCATTCATTCTGGGCTGCCACAAAATGAGCTAGAGTGGTAAGAACTGCACTGAATTCTGCGTAGAAGACATGCTCTTCCAAGTGATCTACCTAAAGGTACGAAGGTGCTGGATGATTTCCTATTCTCCTTCCATTTTTCCTTTTGGGAAGCTTATTCTGTAAACAGAAGGGAAAAATAATTAGACTTGAAGTTTAACTTGAGCTCATTCTTGCTCGCACAATATGAATACTGAAAGATGGAAAATGCTTCCTAAAACACTTTATAGCCTCTTGTTCAAAAGTGTGACGCATTATGCACCCATACACAAGACTCTACTTGAGGCATATTTCAAACTTCCTAGGACTCATTTGAATCTTAGTCTCTGATACCAAGTTTGTAACACACTGAGTCTGCACCCCGAATGTCACATGGTGCTCATAATCCCGAAGCACCACAAGCTAACCTATGACTGGTACCTACTATAATTTTTGAATACTAATAACTTAGTAATAATATGAAATTTAGTTTGAATATGTCATAAGGTTCATAAATGAAATTAAACAATGATTACTGATAAATAATTACTGAAAACTGAATAACTATCTGAAATTATCTAGTCTAAAGAGCCTTTAACTGAACTATCTGAATATGAAGTTTATGGGACAAGCCCCCAACTAACTCTGACTATTAAAGTCAGGATAAATAAAGTAATACTCTATCCTTGAAATATGAGTACTCACCACTAAATTTGTTGCTGATAATCTGGGCTGCTAGGTATGATGAGGAGCCAGTACGGTAGAACCTATGATATAAGACATCATAACACAACAGAAAGGTATACATCAGTACTTTGAATATATTGGTATGCTAGCTGAGGTAAGGCTGAATGTAGGGGTTCATATGCATTAACAGTAATTGGCTGAGAAATCATGAATAAAAATGAGTACGAGTACATATATATTTGAAACTGCTATAAAATGTTGATTATGCAATGCTATGCACATAACTATGTAACTGTAACTGAGCTCACATTTAATTCTGGATAATGAGTTATAAAAACTAAATGAATAATATCTCAATTTAATGATACTTTATTACTATTAACTGAGTGATTGTTTCTGATAGTACTGATTTTGTAGAACTAAATTAAGTCTTGAACTGAGTTGGGTGATTTTATCTGATAGTCCTGATTTTTATATTGAATTGAGGTTTTATACTGAGTCTTAATCTAAAACTGAGACAATTGGAGTGTTCATCTAACCAACATACCCCGATTATGAAAGAAGTTGAGGTCCAAACTGTGACCCTAGTTCGAAGGGTGTTATCACCTTACCAAGGGATACTAACAATGGATATGAGTTAACCCTCTCTGGATGGAGGCCCTTTTATAAACCCTAACTGGAAGGAAATCTCATATGACATGTATCAACCCTAGATTGGTAGGATAATATCTCAACCTACGCTAGCTACATAGTTCAATAAAGCAGGAACTGCTACTAAGAGTCAAATAATTTTTACTGAGAGGAATTCCCCCATCCCTAGGTTCACTCGTGTTGATTTGTACTCCGAACTGAATAGACGTTGAACTGATTTCTAGACTGTACTAGGCTTGACTCAACTATTACTAATCATGCAGTCTAACTGAACTGGACTGAGTTCACTGAGTTTAATTTACTGAATGAATATACTGAGTTCTATTAGTGACTGAGTATACTGAGTTATGTTACTGGCTGAGTACTACTGTACGTGATGATAACGCTCAAACTACACTTCTCTCATAAGAATGTAACCGATCGTTGACAATATATAACCCAACTAGGTTGGAGTCGAATCCCAAAGGGAATATGGTGTGAACTTAAGTCGTTCGTGAGTAAATTAACTGATTGTTGGATATTTCCTGAAATAGGGCTTTTGAGTTTAACAAATAATTGTTGGTCACTTTAGATTCAATGTTTGTAATCAAGAGTTTATGGAAAACTAGAATTATGTTCACTATGGGTTTTGGTACTTGATAGATTCTAATAGTGATTCAAGATTCTCACAGTAAATAGGATAACGGATTATCTTTATCGAAGTTATGCCTAAATGTCTCTCTACCTACTTAGCCATTTAATTACCTAATCCTCTCGGACTTAGGGAATTTATA
This sequence comes from Capsicum annuum, assembly GCF_002878395.1. Lineage (NCBI taxonomy): Eukaryota > Viridiplantae > Streptophyta > Magnoliopsida > Solanales > Solanaceae > Capsicum > Capsicum annuum. Next base: position 195,328,744 of record NC_061115.1, read on the forward strand.
TTCACTGACCAGACTTTACCTCAGGTTAATCAACCTTGTTACAACGTCAATTATTAAATTGAAGTTTTTAGTGCTTCCAATTCCATGTTAATAATTCACTTCTTACTGTATTTGATTTCTCATCTCAACAAAATCAAAGCAGGTGCTATCTATTGTTTGCAACTAATAGAGAATGATTAAAATCTTTGAATTATCAAGGAGTCCTATTACCATTTGAATCTTAATCACTTAGCATCTTACAAAAACTTAACCCATAGATCCCATATTTCGGGTTAGAGGGGTTTAGCTACTCATGATGTATTGATCGAAACAACTAGATGAATTCATAATTTGAAAGATAAACTTACCACAAGATGAATAATAACTAATGATTCTCATATTAGATCACAATGGGAATCCTCAAAGTATTAATGTAAATCTCTTCAAAGTTAATTATTTTTCAAGCCAAGAAACTAGTGAGATAAGTAAGAAAATACGTGTCTCCAAAAGATGTTTGGCCCTTCTTAGAAAACTCTAAACAATCCTTTAAATTGTTCACACTAATTATGGAAACAAAATCATAGAGTGCAACAATTTCTCAAATAGGTGACGCCATTCTTAATGCCTTATCAGGAGGCTGACGACTTATCACAAATGTCGTCAGCTCCTCTTTGATATTGACATTTGCTGCCTTAGGCTAATGTCGAACTATGACGGCCTATCAGATCTTTGATGACTTATCATGGATGTCATTACTTATCTACCTCAACTCCCATGTTCTTCCTTGTACTGACGATAATTTTGTTGACACAGGAATCAAAACATAACAAAACGAATACAAATTACATTTGGCAGTCAATCAGCTATATCATCTCAAACATCTTCACCATCTCCAAGGTTAGTCAATTCAAGAACAACTGTGTATATTATTAAAGAACACCAATGCAATACACAGGAATGAAGATATGGTACCAACTCAATAACACAACCATACATACATCCAGCTTACACTATCTAAACAAGTTAGTAACTAGCGATGTAACTAGTGTGTCCTCACTATAAAAAAATCTCCCTTTTCTCATATCAGACATCACATATATAACCATGGGGACAATCAAAACACACTCACTCTCAGAATGAAGTTCCAATCAATGTATACCAAATACCATAGGCTTGCCCTTATTTTCATTACCCAGATCGTCAGACGGATCAGCTAGGATCACTATAGGTCATCTCTTTAGCTTGCAATGTAGGCTAGGGGCTAGCATGATACTCGATGATATTTAAAGTGACTAAGCCTCCTTGACACTACACTATATTTTTGGGGTTTCACTCATTAGACTTTTCCTATTCATCTTTTTTCTTGATCACACTTATTCAGGATGGGTGCGGTCTTTTCTACAATCATTTTTTTTCCACAACTTTTCTTTTTCTTGCTCTTTTCTACCATACCCAACTTTTCATTCTTTTTTTGCTCAACCTTTCTTCCAACTCATTTTAATCCACGCACCCCTATGATATACACCCTCAACTTAGGCCATTTGCCTAAGTCAAGGTACACAGTGTCCAAGGAGGACCAGGGTCAAAATAGGTTCATTATGATATAAACTGGAAGGTGACAGGTGTCATACAAAAATAGGCTAATCAGGCTAAAAGTAGGGATCAAGGGATATTCTACATACAGGGACGGTCATTTAGGCTAACAGTAGGCTACTATCAAAATGGCGTATGATCCTTTCCTACCCCCTATCCTTTAACCTAGGTAAGACTAATCGGGAAAGTTCTAGATTCAACATGCAATAGGAACTGAGTAATATCTCACACACACATGGCACACAAGTATATCACAATCTACTACTCATTTAGTTCATGCAGTTTTTTAGCATTGGTTATTTTGGTACTAGAATTAATGTCATACAAAGATGTACAGTAGTCACACTTAGATGCAATTCACATATGTAACTACTCAGTCCATTGGAGAGGTGCTTAAAAATTACAAAAACAAGTTAACTACCTCAAGTACTAATATTTTTCCTAGTCGACAACAAAATTTTACAATAACAATTTACCCTAGACCTTCTGCTTAAAATCAAAGAAAAATTAAACTAACGATTATGGTATATCTGGAGTAGATTAATCATGAGGACCATGGATTGTCTCCCATATAACACCTGATTTAATGTCGTGGCATGACTCAAGTACCTCGATTACTTCAAACTTCATCGAGAAGAGAGCAGAACTACTTTTCATTCATTTTTTTAGACCAATATAAAGCTTGACTCATTGCCCATTCACCTTCAAGGTACTTCAGTCTTCATTTTAAAGTTTTACTACTCGAGATGAGTAGACTTGACTAACTCCAAATGGGACCGACCACTTGGATTTAAGTTTACCTAGGAACAGTTTGAGTTTTAAATTAAACAGAACCACCAAGTCACCCTTTCAGAAGTCCCATTTATCTATCCTCTAAGCATGATACTTTTTTATATTTTATTTATATAGGTCTACTCGTTCATATTCCCTAAGATGGAATTTATCCATCTCATTGAGTAGTCCCAGTCTCAGCTCTGCTGCATTCTTCCAACTTAAATTCAACCTTTTGAGTGCCCATAAAGCCTTGTGCTCCAGCTCTATTTGTAGGTGGAATGCTTTTCCATAGACCAGTTGAAATGGTGACATGCCAATTGGTGTCTTGAAAGCACTTCGATATGCCCATAGGTTATCATCAAGCTTTCTAGACCAGTCTTTTCGACAAGCATTCATCATTTTGGCTAGGATGGCTTTAATCTCTTGATTTGATGCCTCCATTTGCCCATGATTCTATGGGTGATATGGAGTGGCTACTCTATGTTGTTTCACCTCATATTTTTCTATATCCACTTGTAACACTTTATTGGTGATCATGGGTTTATTTATACGCCTAAGCAACATAACTTATCGATATTTTAGCTAAGTTTAAAGAACAAAGTGCCTAGTTTCTTATGCTTTTACTCTGCTTCTATGTAATTTAGCTAACCGATGTGATTATCATGATTTTAGGTATAAATGAAGTAGATGAAGACATAATGGGACTATGGAATATGGATGGCATATGACACAAGAAAGAGTAGCAATCTGGACCAAATATGTCATCTAGAAACTATGTCCAAGACTAGTTTGTCATTTATAACTTGTACAGGGACTTAGAAAGCAATTATGAGAGAAAGGGTTATTAAAAGGATTAATGCAGAATTTTTATTCATTATTCAATTATTCTATATTATTCTGAACAAGGAAAAGAGTAGCTTAGCTTGGGAGAGAGAGAAAAACATTTTTTCTCTTGCTCTCAGTATTCGCACACCAAGATCGTCTTCTAGTTTTTGGTATTCTGAATATATTTATGATGTTTTTCATTTTATTCATGAGTCGCTAATTTTATTAGTTAGGGTTATGGAAGCCTTGTAGCATACAATTTATTACTTTGGGTTTTGAATTCATTATGAATTGACTTGTTTATATCATACTCTCTTCACTTATCTTGTATTCTCATGGTTGAAAACATAGAGTATATGCCTTAAAATGCAACTTGTTCGAAAGAAAGGTTGTTGTTCGGAAAAGAGAGTAGTGACAAGAAAATAGGATTACCAACCTCTATTTCATAAGTTAATGCCTTAGCAGGATTAAATACTTGGAGATTTCGTATTTTTTTTGTTAAACTCTTTCGATTCTAGAGAACTAAAGTGAATTAGTCCTTGATGGTTGAGAAACACTTGGATTATGTTATTAAATACAATATGTTTCTCTGTAAGAATGATGCATGTATGAATTCAAATACCCCCTATTTATTTTACGAAAACAAACGATTAAAAGTTAACTAATTTGCATACAACATAATTAACACCATATTCCCTATGGTATTCGACCCTAACCTAGTTGGGTAATATATTTGACAATGACCACTTGGAGCCGTTGCCGGGGAATACGATTGTCGATTGAGTTTTTATGTGTTAATTGACTGCTAGTTAAGTTTCCTTATTTAATGTTTATTTGTTATTTTTGTTCATTACAGGATCACTATTGTTTATACCACGAACCACAAGTTCAGGAGAACCATTATTACCCTTCAATCCTGAACCTCATCTCATTGAAAGAATGGCTAACCAACAAGAAGCTGAAAGATTAGCCGTTTTGGCTAATGCTCAATTAAATCTACAAAATGCTGATAACCCAGGGTAGGAACCTAATCCAAACGAAGAGGACATGGGAGATGTTGAATTGTTGGGGCCAGTTAATCAAAGGCGTGCAGAGGATATAGCTGAACTAGTGAATAGAAATGTGAACAGAAATTGTCCTTTCAGAGCAAGATCTAATCGCCAAGCTGTGAAATTTAATCTGGAGAATGATGATGATGACTTATATGGAGCCGGTGCAACAGGGACTATTATTCCTCCACCCTTAGTACCTAGAGCCAAGTTTAATATTACAAGCATTATGATCCAGATATTGCAACTCAAAGGGTTAGTTGGTGGACTTGTAGGCGACGACCCGAATATGCATTTGGTTAATTTTATCTCTACATTCAAGGTATTTAACAACCCAAGGGTTGGACAAAATGCAATTTGAATATGCCTATTTCCATTGTCTCTATCTGGAGAGGCTACTCTATGGTTAAATGGGCTAACTCCCAACTCTATTACCAATTGGAGGCAATTGAAAGATTTTTTCTGCCATCCAGAGAGCATAGTTAACAAATGAGATAAGCAATTTTAGACAGCTTCCAACTAATGCTCTCAAAGAGACATGGGAGAGGTTCAAGAAGAAGCTTATGCGGTGCCCAAATCATCGAATGACCAATGGCCACTTGATGGAGATATTATATTGGGCCTTGAACTCTGTGACTAAGCCAGTGGTGGACAATGTTGTAGTTAGGTCATTCATAGACCTTACCTACACTGAAGTAGCTGACATTCTTGATCGTATGGTGAAACAAAGTAAAGCTTGGTATACCAGGGATTCTGAGGTAGCAAGCTCTACTGTATCTATTGGCATGACTGTTGAACAGAGGCAAAGAGAAGAAGAGCGTGACCAGGACATGGCTAACATAAAGACGCAGATGGATTTTCTCACTAAGTATTTATTATCAGGAAAAATAGAGAAGGTTAAAACTGTAGCGTCATAGGAAAGGGTTGATTTCGATCCTGAGAAAGAAGCCAATTACTTGAACAATTAGATGGGTTTCCTCGGTGGTGTCCAAGGAAACCAAGGTTGGAACCATCAAGAAGATTGGAAGAATAAAAGTGACAGGAGTGGATTATATGTACCTCCTAGAAGCCACGATAATGCTGCCACCAGTTTAGGAAAAATATCTGTAGCGAACATAATGGAGAAACTATTAAAGGGAGTTGAGGTGACAAATTCTGGGGTGACTACTATAAAGAGTGACATATCTTCAGTGAGTCAACTAGTAAAACAATTGGAGCAGCATATGAGCCAATTATTTGTAGAATTCAATCAAATATAGAATGGGACCCAACCAAGTGATATGGTTCAAAATCCAAGGATAGATGGATTGTGTAAGCCTATTACCACTAGGAGCAGTAAGATGTTATCTAGTTCAGGACTGAGAGCATTCTCTCATACTGATGAGGTCGAAATAGATTGGGAGATAGTTGATGAATCTTCAGTGGTGCCTGTAGATTTGGGAAGTTCGAAAAAGGAGAGTGGAGAAATAGAACAACCACCTACGCTGAAGCATGTTAGTGATGTGGAGCAAAACATAAGAAAGGAGGTTAAAGTTGCTCCAACTAAAATTCCAAGGCCACCACCCCCATTTCCACAATTATTAAAGAAGAAAGAAGATGATGGCAAGTTTAGCAAATTCAAGGCTATGCTAAAGTAGTTGACAGTGAATGTGCCCTTAGTTGAAGCACTAGAACAGATACCTGAATATGCAAGTTTATGAAACATCTGTTGATGAAGAAAAGGACCGTGACCTATGAAATGGTAGACAATCTTCATCATTATAGTGCTATTTCTGCAGGATCTATTATCCAGAAGAAAATTAATTCGGGAACATTTACTGTTCTATGTACGACTGGATTGCTAAAGTTTGAAAAGGCCCTTTGTTATCTCAGGGCAAGTATAAATCTTATGCCATTGACAGTTTTCAAGAAAATGGGTTTGGGATATCCTATGCCCACTAATATACGGCTTCTAATGGCGGATAGATAGGTAAAAAAGCCGATTGGGATTCTACATGATGTACTTGTAAAAGTTGCTGATTTTATATTTTCTGCCGACTTTATAATTCTTGATTGCGAAGTGGACTTTTAAGTAGCCATAATTTTGGGTTGGCCTTTCTTAGCAACTGGAAGAGTGTTAGTTGACATGGAGCTGAATGACCTAAAATTTAGGCTCAATGAGAAAGAAGTTAGTTTTGAAGTATGTCGGTCTATGAAATAACAAAAGGAGATGAGTTTCTTCTCTATTATTGATGTATTCTACGAAGATAAGCGAGATGTACCAGTTAAGGATATGTCTTTTATGGAGACCACAGCTGGTTTTGTTGAACTTGCAAGAAAGGATGTGAGTGACTTCAAAGTAGTTGGACTAGGAATAAATCGTTGTCTTCATCTAACAAATAAGGTACAAATGGTATCATCGATGTATCTTGACGAGGTTTGGGTAGTCAAGATAATTGAGTCATGCTGCGACGTTAAATCAGGAGCTACATGGGAGGCAACACATGATTTTATTTTCACTATCAAGTTAAACAAAAATGCAAAAAAAAGAGTCGAGTCACGACCAAAACTACGGCGCTTGGTGGGAGGCAACCCATTCTTCTAATCATTTTTGTTGTTTTTGAGTAAGTATAGGTGCATGAAGTACTAAGAAGGATATTAGCACCAAATTTTATGTGGAATTGAGCTATGTCAATGGTTGTAAGTTTAGGAGTGATGGGAACATTATAGGTAAGTTGGAGTGGTCAAATGTGTAAGGCTCAAGTATGATTCGCATTAGAGTCATGCCTCGGATTATGTTAATCTGACCTAAAAAATTTTTTGGTGTGACTTTATTTTGTGACTTTCAATGAGGTCTATGGTGGTAGCGTAGGGATTGAGCCACACATCCCATCGCACATGCTCACTGGACCAACTATGCAATGCATAATGCTCTGCACACCTTGATGTGTGCGATAATTTATGCGCCGCACACTTTAAAATGTGCGATAAGATATGCGTCGCCTACCTCTCCATATATGCTCACTGCCTCAAGTGTACGGTGCCCTATGCGCCGCACTCTTAAAGTTGTGCAATAGGGTATGCGTCGCATACCTCTTCGCAGATGCCCACTGTATAAAGCGTGTGATTTATTATGCGATGCATACTTAGTCCAAACAACATAAATCCGACCTTAAATTGGGTTAACCTAACCCAAATTCATCCTTTGAATATGCATAGCACTCTAAATCCCCAAATTTTCTCTTATTTCACCACAAAACTATGCCTTCAACACACTCTTTATGCCACAAGCTCCTTACCACTTTCAAAACCCAAGAACATCGATTCACTTTCTTCAATCCCTATTCTTAATCCTTAGGTATTATGACTTTATGTTGTAGTTATTAATTGATCACTTGAGGTTTATGAAATCAATTTTTGCCATGGCTATGATGTGAAAGTGATGGTTTTTTGTCTATCTTAATATGGTTTAAAATGCAGGGTATGATTTTGTTCAAAAAGTGTTTCATTGAAATGGACTTGGGGAAATTGAAGTGATTGAATTTTATTGTGACTAACGTGGTGCACCATGTCAAAGTGCATGTCGGCGAATTCTGAGTACCTAACAATAACACTTAATTGGTTGATACTAACAAATTAATTGTAAGGTGGTGACTTCACCACCCCAATCTTAATTATAGTTAGTTTCAGTATGTGTGGCTGACATGGATGATAGGATGAATATAGGAAAAATGGCTCCAACGATGATCTCCATACAGGTGGCATAACTCCTAATGTGGATGAGAAGTACTACTAGCTAGGTTCTTTATCTTGTTATTTACACTGGGGACAGTGCTAAGCTTACGTATGGGGTGGCTGATTACTTTGCTACTTGTTTTGTAAGAAAATAGGACCTTCTCCTTAGTATACTTCTGGATAGGATTAGTTATTCATTTTGTTAGTTATTTAGTCATAATTAGGTGTTTTTCTTGATGATGGATGGACGACGACCGTGTTAAGAGAAAATTCATCTTTTAATTACATGTAACTACTATTGTGGATCACATGACATTATAACATAATTATGTTTGAAACACCTGGGCTCTAGTTGTGACTCTTGCTGTGATTGTTGGTTTTAATTGAAGTCATGTAATTGTTTGGTCGAGAATCTATAATGCTCCTAATTGTGTTGACCATGTTCCATGAGTGTGTAAAACTATTGTATATTCCTTATTGCAACTGATGCTAGAACTTGCCTGGTGTGTGTGCAAAGCGAAATAAAGATTGTGAGTTTAGAAGATGATTTAGGCATTTCTTTGATAGCCATTGTTCATACCTTCATTTGACCTACCTTTGTACATTATCATAGGTAGCCCTATTGAGCCTTTAGCTTGTTCTTTTGTTAGCCTCATATGTAGCCTATTCCGTTTTTTGATAGATCATAATTCGATCCAAAAGCTCCTAAGAGCTTTAATGTAAAATCAATTTGAGTTAGGAGTTTGCAAATTAGAGGAAAAAGGTGAAATTGATGCCCCAAAGTCTAGTAATTGGCGTGTGAAATTGATGTGGTTGGGAGTAGAAAATTTTTTTTTTGAAAAAGTTCCAAATTTTATCCCAAACATGTTACAATGAACCTGTTTTGGCCCTGGTCCTTCTTGGACATTGTGCACCTCAGCTAAGGAAAATCGCTTAAGTTGAGGGTGGCTATTAAAGGGGTGCGTAACATGAAAAGGGTGCAAAAAAAATATTTAAAAGGGTTACATACTCCCACCATAGTATTATTAATTAAGTTTAACGAGTTGGGGTGAAAAGCAAATTTGTGAAGATAGCAGAAGTGGAAATTGGTTGTTAGAGATTGGTCTTAATTGCATAATGTAGTGTATTAAAGCGCTTAGGGAAGATAGTCACTATTTCTGGCCAAAATTGTTCCTACCCATCCTTTATCCTGCATTACAACCTGTAAAATACCTATTAGATCCTAGTCTTAGCATTCTGATATTAGTGGAGTATTACACTAAGGGCAAGCATATGGTCATCAGTTATAATTTGAGAATTCTTTTTTAGAGTGAGCACAACTTGATTCTTGTACCCATTTTGTTAGAAATTGCATGATTTTGAGTGATTATGAGTAACTTTCTTGTTGTGAGGGCACATTGTTGATAAAGGATGGGTAATTTATATGATTTCTTTGCCTAAATGGTACGCATGAATTTTCCAACCTAATGAGTCTATTCTTGAGGGTAGGTTGTATCTAGTAATGATTCCTGAACCTACTTTTTTGCTCATAATTGTTATGTGAGCCAATTTGAGCATCTTGCGTTCCTTTGTGTGTGCTAAGACATGGGTATTATGCATAAATGGATATGTTTTTTGAGGACGAACAAAACTTTAAGTGTGGGCTGGTGATCTTGGGTGTATTTATACGCCTAAGCAACATAACTTATCCATATTTTAGCTAAGTTTAGAGAACAAAGTGCCTCATTTCTTATGCTTTTACTCTACTTCTATGTAATTGAGTTAACCGATGTGATTAGCATAATTTCAGGTATTAATGAAGTAGATGAAGACATAATGGAACTATGGAATACAGATGGCATATGACATAAGAAAGAGTAGCAATCTGGACCAAATGTGGCACCTAGAAACTATGTCCAAGACTAGTTTGTCATTTATAACTAGTTCAGGGACTTAGAAGGCAATTATGAGAGAAAAGATTATTAAAAGGCTTAATGATGAATTTTTAGTCACTATTCAATTATTTTGTATTATTCTGAACACAAAAAAGGGCAGCTTAGCTTGGGAGAGAGAAAAATATTTTTTCTCTTGCTCTCAGTATTCGCACACCAAGATCGTCTTCTAGTTTTTGGTATGCTGAATATATTTATGATGTTTTTCATTTTATTAATTAGTAGCTAACTTTATTATTTAGGGTTATGGAAGCCTTGTAGCATATAATCTATTACTTTGGGTTTTGAATTCATTATGCTTTGACTTGTTTATATCATACTCTCTTCGCTTATCTTGAATTCTCGTGGTTGCAAACATAGAGGATATGCCTTAAAATGCAACTTGTTCAAAAGAAAGGTTGTTTTTCAAAAAAGAGAGTAGTGACAACAAAATAGGATTACCAACCCCTATTTCATAAGTTAATGCCTTAGCAGGATTAACTATTTGGAGATTTTGTATTGTTTTTGGTAAATGCTTTTGATTCGAGAGAACTAAAGTGAATTAGTCCTTGATGGTTGGGAAACACTTGGATTATGTTATTAAATAAAATATGTTTCTCTATAAGCATGATGCATGTATGAATTCATATAGCCCATAGTTATAAAGTATTGAAAACTACAAGGTGGACATAACCCTAGCTTGCTATTTCTCTGCATTTGAATACTGCTACACATATTTCTTCTTGTTAAACTAAAACCATTAATTTGTGAACTGAATCAAAACCACCTATTTATTTTACGGAAACAAATGATTAATAGCCAACTAATTGGCATACAACTTAATTAACACCATATTCCCTGTGGGATTCGACCCCAACCTAGTTGAGTTATATATTTGACTACGACCGCTTACTCTCTCGTAAGAGAGGTGTAATTTGGGTGTATCAATTGTAAAAATGAAATGCTCCATCTCTTATAATAGCGCATGGTACTCCAAAGAGAGGGAAGATGTTCTTCTTGATAAAAGCAACAATTGTCTTTCCTTCATTATCATAAAAGGCAATAGCTTCCCCCTATTTCAACACATAGTCAATAGCAACTAAAATATACTTCATCCCATACGAGCTTACAAAAGGACCCATGAAATCAATGCCTGAGACATTAAACAATTCCACTTCAAGTATCTTAGTCAAAGGAATCTCATGTCTTTTGGAGATTGACCCCTGCCTCTGACATTGGTAGCATTTCAGCACAAACTCGTGGGCATCCTTTAACAATGTTGGCCAATAATCACCGTTCTGCATCACCTTCCTAGTTGTTTGGTCACCTCCATAGTGACCTCTAACTGGGGAAGCATGACATGCTTCCAATAAACACAATACATCGACTTGTGGCATGCATCTCCTTATAATATTGTCAGCATATCGCCGAAAAAGATACGGCTCATCCCAAAAGTAGTGTGTCACATCATAAAGGAATTTCTTTCTTTGATAGAAAGAAAGATTTTCTGGAATGACCTCACTCACAACATAATTTTCAAAATCAATGTACTATGGCAATTACTCTAGTACAGCAACCAAGATCTCCTCCTCAGGAAATGCAATATTTATCTCCATTTCATGACTAATTGCCTTCTCACCTTCCATTCTAGATAGATGATCCACAACCTGGTTTTCACACCCTTTTCTATCTTTGACTTCATAGTCAAATTCTTGTAGCAGAAACACCCATCTAATCAGCCTTGGTTTTGCATCCTTCATAGCCATCAAATACCTCAAAGCTTCATGGTTAGTGAGGACCACCACCTTGGTCCTAAACAAATAAGCCTTGAAATTCTCAAAATCATATACTACAACCAGAAGTTCCTGCTCAGTGACGGGGTAGTTCTTTTGTGCTCCATTCAGTGGTTTGCTGGAATAATATATTGGATGAAACAATTTGTCTCTCTTTTTCCCCAATATAGCTCCAATGGCAACACTACTTACATCACATATGATCTCAAATGGTTTTGACCAGTATGGTGCAACAATGATAGGGGCCTCAACTAGCTTCATTTTAAGTCATTCAAACTCCTTCAAGCACTCATCATTGAAGGAAAACTTCACTTCTTTCTCCAAAAGCTTGCAAAATGGATTTGCAACTTTTGAGAAATCTCTTATAAACCTCTTGTAAAAACTAGCATGCCCATGGAAACTATGCATTCCCTTCACTGAAATAGGAGGTAGTAGTTTCTCAATAACTTCAACCTTGGCTCGATCAACTTCTATTCCTTTTCCTAAAATTTTGTGCCTGATAATGATGCCCTCATTTACCATAAAATTGCATTTCTCATAATTAAGCACCAAATTAAATTCAACACATCATTGCAAGGCCATACTCAAGTTTACCAAACACAACTCAAGCGAGTCTCCCACCATAGAGAAATCATCCATGAATACTACTATGGTGTTCTCCACCATATTTGAGAAGATGGACATCATGCACTATTTAAAAGTAGCAGGTGAATTGCATAGCCCAAATGGCATCCTTTTAAATGGAAATGTGTCGTATGGGCATATAACTGTCATCTTCTCCTGATCTTTAGGAGAAATACAAATCTGATTATATCCAGAATATCCATCTAAGAAGCAGCACCATCCTCTTCCAGCCAAATGATGAAGCATTTGGTCCATAAAGGGCATTGGGAAGTGGTCTTTCAAAGTCCATGAATTTAGTTTGTAGTAGTCCATGAAAACTCTCCACCCAGTCATACGCCTAAGTGGAACCAGCTCATTTATGTCATTTGCAACCACTATCATGCCCCTTTTCTTGGGCACGCATTGAACTATGCTCACCCATTTATCGTCTGAAATAGGCTAAACTACGCCTTCATCCAACCAATTAATAATTTCCTTCTTAAATACCTCTTTTATTGGTGGGTTAAGATGGCACTGGTGCTTGATGGTCGAAATATAATCTTCCTTAAGTTGTATTTTATACGTGCAAATGCCAGGGGGAATGCCAATAATATCTGCGATAATCTATCTAATTGCTCTCTTGTACCTCTGAAGTACAAAAATAAGTTCTTCTACCTGTTGCTCACCCAAATCAGCCGCAATAATCATAGGTAGCGTGTTTCCATGGCCCGAAAACACGAAACTTAAATGCCTAGGAAATTCTTTCAATTCCAACACCGGTGGCTCATCAATGGATGGCTTAGCCGGCGGTGTTGGTCAATTCACAAGATCAAGGTATAGCTTCTTAGAAGCATAAGGGTATGAGCCCATTCCTGACAAAGCACAAGTAGTCTCTTCGTATTCCTCAATGCCTTTACGATAAAAATTCATCAGAACTACGGCTAAAGGCTCGACAACAAGTTGATCCTATATTGACATCTCCTATTCGTCCTCATAATACACATCAACCACTGAGAACACACTAATTTTTTATAATTCTTCATTGACTTACGTATATCAAACTGTACCACCTCATCATTTATCCTGACTAAGAGCTCATTCGCTCTCAAATCAATCAACACACTTTCGGTTGTTAGAAAAGGTCAACCCAAGATTATGGGTATCTCAAAGTCCACCTCGCAGTCTTGAATCACAAAATCTGAAAGGAATATAAAGCTATCTACCTTTACCAATACATCATACAAAATACCAATAGGTTATTTTACCAACCTGTCCTCCATCACGAGTCGCATGTTGGTGGGTGTGGGATTTTCTAGGCCCAGCTTTCTATATATAACCAGCAACATCAAATTAATGCCTGCTACCAGATCATCTAATGCCTTAGCGAATTCTATAGACCCAATCGTACAGAGAATAGTTAATGCTCCTGGATCTAGCTTCTTTTACACCAAAGTCCACATAGAGATAGCGCTACAATAGAGGAGATTATCCTCCAGATCATAGCTTACCGCTCTTTTCTTAGTCACAAGGTCCTTCATAAACTTTGCATATCCTTGCATCTCCTTCAGTGCCTCAACTAATGGCACATTCACCGTCAATTATTTGAGCATTGCCATGAACTTGCTAAATTTTGCATCATCATCTTTTTTCTTTAATTGTTGAGGAAAAGGAGGTAGTAGACTTGGGAGATTTTTCACCATTACCTACTTCTCCTTCTCTTTCTCTTTTTCTAGAGGACTATCAGAACTATCCAGCTTCTCAGACTCCACTGGACATTTTTCTTTAGCTTTATTCTCTTACTCAGTCATATCTTCAATCAAACTTTTACACACAGAAGGGCCAAGTAACATCTTACCACGCCTAGTGGTAATCTCCATACATGAGCCATCATTCTGCGGAATCTAGACCATATCGCTTGGTAATGTTCCATTTTTCTCTGGTTAAATGTTGTAGAGAGTTGGCTATTTTGCTTCTCTAACTATTTGATTACGGTGGAGTGTGAGTTTACTAACTGACTTATAGATGACAGATCATTCTTCATGGTAGTTACACCAGAGTTGGTACCCTCTACTTCCTTCAGCAACTTAGCCATCATGTCCTCCATAGACATCTTTTCAAAACTTGTTGTAGAAGCTTCACAATTTCTAGGAGGGACATAGAGCCCACTCCTATCATTATTGTTCCTCTAATTTCCCTGCTCCCTATCTTTATAACCAGGCTTATCATAATAATTCCAACCTTGATTCCCTTGGCCATTGCCGTGAAAAGCCCACTGATTATTAATATAGTTCGCCTCTTCTTTTGCATCTGCATCAACGCTGTCTTGAGATACCACAGCTTTCACCTTCTCATTCTTGCCTAATAGCAAGTGATTGGTTAGCAGATCCATCTATATTTATAGGTGGTCCATGTCTTGGTCACACTCCTAATCTCTTCTATGTTATTCCACAGTCATGCCCATAAAAATAGTGAGGCTGGCTACGATAGAGTCTCTAGTATGCCATGCCCTACTCTATTTGGTCATTCTCTCAAGCATCTCTTAAGTCTCTGGGAATATAAGATCAACAAACGAACCACCATAAGAATTATCTGCAATTGGTTTTGTGACAGAGTTAAGAGCTGTGTACAAAGTCTCCATCAAGTGTATGCCTGTCATATTGTGGTTCGTACATTGTGTCAGCATCTTCTTGAATCTCTCCCAGGTTTTATTTAAGGCTTCAGTCGGGAGCTCCCTAAAGTTGCTGATCTGATCCCTCAACTGTACCCTCTTGGAAAGTAGAAAGAACCTTTCTAGAAAAGCTTCTTTCAACTGCCTCCAGTTGGTTATAGAATCGGGTGTCAGCTCATTAAGCCACAATGTTCCCTCCCTAGACAGAGACAATAGAAACAACCTCAATCAGATAGCATTCTGACCCACTAAAGGCATGTTTGGGTCATCCCTAGGAAGTCCACCAAACAACCCTTTCAGATTGAAGAGTTGAATCATAGTACTCGTAATGTTAAAATTTTCCCCAGGTGCCAACGTGTAGGACTAATTACACCCATTGCACTTGATCCATCCATTCCATCATTATCATCATTGAGGTCATACTAAACCGGCTGGTAATCTTGCCTTCTTCGGAATAGACGGTTCCTATTATTATTACGTTGTACTGGCGTAGCTACTTGATCTGCACGCCTTAGGTTACCAGGATTTAGCAACTCCTTGTCTCCCAAATTTTCATCCTCAAGATTTGGATATCGTTCTTGTTGCCCAACATTCTTCACATTCACCTGATCTCTAGCTAAGGCTGCTAGTTTTTCAGCCTCTTACTGGTCTGCCATTCTTCCAATTCGTTATGATTCTAGGTTAAGTGGTACTAATTGTTCTCTGAAACTTCTGGTTCCTGGCATACACTACAAAGAGCCTGCAGTAAAAAAAACAACAAATAAATGTAAAACTAGGAAATTTGACTAACAGTCAATTAGCGCACAAAACCTTCAATTTACAATCGTATTCCCCAGCAACGGTACCATTTTTTATAACGCTCAAACTACACCTCTCTAATAAGAATTTAATCAATCGTAGTTATTATATAACCCAACTAGGTTGTGGTCTAATCTCACAGTGAATATGGTGTGAACTTAAGTCATTTCTGAGTTAATCAACTTATAGTTAGATGTTTCCTGAAATGGGGGTTTTGAGTTTAACAAATTATTGTTGGTCAGTTTAGCTTCAATGTTTGTAATCAAGAGTTTATGGAAAACCAGAATTATGTTCACTATGGGTTTTGGTATCTGACAGATGCTAATAGTGATTCAAGGTTCTCACAGTAAATAGGACAACAGATTATCTTTATCGAAGGTATGCCTAAATGTCTCTCGACCCACTTAAGCATTTAATTACCTAATCCTCTTGGAATTAGGGAATTTATATTCATTGATCGGACTTTACCTCAGGTTAATCAACTTTGTTAAAGAGTCAATTATTAAATGGAATTTTTTAGTGCTTCTAAGTCCCTGTCAATAATTCACTTCCTACTGTATTTGATTTCTCATCTCAAGCAAATCAAAGAAGATGTTATCTATTGTTTGTAACAAATAGACAATGATTAAAATCTTGAAATTATCAAGGAGTCCTATTATCTTTTAAATCTTAAACACTTTGCATCTTACCAAAACTTAACCCATAGATCCCATAATTCGGGTTAGAGGGGTTTATCCACTCATGATGTAATGATCAGAACAACTTGATGAATTCATAATTTAAAAGATAAAATTACCACAAGATGAATAATAACTAGTGATTGTCAAATTAGATCACAATAGGAAAACCCAAAGTATTGATTGAAATCTCTTCAAAGTTAATTGTTTTTCAAGCCATGAAACTAGAGGGAAAAGTAACAAAATATGTGTCTCCAAAAGATGTTCGGCCCTTCTTAGAAAACCCTAAATAATGCTTTAAATGGTTCACCCTATTTATGGAAACAAAATCATAGAGTGCAGCAATTTCTCGGATAGGTGACGCCATTCGTGACGCCTTATTAGGAGGCTGACGACTTATCACAAATGTCGTCAGCTCCTCTTTTATTTTGACATTCGCTATCTTAGGCTGACGATGAACTGTGATGGACTATCAGATCTTTGACGACTTATCATGAATGTCGTCACTTATCAACCTCAACTTCCATGTTCTGTCCTAGATTGATGACAATTTTGACAATCTATTAATTCCTTGACGGCTTATCACAAAATGTCATCACAACTTTCAGCTGAGGTCCATTCTCTGTTTAGGGCTATAACTTATCACAGGGCAGACGACTTATCAGGAATTTCATCAGCCACACTTCTCTTCTTTTTGTTTCAGATTTCAACTCTTTTTCTTCCATCCTTATTGGTTCTCTAGCATCTTAGCTTCTACTGCAAAATCAAAGATAAAACAATCAAAAATGACAAAAGTTGCTTAAGAATTTGCAATTATTTTTAGTTAAAAGCCTCAAATGTGTTAGCATCAGCTCACACATCACGTGACATCACTGTGACTATCCTAAAGCTACTGTAAATCTAGTTAGAAATTAAATTGTCGGGTATTAGATACCCCCAGAACTCAATAGCATAGATAGTAAAAATATAGCATAATCTTGAAAATATGATAACTAGTCACTTTAGGTCAATTCATTCATTGAGGCATTTTAGCAAACACTTGCATGGCATGAACTTGTACACATACTATTATGTCATGATTCACTATTTAACTCTCATGAAGATTTATCAAACACTTGGTGACATAGTTTATGCACATAATACTATTCAATATGTAAGCATCACGATCACAGTTTGAAACTCACAAATTCAAGGGTTTCAAACATGAAACTACATAAAACTACACACGTGCTGTTTAATTCACATGAATTTTGTAATTAATCATGGATTAGAACCCAAATAACATCATAATCATGAATACGATTTAACTCAATATGGAATTCATGAAAGCAATCATCTTTAAATTTTAAAAGAGATTGTTGAACTCCAAAGGTGGAAGAAAACCCTTTGATGAACACCTAACATACGTTGGTAAGTAAATTCGGGAATATTGATGGCGTGTTCTTGAAGATTGGTCTTGAAATTTGAATGCTCTAGGGTTTGTTCTTGAGTAAATTTGGGAAAGAATGAGAGATTTTGCCTATAGAGTATGTTAGTCTCTTGTTTTTGGGGCTAATTAAGGGAAGGAAAATGACCCAAATACCCCTTTGGTCATGGAGTTTTAATGACTAAAAACATATCCAGTGACGTGCTGAGCGACGTGCCACATCTATGGCATCAATGTGATGACCAACGTGCCACTTTGAGTTTGAGTTGTTTCAGTGGAATTGCATTGAAGGCTGGGTATAATTATCCATCAACATGATTGGTGATGTGATGCATCAAGATCGCGTCGACCCACTATTTTGGCCACTTGAATATGATTCAAACAAGGTCAGAAAAATTCGAAACACACCGAAGTAACCTATTTACACACCTGATCATGATTCAATCCAAGGATTAACATTTTAAGGTCATAAGTGTCATAAAATAAGATTGCCAAATTATGAAGGCTAAAATAATTCTAGGTGTAAACACTTAACTGAAATTTCTAAGTCTAGGAGCTATTTTCAAACATTAACGGACTAAGTTAAGCTTAGCATTTTGCGGGGTCTTACACTATAACAAGAGACTTTCATAGTTAGAATCTTTGACTTTAACAACATCGTAAAAATAGCCTTTGGATATCAATTTCTTAGCCCTAAGATAAGAAATAAACTTGCCTTTCGGAACTAGGAAACTTCCCGCTAATTCTATCATCGGCTCATTAGTGAAATTAAATGTGACCTTTTGGGTCCTACAGTCCAAAGAACCATAGCACAAATAAAACCAATCCATCCCCAAGATAATATCAAAATCCACCATATAATGCTCTCTCAAATCTACCAATGTCTCGGTAAGAAAGATTGACACCACACAAATCCTATAGATTTTTTCTTCCAATAATATACTCATATACAATGGTAGAAACTGAAAAGGGGTTCAAAATACTTTTAGGATCACAACCAAAGTGTATAGCCTCATAAAGAGTCCAATACTATAGGGTGGATCCGAGATCAAGCATGCCATAAATATCACGAGAGAAAATCTATCATATACCAGATACAACATTAGGGGATGCCTCATATTTATAGCGAGTAAAAAGTGCATAAAAGCTATTTCGACCAGTTCTCATTCCTGAAATAGTACCTTTAGCAGAAGAATCTTAAAAAGTAGTAGCCTGATCCTTACTAGCCCCAGGTGCACCCCTAGCTTAAGGATAATTTTGCCTGATATAACTAGGCTGACAACAATTAGAGAACACATTTCTCCCCACAAACAATGGAAAAGAGGGTAAGGTAAGGATGACTGAGTCTACTAACTTGAGATTGAGAACCCTGTGCTTTAGGACCATTGCTAAACTGAAAACGCTTATACCTAAAATATTAGGAGCAGAAACACTAGTTGATGAATAAGAACTTCCCCAGTTCTTCTTTTTATGCCATTGCCTATACTCTTTTCAACTGTTTTGCTGATTTGTGTTATGTTATGCATACTTCAGCTTCTTACTATGCCTTTCCCCTATTTGAACCTACTTTTTTTACAATCTACACTAGCCTTGTTATGTCTTTGTCATTATTTAATATAGTAGTCTTACACTCAGACACTAATTAATGAGAAAGACTCAAAGAACAATTTCTCATCTGAGAACTTCTACTAGATAGAAGCTCTGAAGTATAATAGGATAGTTGGGTAAACATCAATGCATAATCATAAAGACTCATCTAACCTTTCGTCAGATTCACAAACTACTCTTCTTCAACTTCCCTCAACTCTCGAGTAAGTGATCAAGCAAAACACCCACGAACACTTCACATATTATTGGCTCAGCATTTTAACCCGTTAACTCTTCTAACTCCTTATAACACTGGTAAGACACTTCTTTCAACTGATAGACTTCAAATTCAGTATTTTAGTTTATAGACTATTTTAGAATCATGTTATTTTCTTGGTCATGCATTCTCAAATTTTACATCTTTCACGCATTTATATTTAGTGATCTTATGCTAGCCAGTCAGTCTTTACTTTATGCAAGTTTATTGAGTTATCTCATATTATTCAGCCAGTTATTATTTCATGTTCAGTTTCCCATGTTATTTAATTAGTCAGTTATTATTTATGTATAGGAACCCACACATGTTAGCCTTACCTCATCTTGCATACCAGTACATTAAAGTACTGATCACATACTTGTTTCTTTTGCTATGATGTTTAATATCATAGGTTCAGATGCTCAAATTCCCAATCGTACATAAACTATCCAGGGTATCAGCAGCAGTAGCAGTGGTGAGTCCTCATACTTTGAGGACATGATTTATTTATCCCAGTTTACCTTTTCAGTTTAGTATTTTCTATTTGGTCAGAGTTAGCTAGGGGTTTGTCTCATCAGCTATACAGTCAGTTAGTAGAGGCTTTTCAGACTAGTATAAATAGTTAGTCAATTTTTAGTCGTCATCATTAGTCGTTTTATCAGTATAGATAGTATTATTTTGTAGACGTTATCAGACTATGATTTAAAACCTTATGGAAATTTTTAGTTAAATTCCACATATGATCTTTTGTTATAAGTTTTACCTAGTGTTCAAGTAGGTACCAGTATCATGGGTTAGCTTTTGGTCTTTTGGGACCGTATGCACCATGTGGCATCGTTAAAAATTTGGTATTAGATCCTAAGATTTTAAAGTGTCCCTGGGAGTCTTCAAGTCGCATTGTGTATAGTCTTTTCCATGGGTGTAAAACACACCACAATTATGGAAAAGAATCTACAAGACGTTTTAGGAAAAGTTTCCTTTCTTTGATATCTCAGATCGTGCTATAGAAAGGTCCTGTAAGAAAGTTATATAGATTCTTATCTTGCTCTATTCATGCCAGCCCTACCTTGTTTTTAAGGTATCAGAAACAATTAAGCTTATATCCTTAAAGATAGAGATTTTCTTAGACAGTTGCCACAAGTAGTTATGGGATTGTATGCAGGCTTAAATGTATCCCATCAATTCCTTTATGTTCTAAACTATGAAAGATTTTCATTCATGATTCAAGAAAATCGTTCATTTCACGAAAGTTAGATGTGCTTTTAGAACCCTCCTCAGAATCCTATTTTAGCATATGACCTAGAGTTAGAAGTATGAACTCGAAAGTTTAGCAGCTGCAATATGGGGATAGTATTGTCTGAATTTAGTAGATTTTTCATTCTTAGGGCTAGTTGTATTAATAGTGGGTCAATAGGCTTGAAAAATGGTATGCAAGAATTTGAGCTAAGTATTATGTATGGGTGGACTTATGTATCATCCTTTAGTGCTATGTTTGAATAAAGCTAGTAATGTAGTAGTTGATGTTCTTACAAGCTAAATTATGGGTTGTAGCATGTTAAGGTTGGAGTCCAGGAGTAATGGAAATTCTCAATGTTTAGGTAGAAGAGTAAGTGTAGAGATGGGATATTAGTAAGCTATAAAGGAAATTAGTGAGGTTCATTAAAAGGTTGACAATATCCATTTTAAGTGATAGAATCTAAGCTTAAATCTTTGAAGGTTGAGCTAAAACGAGATTTGAAACTCTAGTTTGTGTGAAATCACGGTATTGTGATACTTAGCAAGGTTACAAGTTAGTCAGTGTTTAGGTTGTTGTATAATTATTGTTAAGGCTCTATAAAGCTATGAATTGTGTGTCAGAAGTATGTACTAGCAGTGGGCCTTAGATTATTGGGTATTGTAACACCCTGAAAATCTGACCCGAGACGTCACACGGTGCTTAGGACCACAAGTGATCCCAAGCCAACCCTTCTACTAGTATAACTCACAAGAAACTGAACAATATGTATAAAATGAGTGACTTTACAGTGCGGAAACATAAAAATGGTGTAATCTGAGAAAATACAATACTGATATAACTTTTATATTCTGATAAAGTCTTAAAGAGGGACTGACTGAAAATACATTACTAACTCTAACTAACACCTGTGAAGCCTCTACTTACTGACTATAGATAGCTGGAAAGCAACTCCAACTATCACTAATCAATACATGAGTGAATATAATACATAAATAACATCTAACTTAAGTTCCCAAAATAGGAGGACTCACCATCTACTGGCTGGAATCTGAAAGTTGTCTGAACATAGTATACATGCTACAACAGAGCTAATACCTACATTATGAGACAACATAGCACATAGACATATATGTGGATCAGTACTTTGAGGATGTACTTAATATATGGGGTGAAATGCATAAGTAGAACATTATATTGTCATCATAATTTGTAAAACAATGCATGCTAAATGTAAATTACTCACATAAGCTGGAATATCTGAAATACTGAAAATAATAATCATGAGAAACAAATCATACTTGTAAATCTAGTGAGCCATAAGATTTCGTTCTAAAAGTTGTGCTAATACACTTTGTTTAAATCATACAGTCTAAGTGTAGAAAGGACTCACTTCTAAATCTGAAATCTGAAAAACTAAAATTTGTAACTCTTATCTTTCTGTAAAGCATAATCTGAGTAAAACGGTGAGCCTTTATACTTAGCTTTCTAAAATCTAGAAAATACTTTATCTTAAGTCTTAAGGATCTTAAACCCATAACTTCGAAAACATATGTTTTTATCTTCAATCTTTACATCAATAGACTGTTAAAGAGTGGGGGACAACTGTTGGGAGGTTCTTCTAACCGACAATACATCATGTGAGCAACCATGGTGACCCATGACTGGCCCCCATTAGGTAGGGCTATTCTACACTTGCCATCAGAATAGAATATTCTAATCTGTGTGATCACTATTTGAGTCATCCACGCAGAAATGGAAATAATCTGATAATCTATACCTATGAAGGCACGTAGTTCTGGGGTATGAAACCATAGTAACTTATCCATCTCGTTGCTAAATACTACTCCCAATCTCTTGCTCAAAATATTAAGAAGTCCATTTTAAAATTTACACAAGGGTTTACAGAAGCCAACTATGCTTTGCTTTTCTTCAAATCTCAAGTTTTCTAAAATAAAGTGGATTCTTTATCTAAAATCTAAAAATATTCTTGTCATGGGGTTCTTATAGCACAAACAATCTTGAAACGACAATCTTTAAATGGGGTCTATTGACCCAAGCATCAATCTCATGTTAAACATCTAAAAATTCATACTTGATAATGTAAACATTCATAAATCATCTTAAAATCTGGAAATTTCAGCAATATGCATGGAAACATAACTATAATCATGTATTTTAATTTCTAAATCATGGAAAACCTCATAATCTTGCAAATAATAATAATGGCTATACACCCTAACTTCAATTTCATGAAAAAAAAACATATAAATTGCAGTAAATTTGTAAATAAAATAATATTTTAGGCACAAGGATGAAAGGATTATCCTTGTTAATAACCCCACATGCCTCAATTGATAATGTTAGATACTAAAACTTGAATCTTGGATCTCTATTGATGCTTTGAAGATGAATTCTTAGAGTTTTTGTACTAGTAATCCTTAATCCTGAGTTTTCTTGGAGAATTAATGAAGTAATTTGGATTTCATGGAGAGAAAGTTTGAGCTTTAGGATTTTCTTTTGAGAGTGAATAGATGAAAAGTGAATATGATGAGCTTTGAATGGGTTAAATTCTCTGTTATTCACGACCTGGGATTTGGAAAAAAACAAAGAGCCCTTTTTAAAATCCTAGTTAGAACTAAAAAACAAAACATTTTTCTTGATTTGGTTGTCCACCACGATATGCCATTATCGAGGTGGCTCACTAGAAAAGGACGAACAAGAACTAGGCACTCACCGCGATGCACCACATTCACGGTACCCCTTGGTTTGCCATTTTGGCCCTTGGCGTGATGCGCCAGAATCTCGGAGTTTTATTGGAATTGGACAATTGGGAATTTTCTTAGTTCTGTGACATGCTGAAAGTCCAGGTGACACACTGTCAACGTAAAAATGCCAAAACTCCTTCACCGAGTGTTTGATTTAGGCAAATTTTGTATCAATGGAAAGCTTATTCAATAAATGGTATTCATATTTGAATCAAATTCTTTACCTTCAAGGGACGAATTTAAGTAAGAAAAAATATGGGGTATTATAGGTATAATCTTTCACGATAAGTATAGTGATTATGTGCATTATTTTACCCCAAATTCTAGAGTAAACTGGTGACAGTTTAGTTTAAAGTTGTTTATTAAGTGGTTCACATACTTACAATGATGACTTTAAGTTAAGGGGGAGATGATTGAGCAAGTAACCAAGTCAGGCTCTCTGATCCTAATAGGGATACCAGTAAGTGTAGAAAAGCAGTATGAGAGGTTGATGCCTAACCCGTTCTAATCTCAGTGCAAGGTTTCTCAGTCATCATGATATCTACTCATGCCTTACATGTTAGTTGTATATCATAGCTCATTTTTATGCACATCATAAAGAATTATTTATGCTTCCGGTTCCTAGTATAAGAAGTTCCAGTTTGCTCAGTAGTAAGAACCATGTTCCACAAACTTAGAAACTCAAAAACTCAGTTTATGAATGTCATGACTCATGTATTCATGTTTACCAGTGTGTTTAGTTCTAGTAACCATGAAACACTCTTAACTATCAGCAAAATTTAGATTCATTCCATGTATGTCCTCAGTTCAAACCTCTTTGATGAATTCATGTCATTAACCCTCTATTCCTCAGACCTCAATTTCACACTCCAGATGCTCAGTCATGATTTAGTAGATAAGTATTATGTACATCATCTCAGTATTTCCTTAGTATTTCAGCCAAGTCAGTATTATTCGAGGGACGAACTTCCCAAGGGGGAGATATATCGCAATGACCAAGTTTTCATGTCCAAAACCTCTCAACTTTACTTCACAAAACCAGATCAAGCCTATAGTAATGGGTACTTATAAGTTGACTCTCACGTTTCTATCTCAGCCTTATAATCATTCTCATATCATTGCATGTTTTTTAAAAATTAGTTTAGTCATGTATCATGATTAAGACTGAGTCATGTAATCATGTTTTCAGCTATGCATAATTATTATATGGTCTAAGTTTCCCTAGTAGTTTTATCTGAATCAGTCTCAATCGAGGAAGAATGTTTCCAAAGGGGATATAATTTAACACACCGCATTTTGGGGCTAGACTTTGAAGCGTCGTTCTTACGTGTGTTAATTCTAATCACATGAATTTCTTTTGGATACATATTCTATGATCTATATCCTAGTGTGTAAAGTTATTTGAACATATATTAAGTCCTCAAAAAGCTCCTAGCTTGTAGAAAAGTCAAAATATTTCTTAGTGATTAAATTCTTGTGGAGAAAATAACTACAACTAGCTTCAAAAATATATAAGCATTTGTATACTAAGAATTTTTGAGATATAAACACATAAATAGATAGATAATTGAATTAGCTTTCCATCAATAAAAATTTATCCTTAATTCGATATCGGAGTGAAAAGTTATACTCATTTTACTTCAGCATGTCCGTCTTTGAACAAAGTTACGACCTGAGTTGATAAGTCATCAATTAAGTGATGACTTATTAGCCTAAGTCATCAGCCTTAAATAGAATGCCATCAATTTTAGCTTCCAAGTGACTACTTGTGTTGATAATTCATCACCTAAGTGATGACCTATAAGCCCAAGTTGTCAGCCCAATCAGAAACTCATAAAATTTAGCTTCTAAGTGACGACTTGATTTGATAAGCCATCACCTCAGTGACGACATATCAACCCAAATCATCAATGAAAAATTTCAACAATTATGATTTAGTTTTGTAGGATCATTTTAGTCTTTTACTCACTTCAAACCGTTAACCCACACGACATAAATTACCCTATACACGTACTTACCTATTATCAATCAATTTTAAAACTCTTTCACCCTCTTTATTTCAAAGAACAAGGTCCTGCCCTTTGTCACATCCCAAGCAAGAGCCCTATTTGTGACGGACATCCCTAACTATAAAGGCTCTGATATCATTCTATCATGACCCGAGCTGAGGCCCTGGCCACGATGGGTATCTCAAGCCACGAAGGCCCGAGATACCCTTGTAATTCCCTAATTCACTAGTGATATTGTTCGCTCTTGTCCTAGGACCACATGACTTTAAAACACATCACTAGGGATTAAGGCTTTATTACTTATATACTTAGCATCCCTCCTGCGTTTTGTGAATGTAGGACTCCTTCCTAAGTTTGGGTGATACATACACCCCCCTCATAGACTCAGCATCCCCGCTAAGGTTTGCCCCACTGAAAGGGATTTTTCTACACTTAGGATTAAGGTTTACACTGCCTTACCAGAATTTTCCTACACTCAGTTTGAACTGTGGCTCACATTGATAGGGATGACACAGGAGCAGCTCTGATACCATTCTGTCACAACCTATGCGGTAGCCTTGGCCACAATGAATATCTCTAACCACGAAGACTCTGATACCATTCTGTCATGACCCAAGCTGGGGCCTTGGCCATGACAGGCATCCCAAACAATGAAGGCCTAAGATGCCCCTGTAACTTTCCAATTTACTAGTGATATTGTCCTTTCTAGGCCCAGGCCCGCACATTTTTAAAATATGTCACTAGGGAGTAAGGGTTTCTTAATTATATACTCAGCATCCTTTTTACGTTTTGCCGATGTGGGACTCTTTCCTAAGTAGGGGTGTTACACCCTTTTTTAAGAAAACCAAGAAATTATAATTCCCATTCCAAGAACATTTAAGAATAAACAATTCTCTTTGAAGATCAAAGCTTTAATGTATGTTAGATGTTCATCCATGGGCTATTGTTACCCATGGAGCTCAAGAACCTAAATTTCAAGGATAAAAGTATGATCTTTACATAATTTTATGAATTATGTCCATGGAGTTACATGAATTTTAAATTTTAAATCATTTTTACGCATATTGTTATTAAACCCTACATGTTTGAATGGTGTTGTTCGCTTATTTAAGGCTTAATTGGTGATTTAGTATCAAAATCATGCTACTACAACATGTTTAAAACTATTTGCATGCTTAAGCCATGAATTGACATTATTTGATGAAATGCCTCAAAGAATGAGTTTTGAATACTGACTACAATTCACGTCCTCAAAGTTTTAGTATAATCTTGTTGTTATTGCTATAGAGTCCTGGGGATTATGTATACCCAAAAACTTATCTTTTTACTGAATTTCAGTAGTTACAAAATAGTTCAGATAAACCATGAGCTCTTTCAACCAATTAACCATCATGATCAGTTACTTGTCCCGTTAAGCTTAGCTCATCCCTAAAATTAGTGTTAGTTCATTTGGGAGTAGGATTTAGCATCGAGTAAATCTAGAGGTAAGGTATCACTTATAAGCTAGTACTGGGTTCTTAAAAGCAATCCATAAGTTCCAAAACTACGTAACCAGCGTAGGTTGTGAAATGTCACTCACTAGTTTAGGACTGACACTCTCATGGATCACCTGATAGTTTAGGACTGATCTCAGGGGTCACTTTCTAGATAACGTCTGACTCCATAGCCATTGTAAGTACTTGTGGCATGGTACTAACACCATTCCAACTGGGGTCACAGGTTAGACCCCAATCAACTCAGATTGGGGCATGTCGGTTAGATGATACCTCCCACAGTTTAAGTTTCAGTACTCAGTTAATAATTCAGTTCAGTCTTGCTTGACCATAGCATGTAGTTTATCAGTTATTCAGTTACAAGATTTCAGAATATTAGTTTACAGTCTATTTCACAATCATGTAATTTGCTTTGTCATGCAATCTTATATTTTACACCATTCATTAATTTATATTTATTGATCTCATGCTAGCCAGTCAGTCTTTACTTCTTGCATATTAACTCAGTTATGTCATATTATTCAGCTAGTTATTAATTTATGTTTAGTTGTCCCATGCAATTCATTCAGTCAGTTATTATTCATGCACGGGAACACATACATCTCAGCCTTACCTCATCCTGGATACAGTAAACTCAAAGTACTAATCGTATACTCACTTTTTATGCTATGATGTTTAATATCATAAGTTCGGATAGTCATATTCCTGACGTACTTAGACTATCTAGGGTATAACCAGTAGTAGCAGTGGTAAGACCTCATACTTCGAGGAGATGGATTATTTATCCAGTTTACCTTTTGAGTTTTACAATTTTCTATTCAGTCAAAGTTAGTTGGAGGTTTTTCCCATCAGCTCCATATTCAATTAGTAGAGGCTTTTCTGACTAGTATAGATAGTTTGTTAGTTTTTAGTCTTCATTATTAGTCATTTTGTCAGTACAGTCAGTATTGTTATACAAACATTATTAGAACTATGATGTAAAACCTTATGGAGTTTTTTTATTAAATTTTGCATATGATCTTTTCTTATCAGTTTTACCCAGCATTCACAGCAGGTATAAGTATCATGGGTTCGCTTGTGGTCTTTCAGGACCATAAGCACCGTTTGGCTACCATGGTGTATTTTTGGGTCATTACAAATTTGGTATCAGTGCCTAAGATTTTTGAGTGTCCTAAGGAGTCTGAAAGCCGTGTTGTGAAGAGTCTTATGCATGGGGTCTGAAGCACGGAACACTTATGGACAAGACGCTACAAGACGTTTTAATAAAAGTTTCCCTTCTTTTATATACCAGATCTTGCTATAGTAAGGTCCTCTAAGAAATTTATAAAGATTCTCATCTTTCTCTATTTATGCCTGCCCTACCTTATTTTCAAGGTAATAGAAACAATCAAGCTTAAATCCTTAACAATAGAGATTTTCTTAGATAGTTAACACAAACAGTTATGGGATTGTATGTAGTCTTGAAAGTATCCCATCAGTTCCTTCATCTTCCAAAGTATGAAGGATTTCATTCATGATTCATGAAAATCATGCATTTAGCCAAAGTTAGATATGCTTTTAGATCCCTCCTCAAAATTCTATAATAGAATATGACCTAGAGTTAGAAGTATGAACTCAAAAGTTTTGTAGCAGTAACACGGGGATACAATTGTCTGAATTCAGTAGATTTTTCCTTCAAGGGGCTAGTTGTACATACATGAGTCAGTAGGCTTGAAAAAGTGTATGCAAGAATTTAAGCTAAGTATTATTATGTGGGTGTTCTTATATAGTATCCTTGAGCGCTATGTTCGAATGGGGCTAGTAATTTAGTAGTTGTTGTTCTTACCATCTAAATTATGGGTTGTAGCATGTTGAGGTTGGATGCCCAGGTGTAATGGTAATTCTCATAGTTTACGGAGAAGAGTAAGTATAGAGATGGGATATTAGTAGGCTATAAAGGAAGTTAGTATGGTTCATTAAGAGGTTGATAATATCTATGTTAAGTGATACAATTTAAGCTTAAATCTTTGAAGGTTATGCTAATAAAAAGGAGAGTTAAAACTCTAGTTGGTGTGAAATCTTTGTATGGTAATACTCAACAAGATTCTTAGTTGGTCAATGTTTAATTTGTTGCATGATGATAGCTGAGGCTCTAGAAAGCAAAGTGTGTATCAAAAGTAAGTGCTAGCAGTGGGCCTTACATTATTGGGTATAAGTATAGTGTTTATGTGCACTATTCTACCCTAAAATATAGAGTAAAGTGGTGACAGTTCAGTTTTAAGTTATTGATTAAGTGGTTTACAAACTTAGATGATGGATTTAAGCTAAGGGGGAGATGATAGAACAAGTTACCAAGTCAGGCTCTCAGATCCTAGTAGTGATGCCAGTAAGTGTTTAAAAGCAGTAGGAGAGGATGATTGCCAACCCATTCTTATCTATGTGCAAGGTTTCTCAGTCATCATGATATATACTCATGCCTTACATGTCGGTTCCATAATCATAGTTTATGTTCATTCAAAAAATAAAGAATAATGTATACTTCCAGTCCCTATTATAAGGATTTCTAGTTTTCTCAGCAGTAAGAACCATGTTCCACGAATATAGAAACTCTAAAAATCAATTTACGTAGCTCATGACTAATGTATTCATGTTTTACAGTGTGTTTAGTTCTAGTAGCCATGCAACACTCTTAACAATTAGCGAAATTCAGATTTATGCCATACATGTCCTCAGTTCAAACCTCTTTGATGAATTCATGTCATTAACCCTCTATTCCTCAGACCTCAGTTTCACACTTTAGATATTCATTCATGATTTAGTATGTAATTATTTTGTACATCATCATAGTTTTTCCTTAGTATTTTAGCATTGCTTGTATCATTTGGGGGATGAACTATCTCAAGGGGGAGATGTATTGCAATTCTCGAGTTTTCATGTCCTAAACCTCTCAACTTTACTTCAAGAAACCAGATCCAGCCTAAGGTAATAGGTGTTAATAAGTTGACTCTCTTATTTTTATCTCAGACTTATAATCATTTTCATGTCATTATATGTATTCACGAAATCAGTTTAGTCAAGTATCATGTTTCACACCCGGTCAAGTAATCATCTTTTAAGTTATGCTAAATCATTATATGGCCTCAATTTCCCCAGTAGTCTCATTCGAGGACGAATGTTTCCAAGGGGGAGATAATGCAACTCTCTGTATTTTTGTGCTAGACTTTGAAGCGGCGTTCTTACGTGTGTTAACCCTAATACCATGAGTTTTTTTTTGGATAAATGTGTCATGATCTTTATCCTAGTGTGTGAAGTTATTTGGACATATATTAAGTCCTTAAAAACCTCCTAGCTTGTTGACTAGTCAAAACATTTCTTAGCGATTAAATTCTTGTAAGAAAATAACTACAGTCCGCTTCAAACAATTATAAGTTTTTTTATACTAAGAATTTTTGAGATATAACCTATAAAAAGATAGAAAACTGAATTATCTATCAAACGTTACCAATTTCACCTTAATGCGATATCAGAGTAGAACGTTATACTCATATTACTTCTGCATGTTCGCTTGTCAACAAAGTGACGACCTGAGTTGATAAGTCATCAACTAAGTGGCGACTTATCAGCCCAAATCATCAACCTTAAATAGAATACCATCAATTTGAGATTCCAAGTGATGACCTGTGTTAATAAGTCATCAGTTTAAGTGACAACCTATCAGCCTAAGTCGTCATCCCAATAAGATACTCATCAAATTCAGCTTCCATGTGATGACTTGAGGTGATAAGCCATCATCTAAGTGACGACTTATCAATTCAAGTCATCAACTGAAAAAATTTCAGCAATTATGACTTA
Source organism: Capsicum annuum (assembly GCF_002878395.1). Taxonomy (NCBI): domain Eukaryota; kingdom Viridiplantae; phylum Streptophyta; class Magnoliopsida; order Solanales; family Solanaceae; genus Capsicum; species Capsicum annuum. The sequence continues at coordinate 195,359,731 of NC_061115.1, forward strand.
GTTTTGTAGGGGTATTTTGGTAATTTACTCACCTCAAACCCTCACCCAACACGACATAAATCGCCCTATACATATACTTAGACAATATCAATCAGTTTTAAAAGTCCTTAACCGTATTTATTCCCAAGAATAAGATTCAAGCCCTTCTTCAAGAATACCAAGAAATTATAATTTCCAATCCAAGAACGTTCAAAAAAGACAATTCTCTTTGAAGATCAAAGCTCTAAGGTATGTTAGATGTTAATCCATGGGTTCCTTTCACCCATGGAGCTCAAGAACCCAAATTTCAAGTTTACAAGTATGATCTTTACATATTTTTATGAATTGTTTCCATGAAATTATATGAATTTTGAATTTTACATAGTGTTTAAATGTAATTGTTGTTTTTATTAAACCCTACATGTTTGAATGGTGATGTTTGCTTTTTTAAGACTTAATTGGTGATTTACTATCAAAATCATGCTACTACTACATGTTTAAAACTTTTCACATACTTAAGCCATGCATTTCAAGTGTTTGATCAAATGCCTGAAAGAATGAGTTTTGAATACTGACTACATGTCATGTCCTTAAATTTTTAGTATAATCTTATTTTTATTGCTATAGAGTCCTAGGGATTTTTAATACCCGAATACTTAGTTGTTTACAGAATTTCAGTAGTTACAGAATAGTTTAGATAAACCATGATCCTATTTATCCTGCTAACAATCATGATTAGTTACTTGTCCAGTTAAGCTTAACTAATTCCCATAATCAGTCAGTTTAGTTTGGAGTAGGATTTAGCATAGAGCGAACCTAGGGGGTAATCAGTCAGTTTAGTTAGGAGTAGGATTTAGCATAGATCAAACCTAGGAGTTGGGGCTACCCCGTGAGCTAAGACTGGGTCCTTAAAAGCAATCCCTAAGTTCCAGGACTACATAGCCAACGTAGGTTGTGAGATGTCACCCGTTAATTTAGGATTGAAAATCTCAAGGATCACTCTCTAGTTTAGGACTTATCTTAGGGTTCAATATTTAGATTACAACTGATTCTGCGTCTGTTGTTAGTACTCGTGGCACGGTACTAACACCTTTCCAATTAGGGTCACAGGTTGGAACTCAATCAACTCAGACAAGGGCATGTCAATTTTATGATACCTCCCACAGTTCCAATTTCAGTACTCAGTTTTGAATTCAATTCAGTCTAGCTTTACCATAGAATGTAGTTTATTAGGTATTTAGTTACAAGATTTTAGTATTCCAGTTTACAGACTTTTCAAGAATCATGTAATTTGCTTGGTCATGCATTCTCAAATTTTACATCTTTCACACATTTATATTCAGTTATCTCATGCAAGCCAGTCATTCTTTACTTCATACATGTTTACTCGGTAATCTCATATTATTCAGCCAGTTATCACTTTATGTTCAGTTATCCCATGCTATTTATTCAATCAGTTACTATTCATGCACATGAACCCATGCATCCCATCCTTACCTTATTTTTCATACTAGTACATTCAAAGTACTGGTCACATACTCATTTCTTGAGCTATGATGTTTAATATCATATGTTCCGATGCTCTGATTCCCAACCATACTTAGACTATCAAGGGTATCAGTAGCAATAGTAGTGGTGATTCCTCATACTTTGAGGACATGGTTTATTTATCCCAAATTACCTTATCAGTTCAACATTTTGTATTCAGTCAGAGTTAGTTGGGTATTTTTCCCATCAGATCCATAGTCAATCAGTAGAGGCTTTTCAGACTAGTACAGATAGTTTATTCATTTTTCATCATCATCATTAGTCATTTTACCAATATAGTCAGTATTGTTTTATAGACATTATCAGAAATATGATTTAAAACCATATCGCATTTTTTAGCTAAATTCCATATATGATCTTTTGTTATCAGTTTTTCCCTGTGTTCCCTGTAGGTACCAGTATTATGGGTTAGATTTTGGTCTTTTGGGACCTTAAGCACCATATGGCTGCCATGGTATATTTTTGGGTCATTAAAAACTTGGTATCAAAGCCTAAGGTCTTAAAGTGTGATAGGGAGTATTGAAAGACATATTGAGTAGAGTCTTGCGTATGAGTGTGAAGCGAACCATATTACTGACTTGAAGCTAAAAGATGTTTTAGAAAAAGTTTCCTCTCTTTCATATCTCAGATCTTTCTATACAAAGGTCCTCTAAAAAAGTTATACAAATTCTCATCTTGACATATCATGCCAGCCCTAGCTTTTTTCAAGGTAATAGAAATAGTCAAACCTAAATCCTTACAGATAGAGATTTTCTTAGACAATTCCCACAAATAGTTATGGGATTGTATGTAGGTTTAAAGGTATCCAATCACTGCCTTTATGTTCCAAAGTATGAAAGATTTCATTCATGATTCATGAAAATCATGCATTTAGCCCAAGTCATATGTGTTTTTAGATCCCTCCTCGAAATCCTATGATAGCATATGACCTAGAGTTAGAAGTATGAACTCAAAATTTTAGTAGCAGTAACATGGGGATAATATTATATAAATTTATTATTTTTTGCATTCATGGGGCTAGTTGTATGAAAGGTGAGTCAGTAGGCTTGAACATGTGTATGCAAGAATTATAGCTATGTATTATGGTGTGGGTGTGCTTATGTAGAATCCTTGAGAGCTATATTTGAATGGGTCAAGTAAAGTAGTAGTTGATGTTCTTACCAACTAAATTATGCATTGTAGGATATTTATGTTGATAATATCCATGTTAAGTGATAGAATCTATGCTTGAATCTTTGAAAGTTTAGATAATAAAAAAGAGATTTGAAACTCTAGTTGGTGTGAAATCCTGGTATGGTGATACTCAACATGGTTCTAAGTTGGTCAGTGTTTAATCTGGTGTATGATGATTGTTGAGGCTGTAGAAAACTAAGAATTGTGTATCAGAACTATGTACTAGCAGTGAGCCTTACATTATTGGGCCTAGTCGTTTGGGATAAGTATAGTTTTAATGTGCATTATTCTACCCCAAACTCTAGAGTAAAGTGGTTACAGTTCATTTTAAAGTTGTTGATTAAGTTGTTCATAGACTTAGAATTATAACTTTAAGCTAAGGGTGAAATAATACAGCAAGTAACTTAGTCAGACTCTCAGATCCTAGTTGTGATGCAAGATGTGTAGAAAAGTCTTAGGAGAGGATGATGTCCAAGCTGTTATTATCTGAATGCAAGGTTTCTTAGTCATCACGATATCCACTCATGTCGTACATGTCAATACCATAATCATAATTCCTATTCATGCACATCTTAAAGAGTCATGCACACTTCTAGTCCCTAGTATAAAAAGTTCCAGTTTCCTCATGTTCCACGAACTTAAAAAATCAAAAACTTAGTTCATGCTGCTCATGACTCATGTATTCATGTTTTACAATGTGTTCGGTTCTAGTACCCATGCAACACTCTTAATGATCAGCAAAATTTAGATTCATGCCATGCATGTCCTCAGTTCAAACCACTTTGATAAAGTCTTGTCATTAACCCTCTATTCCTCAGACCTCAGATCACACTCCAGATATTCAATCATAATTTAGTCCGTATGTGTTCAGTACATAATCTTAGTCTTTCCTTAGTATTTCAGCCAAGTCTGTGTCATTCAAGGGATGAACTATCCCAAGGGGGAGATGAATTGTCATACCGAGTTTTCATGTCTTAACCCTCTCAACTTTACTTCACAACACCAGATCTAGCCTAAGGTTATGGATACTTATAAGTTGACTCTCTCGCTTCTATCTTAGCCTTATAATGATTCTCATGTCATTTCATTTATTCATGAAATTAGTTTAGTAATGTATCATGTTTCAGACTGAGTCAAGTAGTCATGTTTTCCGTGATGCATAATCATTATATGGTCTCAGTTACCCTAGTAGTCTTATCTAAACCGATCTCATTCGAGGACGAATGTTTCCAACGGGGAGATGATGTATCACCCTGAGTTTTTGGCCTAGAGTTTGAAACATCGTTCTTACGTGTATTAACTCTAAGCCTATGAATTTATTTTTGATACATGTTTCATGATCTTTATCCAAGTGTGTGAATTTATTTGGACATATATTAAGTCCTCAATAAGCTCCTAGCTTGTAGACAAGTCAAAACTTTTCTTAAAGATTTAATTCTTATGAAGAATATAACTCAACTAGCTTCAAAAAAGTATAATTTTTTGTATACTAAGAATTTTTAAGACATAAGCCTATCAAGAGATATATAATTGAATTATCTTTCCAACGTACAAATTTTGCCTTAATCCAATATTGGAGTGGAAAGTTATACTTATTTTACTTCAGCATGCCCCTCTGTCGATAGAGTTATGACCTATGTTTATAATCCATCAACTAAGTGACGATTTATCAGCCCAAGTGTCATCCTTAAAGAGAATTCCATCAATTTCAGCTTCGAAGTGACAACCTAAGTTGATAAGTCATCACCTATGTGACAAAATATCAGCCAAAGTCGTCAGCCCAATAAGAAACTCATCAAATTTAGTTTCCACGTGACGACTTGAGGTGATAATCCATCACCTAAGTGACGAATTATCAACCCAAGACATCAACTTAAAATTTAAGTAATTATGATTAAGTATCTTAGGGGTATTTTGGTCTTTTACTCACCTCAAACCTTAACCCATACAACATAAATCACCCCATAAACATATTTAGCCATTATCAATCACTTTTAAAAGTCCATAACCCTCTTTATTCCTAGGAACAATATTCAGGAACAACTTCAAGAAAACCAAGAAATTATAATTTCCAATCCAAGAATGTTTAACAAAAGTCAATTCTTTTTAAAGATCAAAGCGCTGAGGTATGTGAGATGTTCATCCATGGGCTTTTTTCACCCATGGGCATCAAGAACCCAAATTTTAAGTTTAAAAGCATGATATTTACATATTTTATCAAATATATCGATGAACTTAGATAAATTTTGAATTTTGTATCATGTTTACACGAAATTGTTATTGTAATTAAACCCTACATGTTTGAATGGTGTTGTTCTCTTATTTAAGCCTTAATTGGTGATTTAGTATCAAAATCATGCTACTACTACATGTTTAAAACAATTCTCATGCTCAAGTCATGTATTGCAATTGTTTGATGAAATGCCTCAAAGAATGAGTTTTGAATATTGACTACATGTCATGTCCTCAAAGTTTTTTTATAATCTTATTGTTATTGATATCGATTCCTTGGGATTAATAAAATGCAAAGACTTAGTTGTTTATAGAGTTTCATCAGTTACAAAATAGTTTCGATAAACCATGAGCATATTCAGCTAGTTAACCATTATAATCAGTTTCTTGTCCAGCTAAGCTTAGCCCAGTCCCAAAATTAGTGTTAGTTCCGGTGGAAGTAGGATTTAGCATTGAGCGAACCAAGGGATGGGGTCTCACCAGTTATCTAGGACTGGCTCCTTAGAAGCAATTCCTAATTTACAAAACTATGTAACTAGCGTAGATTAGGAGATGTCACTTGCTTGTTTAGGAGTGACACTCTCCAGGATTACCTGCTAAGGACTGACCTCTGGGGCCACCTGATAGATTAGTACTAACAACACAACCATTTTTAGTACCCATGGAATGGTACTAACACCCTTCCAACTGTGGTCACAGGTTAGACCCTGATCAGCTCAGACTAGGGAATGTTGATTAGATGATACCTCCCACAGTTTCAGTTTTAGTACTTTATTCAGAATTTAATTCTATCTTACATGACCATAGCATATAGTTTATCAGTTATTCAGTTACAAGATTTTAGTATTTCAATTTATAGATTATTTAAGAATCTTGTTATTTACTTGATCATGTATTCTCTAATTTTACAGCTTTCACAAATTTATATTCAATGATCTCATGCTAGGCAGGCAATCTTCACTGCGTGTATGTTTACTAATTTATCTCATATTAATCAGTCAGTTATTATTTCATGTTTATTTATCCCATGCTATTCATTCAGTCATTTATTATTCATTCACATTAACCCATGCATTTCAGCCTTACCTTATCTTGCATACTCGTACATTCAAAGTACTAATCGCATACTCATTTCTTGTGCTATGATGTTTAATATCATGGGTTCAAGCGCTCAGATTCCCAACCATACTTAGACTATCCTTGGTATCAACAGAAGTATCAGTGGTGAGTCCTCATACTTCAAAGACACAGTTTATTTATCCCAGTTTACCTTATCAATTAAGCATTCTCTATTCAGTCAAAATTAGTTAAAGGTTTGTCCTATTAGCTCCACAGTCAGTCAGTAGAGGCTTTTCAAACTAGTACAGACAGTTAGTCAGTCTTTTAGTCGTTATCATTAGTTGTTTTATCAGTATTGTCAGTATTTTTTAACATACATTATCAGAACAATGATTTAAGACCTTATGGAGTTTTTCAGTTAAATTATGCATATGATCTTTTGCTATCAGCTTTACATAATATTCACAGCAGGTACCAGTATCACAGGTTAGGTTGTGGTCTTTCGGAGTAGTAAGCACCATATGGAGACCAGGGTGTATTTCTGGATCATTATAAACTTAGTATTAAAGTCTAAGTTTGTAAAGTGACCTATAGAGTTTGAAATCCACATTGAGTAGAGTCTTTTACATGGGCATGAAGCGCGCCACACTTATGGACAAGAGGATACAAGACATTTTAGGAGAGGTTTCCTTCTTTCATATCTCAGATTGTGCTATAAAAATGTCCTCGAATAAATTTATATAGATTCTCATCTTGCCCTATTCATTCCATCCCTGCCATGTTTTTAAGGTAACAGAAACAATCAAGCTTAAATCCTTACACATAGAGATTTTCTTTGACAGTTACCATAGAAAGTTATGGGATTGTATTCAAGCTTGAAAGTATCACATCAGTGCCTTAATGTTCCATAGTATGAAATTTTTCTTTCCTGATTCATGTAAATCGTGCATTTAGCCAAAGTAAGATATGCTTTTGGATCCCTCCTCAGAATCCTATAATAGCATATGACCTAGAGTTAGAAGTATGAATATAGATGTTTAGCAGTAATAACATGGGGATAGTATTGTCTGAATTAAGTAGATTTTGGAATTATGGGGCTAGTTTTACGAAATGTGAGTTAGTAGGCTTTAAAAAGTTTATGCAAGAATTTGAGCTATGTATTATGGTGTGGGTGTACTTATGTAGAATCCTTGCACGCTATTTTTGAATAGGACTAGCAATGTAGTTGTTGATGTTCTTAACATCTTAATTATGGGTTGTAACATGTTGAGGTTCGATGTCCAAGTGTAATGGTAATTCTCATTATTTAGGGAGAAGAGTAAGTATAGAGATAGGCTATTAGTAGGCTACAAAGGAAGTTAGTATCATTCATTAAGAGGTTGAGAATATCAACATTAAGTGATAGAATCTAAGGTTGAATCTTTGAAGGTTGAGATAATAAAAGGAGAGTTGAAACTCTAGTTGGTGTGAAATCATGGTATGGTGATACTCAACACGGTTCTAAGTTGGTCAATGTTTTAGTTGTAGTATGATGATTGTTGAGGCTCTAGAAAGCTAAGAATTGTGTATCAGAAGTAAGTGCTAGTAGTAGGCCTTACATTATTGGGTATAGACATTCCGAGATAATTATAGTGTTTATGTGCATTATTTTACCCAGAATCTAGAGCAAAGTGGTGAAAGTTCAATTTAGTGTTATTGACTAAGTGGTTTACAGATATATAATGATGGCTTTAAGCTAAGGGGTATATGATAGAGCAAGTAACCAAGTCCGACTCTCAAATACTAGTATTGATGCCAGTATGTGTAGAAAAGCAATAGGAGAGGATGATGCCCAACCAGTTCTTATCTTAGTGAAATGTGTCTCAGTCATCACGATATCTACTCATGCCTTACATGTCAGTTCCATAATCATAGTTCATGTTCATGCACATCATATAGAATCATGTATGCTTCCAGTCCCTAGTATAAAGAGTTCCTGTTTGGTCAGTAGTAAGAATAATGTTCCATGAACATAGAAACTCAAATACTCAGTTCATGCAGCTAATGACTCATGTATTCATGTTTTACAGTGTGTTCAGTTCTAGTACCCATGCAACACTCTTAATGATCAGAAAAATTCAGCTTCATGCATGTCCTCAGTTCAAACCTCTTTGATGAATTCATGTTATTAACCCTCTATTACTCAGACCTAAGTTTTACACTCCAAATGTTCTGTCATGATTCTCCGTAAGTGTTTTGTACATCATCTCAGTCTTTCCTTAGATTTTTAGCCAAGTCAGTATCATTTTGGGGATGAACTATCCCAAAAGGGAGATGTATTGTGATGCTCGAGTTTTCATTGCCTAAACCTCTAAAATTTAATTCATGAAATCGTATCTAGCCTAAGGTAATGGGTACTCATATGATGACTACCTTATTTCTATCTCAACCTTATAATCATTCTCAAATCATTACATGTATTCATGGAATCAATTCAGTCATGTATTGTATTTCAAACTCAGTCATATTATCATATATTCAGTTATGCATAATCATTGTATCATCTCAGTTTCCCCTATAGTCTCATCATATTTAATATCATTCAAGGATGAATATTGCTAAGGGGGGGATAATGTAACACCCTGCATTTTCGGGCTAGATTTTAGAGCATCGTTCTTACGAGTGTTAAATTTAATACTATTAATTTCTTTTGGATCCATGTCTCATGAGATTTATCCTACTGTGTGAAGTTATTTGGATATATATTAAGTCCTCAAAAAGATCCTATCTTGTATTCAAGTCAAAACATTTCTTATCTATTAAATTCTTGTGAAGAAAGTAACAACAGCCAGCTTCAAACAAGTAAAACTTTTTCTATACAAAGAATTTTTGAGATATAAATGCATCAATAGATAGATAATTGAATTATCTTTCAAATTATACATATTTTTCCTTAATCTACTATTGAAGTGGAAAATTATACTCATTTTACTTTAGCAAATTTGTCTGTCAATAAAGTGATGACCTGAGTTTATAAACCGTCAACTAAGTGACGACTTATCAGACCAAGTTGTCAGCCTTAAAAAAATGCCATCATTTTAAGATTCCAAGTGAAGACCTGAGTTTATAAGTCATTACCTAAGTGACGACCTATCAGCTCAAGTCATCAGCCCAATTAGAAACTTATCAAATTAAGCTTCCAAGTGACAACTTGAGGTGATAAGCCATCTTATAAGTGATGACTTATCAACCCAAGTCATCAACTGAATATTTTAGCAATTATGGTTCAATTTCATAGGGGTATTTTGATCTGTTACTCACCTCAAACCCTTATCCCAGACGACATAACTCATCTCATACACGTACTTAGCTGTTATCAATCAGTTTTAAAAGTCCTTAACCCTCCTTATTCCCAAAAACAAGATTTAAGCCCTTCTTCAAGAAAACCAAGAAATTATAATTCCAAATCCTAAAACGTTTAGGAACAGTAACTTTTCTTTAAAGATCAAATCTTTGAGATATGTTAGATGTTCATCCATGGGCCCTTTTCACCCATAGATCTCAAGAACCTAAACTTTAAGTTTTTAAGTATGATCATTACCTATTTTTATGAATTGTGTACACGAACTTACATGAATTTTTAATTTTATATTGTGTTTACATGAAATTATTATTGTTATTAAACCCTCTATGTTTGAATGGTGTTATTCGCTGATTTAAGCCTTAATTGGTGATTTAGTATAAAAATTATGCTACTGCTACATGATTAAAACTATTTCCATGCTTAAGCCATGCATTGCAAGTATTTGATGAAATGCCTTAAAGAATGAGTTTTGAATATTAACTGCATGTCATTTCCTTTAAGTTGTAGTATAATATTATAGTTATTGCTATCTAGTCCTGTGGATTATGAATACCCAAAAACTTAGTTGTTTACAAAATTTCAGTAGTTATAGAATAGTTCAGATAAACATGAGTATATTTAGCCAGTTAACCATCATGATCAGTTACTTGTTCAGTTAAGCTTAGCTTAGTCCCGTAATTAATGTCAGTTCAGTTGGGAGTAGGATTTAGCTCTGAGCGAACCTTGGGATAGGGGCTCACCCGTTATCTAGGACTGGGTCCTTAGAAAAAATTCCTAAGTTCAAGAACTACGTAGCCAGTGTAGGTTATGAGATAGCATTCACTAGTTTAGGACTAACACTCTCAGAGATCACCCACTAGTTAAGGACTAATCTCAGGGGTCACCCGCTAGATTTGGACTGATTCCATAGCCATTGTTAGTACCCCTGGCATGGTACTAACACCCTTTCAACAGGGTTCACAGGTTGGACCCCGATCAGCTTAGACTGGGCATGTCGGTTAGATGATACCTCCCACAGTTTCGGTTTCAGTACTGGGTTTAGAATTTAGTTCAGTCTTACTTGACTATAGCATATAGTTTATCAATTATTCAGTTATAAGATTTTAGTATTTCAGTTTACAGACTATTTTAGAATTATGTTATTTACTTAGTCATGCATTCTCAGATATTATAGCTTCCACGTATTTTTATTCAGTGATCTCATACTAGCCCATCATTCCTTTCTTCATGCCTGTTTACACAGTTATCTCATATTATTCAGTTAGTTATTACTTAATGTTGTGTTATCCTATGCTATCCATTCATTCAGTTATTATTCATGCATATAAACTCATGCATCTCTTCCTTACCTCATCTTGCATACCAGTACATTCAAAGTATTGATCACATCTCATTTCTTGCCCTATGAGATTTTATATCATAGTTCGGATGCTCATATTCTTGACCGCACTTAGACTATCCGGGGTATCAACAGTAGAGTAGTGGTGAGTACTCATACTTCGAGTCCTCATACTTCAAGGACATGGTTGACCGCACTTAGACTATCCAGGGTATCAACAGCAGAGCAGTTCAGCATTTTCTATTCAGTTAGAATTTGTTAGGGGTTGGTCCTATCAGCTCCATAGTGAGTCAGTTGGGGCTTTTTCGACTAGTACAGGGAGTTAATCAATTTCTAGTCAGCATCATTAGTTGTTTTATCAGTATAGTCAGTATTGTTTTTACAAACATTATCAAAACTATGATTTATAAACTTATAATGTTTTATTAGTTAAATTTTGTATATGATCTTTTGTAATGAGATTTACCCAATGTTCATAGTAGTTACTAGTATCATGGGCTAGCTTGTGGTCTTTTGGGAACATAAGCACCATTTTGCAACCAAAGAATATTTCTGGGTTGTTACAGATATGAACGACTTCCAAGTACGGGTATGACAATACCTGGTGATGATATGCCTTTAACAGAATAAGTATTGAATGTTTTAAAAGTATGAAGCATGATTTTAAAGAACTAAAAGTTTGGTTTAAGAGAGCTAGTTGATTACCCAAAAAGGCATTTTAGTGTACGGGTTCATCATTAGGAACCGTAGTTACCGATAGCATATTATCCTAAAAGGGGGAAAATGTGGACATCATGTAAGGGTGATGACATGCTATACCTTTACAGAGGTTTACCAACTCATTAAAACTCAAATCCTTGTGGCACACTTGGATTAGAGTCTTGGCCGCTAAGTCAGGTCGGATCCATATAGCCTATGGAATTTTAGAATGTAGGGTATACTGATTATCTCAAAAGAATAAAAAAGTGTAGAGTCGTGATTGCAGGAAAGCATTTGAAATTCAAAATTATGCCCATGTGTTCTACTTATCTTATATGTAATGTTTTATAAAATGCTCTGGTCAATGTTGTGTAATAAGAAAAGCTATTTTGGATTCTTTCACATACCAGTGCAATTGTATTGACCCCCTATATATTTGGATCTAAGGCATAGTCCCTAGGTCCCGCTAAGAAGTAGATTCACTGTTAGAAGTTTGTAGTTAGTGAGCCTTGTTTATTTTGGAAGGCCTTATTTCTTTTTGAAAATTGTTATTTTATTTTAGTTCATGGTCTTACTGAGGGCCTTATCCCAGTTTTTAGACTATTTTATGTTGGGTATTGATAGAGATTTTGCATACTAGTATTTTTGTATGTTTATGAATTAAATTTCATATTTTTTTTAGTTGAAGTAAGATAGTGACCATGTTTCTGTATTGTTATCTATTTTGCATTTCCTTATAGCATATGAATGGTATGTATGAATGCCAGATGGAAAAGGACGCTCAGGCCTTCACAGTTTAGGATGATCTTTATGGATAGGGCCTTAGTTTTGGTCTTGACAAACTTGGTATCAAATGGTTCATGGTCCCAGGGTGTCTGGAAAATTGTGTCGGGTAGAGTCCTTTTTATAGGTGAGTAGCGCGTCACACTTATAAGGAGGAAGCTACAAGGAATTTAGCAATGTCTCTCTTTTCTTCATGTATTATTTCCTGCTATAGAGTCTAAAAGTCATCTAATCAATGATTTCCTATATTTCAAAATTTGATTTTGCCTCTCTACAGACCAACAATCAGAATACTCAAGCTGAGAATGTCTGCCTACTTATAGGATGCGGACTCGTAATAGAGCTCGTACTCTAAAGGTTGTTGCTACTCCAGGAGTTCCTTTTATCCCGACTAGTCCACCTCGGGATCTACGGACCAGTGTTAATCATCCCCAGCCTTCTCAAAAGAATGTCTCTAATGCTGAATTCCGACAGTCTATGTATATAATTGTTCAGCTTGTGGCTTCTCAGGCTGTTTGATCTGAAGATGTAGGGTCTATGTCAGGTTTATCTGAGATCACACAGGTTGGTCAATTCATGAGGCTAAACCCACATATGTTTACTGGTGTGAAGGTTGAGTAATCTGGAATATCTGAAAGCTGAATATCATAAATCATGAATGATAAAACCTACTATATAAATCTTGTGAGTCATAACACTTAGTTCTAAAAGTTGTACTTGTATTCTCTCTTTAAATCATATTTTCTAAGTGTAGAAAGGACTCACTCTTAAATTTGAGATCTGAAAGATGAAAACTGTAGCTAACGTCTTTCTGTAAAGCAAATTTGTGAGCCTTTACATAGTTTTCTAAAAGCTTTTCTGTTGTTATTTTCTATTAGAGAAAATACTTTATCTTAAGGGTTTAGAAATCTGAGAACTTATTCTGTATGGGAGGTTCTTCTAACCGACATAAACCATGTGAACATTCATGGACTTCAACGTTCTTGTCCCCCTAAGGAGGAATCCTCACTCTGGGTAGTGGAGTCATACTCTTTCTAGGGTGTATAACCTATCTAAGTGATCACATATCTATCATCCATGTTGAAGTGGAAACAATCTAAATCCTTTGTTGGCACGTAGTTCTGGGGCATGAAACCATAGTAATGTACCTATCTCGGTGCTAAATAATACTCCCATTAAATCTGTATGCTTATTCGGATTAAAATCCACTTTAA
>NC_061115.1:195376099-195455661 GCF_002878395.1 Capsicum annuum
ATTTACTTATGCATTCACCCCCACATGCTCAGTACATTCCAAAAGTACTGATCTATCTATATATATATCTATGTGCTACATTATTTTATAATGTAGGTACCAGTTCAGTTGTAGTCTATATATCATGATCAGACAGTTGCAGATTCCAATCAGCAGGTGATGAGTCCTCCGACTTTGGGGACTTTAGATAGATTCTATTCATATACTTTACTTTCTTTCTTATATGTATTGATTAGTGGTAGTTTCAGTCACGTCCTAGCTATCTATAGTCAGTATAGTAAAGGCTTCAAAGATGTCAGTTAGAGTCAGTCATGTTATTTCAGTTTTATTAGAATGTAAAAATTGTATCAGTATTGTGTTTTTCCCAAATTTCATCATGATTATGTTTTCTACACAGTAAACTCAGTTATTTTCTACATATTTAAATCAGTTGCTTAATATTATGCCAGTTCATGGGTTTGCTTGGGATCACTTGTGGTTCTAAGCACTATGTGACGTCTAGGGTAGTCTCGGGGCATTACAAACTTGCTATCAGAGCACAGAGTTCAAGATCCTAGGGTATCTGTGAAACCGTGTCTAGTAGAGTCTTACGGAATGGTACAGACACGACTGTACTTTTCTTCAAGAGGATACAAGGCATTTAAGAAAAATTTCCTTTCTTTCATACTCTAGGTCCTGCTGTAAAGTTGTCCTCTCAAAAACTCTTGTCAATTTGTTTGTTACTCCATAATACTTTATCAGTGACTTATTCTTGAGATAACATGATTAGTATGTTCCAATTCCTCCCAAAATAATGCTCTCATATTTACTATCAGTAACTTTAGGAGTCATATAAGGGGCTTGAGAGGATATTGCTAGTGTGTTATAAGTTCCTCAAGTTGAAAGTTATGTCCTCATACTTATGAGTTATTCAGTTAAGATAGTAATATATCTATTCAGATTCCTCATTAACCCTTGAATACAAATAGTGCTTTTGATAGGATATAGTGTGAACCTATATTGTCAAATAGAGATTGTGTTAGAGGAATTTGCAACCCATAGTGTTATGATTTATAAGTACTAGAACCTTCTTATAGTTGAAATAGTAGATGACCATTAAGGTGGAAATAATGATTGCGTAGTTAGTGATGCTAGTTATATAGAAGTGATCTAGTAGGCTTGAGCAGTGTATGCAAGAGTTTAAGTCCATCTATTTGTAATTAAGTATGATGTGGAGATGTACCCAAGGTGATATGGGGCTGTATTATTTTTGAAGTTTAAGTATTATATGTGGTTAATAGTACCCATGAGTGGTTAAGTAGAAGAAGGCTAGCTATAGCGTATATGGTGTTCATAATAGCTAAGTTAAGGAGTTATGGATTGGTTATGTTGAGTATTGTGGTATGATTTTTATTCTCATGGTTTAGGGAAAGTATAAGTTTATAGATATGATATTAGTAGGCTATGACGGAAGTGGTATAGTTCATTAATGTTTTGGGGATGTCCATGGTAAGTGTTAGAATCTAAGTCTAAATTTGGGATGATTGAGCTAATAGAAATAAGAGTTAAATCCCTATATGGTGTGAACTCCGGGTATGGTGATACTTATGAAGATTCTAAGTTTGTTAGTGTTTGAGTTATTTTATGATGACAATTGAGGCTATAGAAAGTTAAGAGTTGTATCTCAAAATAAAGTAGTAGCAGTATGTTTTATACTATCAGGTGCAGTCTTTCAGGGTGAGTTTATGTTTGGTATTCATGTGTATTATTATATCTCGGACTCAAGAGTAAAGTGGTTACAATTCAATTTAGAGTTAGTAAAGGGGTCCACAGGCTTAGAGTGATTGCTTTAAGCTAAGGGGGAGATAATAGAATAAGAAACCAAGTCAGATTCTCATATTGTAGTAGTGTTGCCAGTGTTTTGTAGAACAACACTAGGGAGGAAGTTTCTCGACCCATTCTTATTTTTGTATTTGTACTTCATTTATCATGACATCTATTTATGCCTTACGCGTCAGATCCACAAACATATCTCTAATTCATGCACTTTCCATAGAATTATATATGCTCCCAGTCCCTAGTATAAGGAGTTCCAGTTTTCTCAGTAGTAAGAATCATGTTTCATGAAATTATGAACTTCAAACTCAGGTCATGTAGCTCATGACTCATGTACTCATGGGTTACACAATGTTCAGCTCCAGGTACTCATGATACACTCGTAATGATCAATAAAATTCAAATTATGTCATGTATGTCCTCATTTTAGCTCTTTTTGATGAATTCATTCTTTTGATACTTTATTCCTCAGGCCTAAGTTAATTTTCCATCTTATGCATAGTATTCTTTCATGTTTTGGGTCCTCATGTTCTAACTTTTCAGTGACCCCTCCTTATGAAAGGATAGTGGTGATGATAATGGATGAGGAATGATTTAGATGATAGAGAGTTGGTGACCCTCATTAAGAAAGGTTATTTATGCTTTTTCTATCTAAGGCTAAAGGATGAAGGAATATCGAGGTAAATCTTTAGTATATGTCATAGTTAGATGAGTGTTCTAGGTATGCCTTCTTAAGAATAGTACAAGAAATTTGTTATTAATAGAAGTTTAGAGAATAGGAGAAGTATGACTTTATGGTTGTTTACCTTGAAGTTCATATGTGGTTATAATGATAGGCTTGAATGTCATGTTGGGAAGTAAAAGAATGAATCCAATATGTGCTAGTGAATCCATAGTAAGAGTTCAGAGTTATTCATTGAAGTGGTAAGGCATGTTATGGTTAGTGTGTGAGCTCTGAAATAGACGTAGAAGATTGAATCATTTGGTTTAGACTAGTATTAGGGTGTGGCATGTTGTACTTTGTGACTTTGAGTAGGCTTGAACATGGTAAGAGAATTTAGTTCAAATCAGACTTTAGTATATGGAGTTATCAGTGCCTATTTGAGAATTATATGTTGAATCAAATGAGCATGGTATTTAAGGGGAAAAGTCTAGTTGAGAGGGTATTTGAGAAGTGTGTCTAAGCTTGAAAAATTAGCCTTTGCATTGCACAAGGCTTAGAAGTTCTATCCTTGCTTATGTTTCGTAGGCCTATATTCCATGTCATAAAGTTGTAGCCATGTTTTGATTCCTTATTCAGATATCTTATTATGATCATGCCCAATATACTTTGCTCCTTAATGTTATTAGAACTTCTTACAAAGAGTGTTGAAGAAATACTCTAGTTGAGTATGATCTCTCATTATGATTGAGTTTGCATAGCCAACAATTTAGTGTAACAGTCAGACATATAATATCCTATGGTTTTCCATCTTTCCATCTAGTCTTACTATCCAAAGTTTCATGAGCATGGCCATTCCTTGAGGTAATTCATTCAGTCCATGAATCATATCTATAATTCAAATATTTAGCCATGATTCAGTTCATAAGTGTTTAGTGAAGGATCTTAGTCTTTCAAGTATTCAATCTCAGACAATGTAATACCCATTGTACGATCTTAGTCTCTCTGTCTTATGATTCGTGCTTAATTAATGCACTTGGAGATGCCATGAATCCATTTTCTTTTGATTCCTACACGTGTTTTGTTGAGGAAGAATTCATAATGAAAAGATACATACTTTATTCCCTCCTTAGTAACTCTTGGAATAATATTGCATCACTTATCACTTTACAATTCTATATGTAAGATCATATCATGAGCATTTTAAATAAGTTCTAACCTCTCATCATGAATCAACCCCTTATACGTTAATAGAGTCAAGTCAACTATGAAATCAGTTTCATGGTGAAAGTTTTAATGTTTCAAGTTAGCTATATCCTTTGATAGAAGACATGTCATGTCTACATTATTTCGTACTTCTAAAGTCTCAATAAGTTCATATCCATCATTCGAGGACGAATGATTCCAAAGGGGAGATAATGTAACACCCCACATTTAAGGTTAAACTTTGAACAGTCATTCTTACGCATGTAAGCTATAATCCCATGATTTACTTTCGAATTTATGTGTCATGATTTTTATCTTAGTGTGTGAAGTGCTTTCAAGGTGAAAAATGTTCATATGAATAACTTAGAACAAAGTTAAGCTAGGAGTCTTTGATTCGTTCAAAGTTTGGTGTTCGATTCTACAAGGGTCTAATTTGAACGTACATAACTTTTGATATACATAGAATTTTTCCACTCAAGACCCACTAAATGATAGATAATTGAGTTAGCTTTCCAATAATACAAATTTTGCTTTAATCCAACACCTAAGTGAAAAGTTATGGATTTTTTTGTGAGAGGTAGTAAGGGTTCGCGATAGCCCCGCGCCGCGATGGCTATTCAACCCAACTAGGGGTCGTGTCGCAAGGGATGCTTAACCCAAATAGGGGTCACGCCACAAGGGATATTCCCCAATAGTTTTAGCTTCTTAAGGGTCAAGGTGCACTTTGGTCCTTTTCCCTCAACCCTAAACGTCCAGAACACAAATTATAACACCCAAAAGGGCGTTATTTTCCCATTTTCTTTAAATCAACTTAGGTAAAAACACTCCGCCTTTCCGAAGAACAATAATTCGATATTTTCCTCTCAAGAACACAAGGATCCATGCTTCAATTTCAAGATTTCTTCAAGAATCCATTCAATTAAGGTATCTGGGGTTATGAACAAGGAAAATCCTTTCATCCTTGTGCCCAAAACGTGATCTTAATTTAAGATTTCATATTTTGCAAATTAGGGTTCATACCCAATTATCATTATTTGAAGATTATGATGTTTCAAGTTATTTAAATAATGAATTACATGTCTATTTTCACATCTTTATGCATGTGATATGATTTACAGATTTACAATTGAGTTTTAAGCATAATATTATGGTTCTTGATGTCATTAACTTAATATTGTTGAAGTGTTTTAAAAAGTATATTGAGCATGACATTTTGCCATGAATTTTCATGGGTTTAAAGCATGGGTTTTAATCCCTAAGTCTAAGTTTTGATATTTCAAGAAGATTATGATTTATAGCCTCTTTTATAAATTGTTCACCAAGATTTAAGAAAGAAATTTGATCCTTTGATCCTAAGCTAAGATAACGAATCCACATTATTCATATAGTTTGAGATTTAAAGAAATAGATGCATAATTGATTTTCATTATAAACCCTTATTCTATTTTAAAATGGATTTCCTACAAAATGAGCAAATACGTATGGGCATAGTATTTAGAACCGAGTGGTAAGTGTGGGTTTAGTGCATTCTATATCCCCAGAACTACTAGCCAATGTAGGTACAGATTCAAATTATTTCTATTTACATGGATGCAAATACAGATTGTGATCACTTAGCTCAGGTTATACTCCTTGGCAAAAGTATGACACCTGCCCCTAATTTGAGGTTTTCCCCTTAGGGGGATAAGACGTTGGACTCCAAGATAGCTCATATGGTTTATGTCGGTTAGAAGAACCTCCGTAACAGAAAAAAGATTAACAAAACAACTTTTAGAATCCAAGAGTAGAGGATCACAATTTATTCAAATATTGTTTTGCATAAGACATTAGCTATGATATTTCATCTTTCAGTTTACAGATGATAAAGGTGAGCCCTTTTTACACTTAGCCTGCATGATTTGAAAACAGACTTAACTTAAGTACTACTTACTCCACTAGCAAAAAGAGTAAAACTTCAGCTTTTAGAACTAAGTGTTATGGATCACAAGATTTATATAACATGCATTATTTATCATGATTTATAATTTTTAGCTTTCAGTTATTCAAGCCAATGTGAGTCATTTACACTTAGCATGCATTCTTTACAAGTTATATGAACATTGAGTTACTGTTTTGCTAATGCATTGACCCCCACATGCTCAGTACATTCCAAAAGCACTGATCCATATATGTGTCTATGTGCTACATTCTTTAATAATATAGGTACCATTTTAGTTGTTGTCTATATGTCACGATCATCAAGTTGCAGATTCCAGCCAGCAGGTGATGGGTCTTCCTACTTCGGGAACTTAAGATAGATGCTATTCATGTACTTTCCTTTTTTTCTCATATGTATTGATTAGTGGTAGTTTGAGTCGCGTCTCCGATATCTATATTCAATATAGTAGAGGCTTCATATATGTCAGTTAGATTCAGTCATGTAATTTCAGTTCCTCTCTTCAGTTTTACCAGAATGTAAAAATTGTATCAGTATTGTATTTTTCTGATATTTCATCATGATTATGTTTTCCACATATTAAACTCTGTAATTGTCTATATGTTTAAATCAGTTGCTTAACAGTATGCCAGTTTATGGGTTATCTTGGGATCACTTATGGTCCTAAGCACCATGTGACATCTAGGGGTAGTCTCGGGGCATTACACATACATACATGCATGCTTGCACACACACACACACGCATATATATATATAGGTAGGTAGTCAGATAGATATATATATGTGTATATAGAGAGAGAGAGAGATAGATAGAAAGATAGACATATATATACATATATAGAGAGAGTTACACAATCTAAACTAGGGCCTGGCCATGAAAAGTATCTCAAGCCCACTGAGGGCCGATGACCACGCTTATCCCACCACCAGAGCATAATAAAGATGAACTGCGAAATCCAATTAATCTAATGAATCATATATAAAACCAATAGAAAATCTAAGAGTCAAAGAAAGTCTTAAACAACTACAAAATCCTATCCATGAAAGTATGTAAACAAGAATTACCAAATAAGTCAGGACATGCCCTTGGCTGACAAAAAAGAAATTTAAAATTATGAAATTATTAAAAAAAACCTAATAAAATGGTACGAATTTTCAAAAGATGGAGGTTCATTACTTTACAGTAGATCAACAAATGTACCACACCATCTAGCACTGCATAGGGTTAATAGAAAAACTCACAAACCACATATCATGAAATAATACAGTGTCCTGGGTGGTCAGTGGGGTGAGTACTGGAACGTAACTCAGGGGAAAGGAATAAAATAATGTCAATGTTAAAACCAGTCAACACCATATGACCAATATTTATATATACATATATAGGATGTCGGGATAGGGATAAGGGCCATGAACATGAGAGTTTAAAACATTAACCTGAACTGTGTAGCTCTTTCTATCCTAAAGATACCCAAGGGGCTCCATGGGTCTGGCTCCTCCTGTCGGAAAGGCCCCAGTGCGTGTTAGCCGATGTATTAAGGAAATTGAATAAAGGCTATAGAAAATGACGCAATAGTCATCCCAAAATATAATGTGAGCATAAAGCACACGATCATATTTTACCTCGTCGGCAAACATGGTTTTAAGTGTTGGTCCCCACTAGGAATACACCTTCAGGGAGAGCTTACACAATTCTCTTTCAACCCAAATTAAAATAGTTTGCACATAAGACCAACAATAAACCAAGGAGTCTTTATTAAGGCATTCACCCACCTGATATCGTCATATCAATATTCTTGCTAGCTTATATAATTATGCCAAATCAATCCATGTAACCATCAGACTCAAAAGTTCTATTTTAAATCCAAATCATGACAACTAACGGAATTTCAAGTTTCATTTATATGTATTTATACTTTTAGCCAATGCAAATGGTTTTAAAAGACAAGTTATACTATGCAATTTTTCATATTCAAATTCAAGTTTACAAGGTGGGACTAGGTTAATGCCAATTTTAAGCAAAAAAATCCATTAATCTTAGAAAACCCATGTTCCCATTCAAATCCATGTAATAATACACCAATTCATGCCCAAAAAAATTGATGAAAGCATGAGTAACACATTAAGATTATGGGAAAATAATCCAAATGATAATCAATCAAAAACCCTTAACCCAATTTCAAAACCAACAGTTAAATCATATGAATGTTGAATAAATTTAATCCATAATGTAAAATACAAGTTTAGGGATGAGATTCATTCCTTAAATATATAAGAAATTGAAGAAGAGTTGAGGTATGGAGTCTAAATATTGAAAGATGTAGAACCCTAGTGTCTCTTTCCTTGGGAGTTAAAGAAAGAAAGAGTATGGTTTTAATCGTGATACTAAAGGAAATGGGGTTCTTTGAGTGTTTTTAAGTCATGGTAAAAAGTATGAAGGGAGAAAAAGACCAAAAAGACTAATTAAAGCATGCAGGAAAAACCCAAGAATAGTTGTCACAACTTAGGTACCGACTCGTGAGGTCTGACCATGAGTCATTGCCTAAACAAGTTACCTATGGATCTAAATACTAGTCCTTCACTATTATGACAATGGGTCTCTCATAATAGCTCGTTGCCTAACATAACTGGCATAACATGAGATTACCCCCTAGTCATAACGCGGTGCATAGAGTCACAAGTGACCCCAAGCAAACCCATGGT
Source organism: Capsicum annuum (assembly GCF_002878395.1). Taxonomy (NCBI): domain Eukaryota; kingdom Viridiplantae; phylum Streptophyta; class Magnoliopsida; order Solanales; family Solanaceae; genus Capsicum; species Capsicum annuum. The sequence goes on from NC_061115.1 coordinate 195,384,421, forward strand.
CTGGTAACTGCTGTGAGAACTGAAGATAATAATAACATAATATAATATGTGGAAGCTAAACTGGGGAAAACTAATAAGATATAATACAAAAACAATACTCAATAATTTGAACATCTGATAAAACTAAAATCAAATTTGACTATCTGAAAGCCTCTAACATAAGAAGTTGATAGGAAAAACTCCCAACTCCAATTGATTGTAATGAAAAGTACTACAAGTAACTATGGATAACTTTTCCTTGAAGGATGAGGACTCACCACAACTCTTCTGAGTGGCACACGAACTTTTCAAGTATGATCGAGAAACTGACTATCAAACATATGTTATAAGGCAACATAGAGAAAAAAGAGAGTATACAATCAGTACTTTGAATGTACTGATATTCAAGAACAGGAATATCTTATACGTAATAAATATATATAAAGGTATTGAACATGAATGCATGAATATGTAAACTTAATACAAGACCAAGTAAAACATATACTAAAATAATCTGTAAAACTGAATAACTGATAGACTAAACACTTGGTCATGCAAACCTGAACTAGTATAATTTGATTACTGAATAGAGACTGTAGGATCTAACTACAACCGACATACCCTAATCTAAGCAAAACTTGGGTCCAACTAGCAACCCTAGTTGGATGGGTATTAGTAACTTAACAAGGGTATCAATAATGACTGGTGTAGATCCACTAATCTAATATCTTGAAGAATGAGGTTTTAATACCTCTACTAATGGGTGACCCTTCAAAATCTATAGTGGAACAATATTTCTAGAATGTAAGGACTACTGCTAATTACTCATGTCTAACTGATGGGTGAGCCTCTATCCCTATGTTCGCTCAGTGCTAAGTATTATTCCCAACTAAATAAGACTGGTGTTATTATTCATTTAACATTATCTGGTACTGATAAATTCTTAATTAGATAATGTTATGAATTTGACGATATAAGCATGGTATGGATGACTTGTATCCTATAAACTATGATATGCATGAATATCTAGGAATAGGGTGTTCATAACCCACCAAGATTATCTATTGCAAGCAAATTTGGGAAAATATTTGAAGCATCCTAGGTTCTGACCCTTAGAAAATTTTCTTTGAATCTTGTTCTTCGGACACATTACGACTCATGGTATGAGCCGTAAGCTACGGTACAGGGGGTGAAGTTGTGTTGTAAGATAATAAGTATTAGTTGATGGGATGGTTTTGGGCACTGGATCGGATACGACTTGAGGGCATGAGTTGTAAGTTGGGTACGAGTAGTATAGGTTACTCATAAGGTGGACGATGTTTGATCCTCTTCGTGTTACATTCTTTCAGGCATACGGATCATGGGTATGGATCATATGCTTAGGTTATGGCTTGGTTGGATGAGTTTTATACTAGATAGTGTGCAATCCATGCTTGAGGCTTGGTTACTATTAGGTGGGTATCAACTATAAGGTAGGTTACAACTCGTAAGGAGGTCAGTCATAACCTTATGTCGGGTTTTTATGAAATTTAAGTGGGGTATTATAAATATTTCCCTACCTACCCTAATAAGGACGCACGACTTCTAATATTCTTAGGAGGTTATTTACCCTATTATTTTATTATTAAACACTTAGAATCTCTTCCTAAACATATCATAATTCTCTCAAGATCTTTAGGGCAAAGAGATAAGGTTTTAACTAAGGGATTTCTTTGGGGCTTGTCTTGGTTAATTCTTCCACTAGTATTCTTAGTTTAAGGCATGATTCTCTTTCCTACTCATGATTTTAATTAAAGGTATGGTTATATGGTTGATTTCATGGTTTTACTCTTGCATGGTTTTGGTTATCAACCATTGAATTTGGGATTTTGATGTTAAAGTCCTAGTTATGATTTCTTATGGTTTTAATTAAACTTTCTATTCATTAATGGTGGTTTCGGATAATAAAATTTCATGGTAATGATTTAATGGTAATGGAATTTGATTTTGGTTATGTTATGCCCCCAAGGTGTTTGATTAAATGCTTATAAAGATATAATCATTGCATTGACTTTTTTAAATTGAACTCTTGTTTTTTTTAAGCTTAGGCATGAAACTATGGATTGATTAAATGGTTTACAAAGGTTAAAGGATAATTGGTTATGCTTGTGGAGAATATGGTAGTCTCCCAAGAGGTTAATATGGTAAATGGAAAGAGCACCGAGAGTCCCCTTAATCTAAATGGTTTGGCTATGGATAATGCTTGCAAGTATGATGGTATGATGATACCACTGGTTTATTAAATAGCCTTGGTTAATAAATGGATAATTATATTGGTTTTTAATGGTTTTAATTTGGGCATTATTGGCAGGAAGTGTAAGCTAAGCTGTGGAACGTGGAGATCCCGGGGGATCAAAATTGAAGACTTATATTTGCTGATATGAGGGGTCTTTGATGGCCATGTGCAAATATCACATATATATTGAAGGAATGTACTAATCATTCCAGGGTTATTCCCTAGTCGTGCGGCTACATACATCGAGACTCTTTCAGTAGGGGGAACTGAACCCATATGGCCCGTGGGTGGTAGGATGGCTAAGCTACACGACCTAGGTAAAGGTTTTGATTGGCATAATAAACCTATTCCCTTTTCCCTGAACTTATATACATGTATGGTTGTTTGCATTGGATGGTTTATAATTGGTTTTGATAACTGCCATTACTTTATCCTTACCTAGAGATTCATGCTATTGTTCACCCACTAACCCGTCTAATGGCGGCTGCATATCCATTCTATGCAGGAGCCGGACATTCGAATCCTTCTTCATAGTACTTGATTCAGGGATATCTTATTGATAAAATTTTTGAGCTTGCGTCCTTTCAAAAGGCATCGTTTTATGTTAGTCATTCTTAGACATTTTACTTTCTTTTCAAATATTAGTTTTTGCCATGGTTAGGGGCATGTCCCAATTGGATAATTGTATTCTTTTAGATAGAGGCTTTGTGGTACTTCTGGGGTTAGAATAGGCGGGATCAGTATAGGTTCCAGCCTTGGCATTAGAATAAGCCGAGAGTCGGGCATTGTCGAACATAATTTCTTACTGGTATATCATATTACATTTTAGGTTTGATTATCATTTTATGTTTTGATATTTTCTTTGGTTTTGGTATGGTATGGATGATTGGTTTGGTACAGTTAGACTTGATTGGATCAGTCATGGTTGTGACCCTATCCAGAGTTTTAATGAGGACATTTATGCTATCTTGTTAAATGTTTAAAATCCAGCCAAGTCAGGGCAAACAGATAAAGGTTGGGTTGGGTTGGGTTAAGGGAGTGGTACTCTGTCCTTGGTAGACTTGGGATGCCCATTACGATAAGGCCCCGGTCATGGCTACTTCAATATTGAACAATCAATAGTAGGGAAAAATCATAGATAACACCCCATATTTCAATTACAAATCATGATGCAGACATTTGTACTGTCAAACATATGGAAACACCATTATCATGAGGGAATATAATTTTATGATTTAGAATCAAAAAAATTGAGATAAGATTCATAAAAGTCATGGTTAACTTGGAATCCCATAAAAGAGAAAAGTGTTGTACACTTTGTAGTTTAGAGACTTTTTGGGACTCAGTGGGTGGAAAGCACCAAATGATGAATATCCCACATACCTGGTAGTAAGAGTCTTGGGAATTTCCTCGGAGTTGATCTTTCTCTAATAAGACCATAGCCTTCTTGAATAATATGGAAATATCACCTACTTGATATTTTTTGGGTGGAATACGGTTAAAAGATAAATTTAGGGCTTTTAGTTCTTTTATACCACCCCCTGGGAAGCCAAAACAACATTGGTTTAGATTTTAAGAGAGTGAGAAAATACATAAATGTCCTTGGAATAATGTGCAGGAAAACCCACTCGAAGTCGTTACGACTCATTATGACTAGTCCGAGTCAATAGTCTGAGTCGTAACCTGGGATCCTGGAATCGTTGGTTTATTCTACTATGAATACAACTCGCCACCTAACGACTAGTTATGACCGACTATGATTTTTTGATTGAAGTCGTTATCAAAGGATGGGTCCTTGGACCATACACTAGTCAGGATAAGAATCAACACAATGACTCGTAAGGTCTGATGATGAGTTGTGTGCCGGACTCATAACCACTAAAAAGGATTCTTGGTTAAGCACTATTGATACTATGAGTATCTTCCCACAACTCATAATGTTTGATTACAAATCGTGCAGTTGAGTCATGGTCACTGGGAAGAAACCTGGGACCCTTAATTTTGTGACTACGACTCCTTATAGTGACTGGTTATGGGTCATCAAGTAAGTCGTAATCACTGGCATCTGGCAGAATCCTATAGATGACCAAGACATCAGATTGAGGCGAGACTTGAAGCATTGGAAAGGTAAATTAGTGGTCTATCTTTTAAGGGGTCTAGTGTTTGAAAAAATGGGGTATTACAATATCTACCCTTGTTATCATTTATCCCCAGATGAAATTATTTAAGTTATAATAGTAGGAAGGTTGAGATCATGCACTGAATACTTATGAGCTTAATCATGGTTAAATACTTGAATCTGAAACATGATTCATAGATTGAACTAAATTCATGAATACATTCTATGACATGGTGATGTATGAATGATAACACTCAAACTACACCTCTCATGTGAGAATGTAAGCGATCATTGTCAATAGATAACCCAACAAGGTTGGGGTGAAATCCCAAAGGGAATATGGTGTGAACTTAAGTCGTTTGCGATTAAATCAATTGATAGTTGGATGTTTCCTGAAATGGGGGTTTCGAAGATTAGCAAATAATTGTTGGTCACTTTTTTTCAGTGTTTGTAATCAAGAGTTTATGGAAAACCAGAGTTATGTTCACTATGGGTGTTGGGATTTGACAGATTCTAGTAACGATTCAAGATTCTTGTGTTAGGTAGGAACAATCGATTATCCTTGTCGAATTTATGCCTAAATGTCTCTCGACCTACTTAAGCAGTTAACTACCTAATTCTCTCAAACTTAGGGATTTTATATTTTACAACAAGATGTTATCTTAGGTTAATTAATCTTGCTACAACATTAACTATTAAACGGAAGGTTGGTAGCTTCCAAATCCCTATTGATAATTCGCTTCTTACTAGGGTTGATTTCTTAGTTCAAGCAAATCACTAGTAAAAACGACCTATTGTTTGCAACTAACAGATAAAGTGTAAAGCAGAGGGATTACAAAGAAATTACTACCACCATTAGAATCCTGAACACTTAGTTGCGTTACAAACCCAAACCTATAGATCCCATAACTCCGGTTAAGGGGTTTAGCTACTCATACTGTAAAGAGCAATACAGCTTGTTGAATTCATAATGCTATGGAATAATACTTACTGCAAAATTGAATAGCAACAGTTGTATCTCGAATTAAATTTCAGTAGAAAAATCCTGAAAAATACTATGATAATCTCTGCAAAGCTAACTGTAAACTTGTATCAAAAACTAGAGAGAAAATACGTGAAGTTCAAGTCAAGAATGTCAAGTACCAGGCCTCAAGAAAACCCTAAACAATACTTTAAATAGTTCACCTTAACTATTGAAACAATGCCTTAGGAGAATGACGACTTATCACAGATGTCGTCAGCTCCTCTTTACTTTTGACCTTTGCTGCCTTAGAATGACGATGAAGAGTGATGGCTTATCAGATCTTTGATGACTTATCACAGATGTCATCGATGATTTACTTCAGCTCTCATGTTCTGCCTTATGATTTACTTCAGCTCTCATGTTCTGCCTTAGGCTAATGATGATCTTGACGACTTATCATAACTCTGATGGCTTATCACATGTTGTCATCACTTCTTCCAACTGAATCCCATTCTTTGTTTAAGGCTGACGATAAAGCTGATAACTTATTAGAGTGCTGACGACTTATCAGGAATGTCGTTTGCCACACTTCTCTTCTATTTGCTTCATATTTCAACTCTTTTACTTCTATCATTGTTGGTTTTCTTGCATCTTGACTTCCACTGCAAAGTTAAAGATAAAACAATCAAAAATGACAAAGGTTGCTTAAGACTTTGCAATTATTCTCAGTTAAAAGCCTCAAATGTCTTAGTATCTACTCACACATCAATACCCTCAACTTAAAACAATTGCTTGTCCTCAAGCAACTCAAACACAACCAAGAGGATACAAAGTACATTTGGCAGTCAATCATCTATATTATCTCAAAACCATCTTTACCTTCTCCAAGGTCAATTAATTCCAAATCAACTGCGTATGCTATTGAAGAACAAAAATGGGACAAACAGAAATTAAGATATGGCATCAATTCAGCAACAACAACCATGCATGTATCAAGCTTACACTATCCAAACAAGTTAGCAACTAGTAACGTAACTAGTGTGCCCTCACTACAAAGAAGTCCCACTTCACTTATGTCAGACATTACATATGTAGCCATGGGGAAAATCACCAGTCACTCACTCTCAGAATGAAGCTCCAATCAATGTATGTCAAATACCATAGGCTTGCCCTCATTTTCATTACCAAGACTTTCAGGCAGGTCAGCTAGGATTAATATAGGTCTTCACTTTGTCTTATAATGTAGGCTAGGGGCTGGTATGATACTCGATGATATTTAAAGTGATTAAGCCTCCTTGACACTACACTAGCTTCTGGGGTCTCACCCATTTATCTTTTAATATTCTTCTTTTTTCTTGATCACACTTATTCAGGATGGGTGTGGTTCTTTTCTACAATCACTTTTTCTTTTTAACAAATTTTCTTTTCTTGCTCTTTTCCACCGCACCCAGATTTTTATTCTTTTCTTTTACTCTACCTTTCTTCATACTCATTTTATATCACGCACCCTATGATAGCAACCCTCAACTTAGGTCATTTGCCTAAGTCAACGTGCACAGTGTCCAAGGAGGACCAGGGCCAAAATAGGTTCATTATAATATAAAAATTGGATGGTGATACGCATCATAAAAAGAAATAGGCTATTTGGGCTCATAATAGGGATCAAGGGATATTATGCATACATGGAAGGCCATTTAGGCTAAAGTGGGATAATATCAAAATGGCCTATGATCCTTTCCTAACCCCTATCCTTCAAACTAGGCAAGACTAACCGGGCAAGTTCTGAATCCAACATACAAAGGGAACTAAGTAAAATCTCACACGCACATGGCACTCAAGTATATCATAAGTTACTACTTATTTGGTTCATGCAATTATTTAGCAATGGTTATCAAGTTACTAGAACTAATGCCATACAAAGATGAATAGTGGTCACAATTAGATGCAAATCACACAGTTAAAGAATTAGACCACTTGAGAGGTATTCACAAAATAACAAAACTATGTTAACTACCTCAGGTACTTGTATTTTTCCCAGTCAACTAGAAAATAATACAACAACAACTCACCCTAAACCCTTAACTTAAAATCAAAGAAAAACTGAAATAAGGGTTAGGGTATACCTGGAGTAGATCAACCATGGGGATCATGGGTCCCTAACCCTGCTGCTGCATCCTGAGCTGCCTTATCTCCATTGGGAGTCCCCCCCATTCAGACACATCTGGTCTAGCAGTTGTTGGAGGCCTACTAGTTAAGGCACCCAGGACTCTTACTCGCAGGGCCTCCTCCCATTTCTTATTGTCAACTAGTTACTTAATCATAGACTTTCTCGTCTCCTCTTTTTCAGCCTTTTTTCTTGCCCTCTTCTCTACTTTTCTTTATTCATCACTATCAGGACTTTCTCTCTTACCCTTACCTTTATTCTCATCCCTCTTCTTTTTTTTCTTCATTGGTTCCCCCATGAGATCAAGCAATGGGATTTCATCCTCAAACTCATTAACAGTCGGATCTGTCGACACCATAAGTTGGTGTTGCTGTAATACCCCAACATCTGCCTTAACTTTGTCTAGGGATACTCTAAATTATGCAAGTTCTGAGTCCGACATTTCTCTTACTCATGTATAAAAATGATTTTCTAATTCATCAATTCGATCGGGCAAGGCTCGGAAGGGCTCCAGTTCTACCTTAATTCTCTTCTCTACTACAGAGGCAAATTGTTTGGCAAAAAATTACAAATGAGCCTCGCACCACTTGGCTTGTTCTGCCACTCTTCTGAAATTCATAGGGTTGAAGGTAAATTCTGTGGTAGACACAGTAGCAGAAGGATTTGTTTCATTTCTAGGAACTGAATCTGCTATTGATGAGGAGGTCGGTGCTGTAGCCTCAGAATCTTGCACCACTACATTAGGTGCTGAGCTGGTACCTATAACTGGTGGGTCTGTTTCAACCCCTACTCCTCTTTCAAGTGTTAGTCTCCACTAATTTTCATCATATCAGATGGGGTTGTGGGTCTTTTTGGCAAGCAGTTCTTTATCTAACCCCATAACCTCAGGTACATAGGCTGCCTTACATAACCTTTTAATTAGACAAGGAAAAGGATATGTCGTGTCGAGCGTTGATACTCGAATTTTCATCTCCTCAGTAATGGTATCTTCGAAGTTCAACTTGAGCTTAGCCATAAGACTTGCGGCCAATATTGCTCTGCCATCTCCAATGATGTTATCTCCCTCAGTAGGCATAAAATGGGTGCGTACTACACCCCACCAGAACCTTGCCTCTTGAGTCAAAAAGGCCTTGAAAATCCTTTAATTCGGGTTAGTCATCCATTCAGGTTTCTCTTCAGCTATGAGTGTGGTTAACCAAGACCGTTGATTTATAGGATGCTTCAATCGAGCATGGAATGTAGGTGAAGTGGCCTGAGGAGAACTCTGGGCCATGAAGAAATCTGTTGATTGTTGTTTCTAAGAGATCCACCATCACACCCCGTACTAGAACTTTATCCAACAAAGGCTGATCCGCTGATTTCTCTCCTTCTTTGCACATATTCTCCAATCGAGCCTGATAGTTTGCATAGAACTCCCAAACTAGTGTAGGGGAAAATGAGCTTCTTTCTTTTGCAGTCCGTCCTTAGTCATAGTCTCAGAATTTTTGCTCCACTTCAGGGTATTTGCTCAAACTGGTAGTGATGATCCTTTTTTCTTCAAAGATTGGCCTTTTAACTATTCTTCTTTTAGTTCTGAGAAGCCAGTCATAGAAGATTTTCAGTTCCTTGGGAATTTGCCACCTAAAACTATCTTGAAACCCAGGGTTCTTGCATTTAACCAGAGTTTCTCGAATCGGAGATTCTTTATCATCCTATTGCTTAGCAGAAGGGGACTCAGATAATGGTCCCTCAGATTTAGGTTGCTTAGACTTAGAATGCTCAAACTCAGGATCCCCAGACTCAGAAGGTTTAGACTCAGGCTGCTCAGAAGCCGTACTATCAGGTGGTGTTGTTGCTTTAGTATCACTTTCTTCACTCTTCTCCACCTCAACTGGTGGAGGTGGAGAAGGCTCTTTTGGGCTTTTCTTTTTTCCTTCGCTTTCTAAGAAGCAGCTCCTCCTCATGATAATCAGATCCCTCATCGAAGAGTCTCTGAGGTACCCTTCCCTTTTTCACTTTCTTTGTAGGTTTGGCGCTCTTTTCTTTGGGTGCCATTATAAGACCTGTAGCAAGAGAAAAACCATTAGTAGGCACTCAACATGATATATACAAACACATAAGTAATTGAAGTTCGACACCCCTTGAAAGGGTTTATTTATGCTTCAGATCAAAGGTGTGATGGCATGGTCTGATAAGTCATCATGATTGTGATAACTTATCACTCATGTCATCAGCCTTAACAGAAAAAGATTTTTTTCCTTAACTTATGATGACATAATCTGATAAACCGTCACAATTGTGATGGCTTATCAGCCATGTCATCAACTCAGAACACACTCGTCAACTTAATTTTAACTTGATTTTTAATCCAATTTATTCTTACAATCACATTGTGTTATGTTCTTGAACTGAGCCCTAGGTTTTCTCATACAAAGTAGCATAGTAAACACTAGATTCCGCTTTTCATACTATGGCAAGTTAAGCTTGCCTCAATCTTTTTGGGAACTAAGATTTACATTAGTTTGTCACCTACCTAATGAAGAAAAATGTCAAGTTTTGAGCATACCTAATGAGTGACTTTCACTTGGTTACTCGAGTGAATAAGAGTTCGCAGATGAAAAAGGTTTCTTGATTTTTTTTTTGAATTCAAACCCACTCTCACAAGAAAGGATATTTTTCTTATTTTACTTGGAAATATTTTTGAAAAAGGAAGGTAAGAAACTAACTATTGAAGGAAATAAAACTGAAAAGAGAGAAAAAAAGAGTACGCGGAAAGGTGAAAAGGTTGACTGGGCCAGGTTGGATCTTTTTAATTCTGGGCCTAAATTTCACCTAACGGCTTATCAGATGTTTGATAAGTCGTCGCTGATGTCGTCAACTCAAGGTAGTATGTTACCTCATTTTGAATTCTCTAATGACATCTCTGACTGCTTACACAAGTGTAATAGCCCATCACAAATGTCGTTAGCCTTAATAGAACAAGTCTCCACTTTCTTGAGCTGACTACCTCAGTTTTACCTTTTTTGCACTAAAACCTAACTTACAAAAATAAAAACACTTTGCTTGAAAACATAAAAATTTTGGGTTACCTCCCAATAGCGCCTGATTTAGTTTCGCGGCACGACTCGATTATCTTGACTACTCAAAGTTTGTCAAGACAACTTGCTGATACCTTTTTACCATATTTATAAAATATATCTACGATTGAGAAAACATGTATCTCCTTTTGCTGTGTCACGGGTGAGTGTATTGCGAATCTTGTTTCTTTGTCATTAAGCTTGAACTTCAGCTTATTTATCTCCATGTCTATTATCACTCTCCCAGTCGTGAGGAATGGTGTACCTAAAATAATGGGTACTTCAAATTCCACATCACTATCAAGGACTATGAAATCAACTAGAAGTATAAAGTCACCACCGTTACCAATAAATCATATAATATTCCTACTGGCTGCTTTATAGACCTATCCACCATCACCAACTGCATATTTATCGGGGTAGGATCCCCCACACCTAACTTTTTATACACGGCTAATGGCATCAGATTAATGCTCGCACCCAAATCACATAAGGCCTTATCAAATTCCAGAGACCCGATTGTACATGGGATAGTGAATGCTCTAGGGTTGGCCTTCTTCTGCACTAAGGTCCTCGTAGAAATAGCGCTACAATGATTGATATTATCCTCTAGTTCTTAAATCACTACTGATTTCTTCGTCACAATGTCCTTCATGAATTTAGCATACCCTGGCATTTTCTTAAGTGCCTCCACCAAAGGCATATTTATTGTTAACTGCTTCAACATCGCCCAGAATTTACTAAATTTTGTGTCCTCAAACATCTTCTTCAATCTTTGAGGAAAGGGAGATAGTGGTATTGGGAGAGTTTTCAGTACTACTTCCTTTTCCTTCTCTTTCCCTTTTCTCGGAGCATCATCAGAACCATTCAGCTTCTCAGACTCCACCGGATATTCTTCTTTAGGTTCATTCTCTGCTTCAATAATATCTTCAATCAAACTTTTACCCACAGAAGGGACAGGTAATATCTTACCACTTCTAGTGGTAATCACCATACATGAGCCATAATTCTGTGAATTTTGGACAGTGTCACTAGGTAATGTTCCACTCTTCCTCTGGTTCAGTGTTGTGGAGAGTTGACTCATTTTCTATTCCAACTGTTTGATTGCAATGGAGAGCGATATTACCAACTGACTAATAGAAGACAGATCGATCTCAATGGTAGTCACACATGAGTTGGTAGCATCTACTCCCTTTAATAATTTAGCCATCATGTCCTCCATGGACATCTTTTCAGAACTTGTTGTAGCAGCCTTACGATTTCCAGGAGGGACATATAGCCCGCTCCTATCATTATTGCTCCTCTAATTTCCTTGCTCCTGATTCTTATATCCAGGATTATCATAATAATTTTGACCTTGATTCCCCTTTTTATTTCCTCAAAACCCCCTGATTATTAACATAATTTGCCTCTTCTTCCTGATCAGTATCAACTCTATGTTGACATCCCATAACTTTCACCTCCTCAGTTTTGCCTGATAGAATGTTCTTGGTGAGCAAGTCCATCAATATTTTTAGGTGAGCCATGTCTTGGTTATGCTCCTCATATCTTCTGCATTGTTCCAAAGTCATACCCATAGAAACAGTGGGGCTTGCTCTCACAGAGTCTCTAGTATGCCATGCCCGACTCTATCTGGTCATTCTCTCTAGCATTTCTGAAGATTTTGGGAAAGTAAGATCAACAAACAAACCAACAAAAACATTACCTACAATTGGTTTAGTCACAGAGTTATGATCCCTGTACATAGTCTCCATCAAGTGTATGTCCGTCATATTGTGGTTCGGACACTGTGTCGGCTTCTTTTTGAATCTCTCCCATATTTCATGCAAAGCTTTGGTCGGGAGTTGTTTAAAGTTACTAATCTCGTCCCTCAACTGTACCCTACTTGAGGGTGGAAAGAACCATTCTAGGAATGCATCTTTCAACTGTCTTCAGTTGGTTATCGAATCAACCGTCAACTTATTTAACCATATTTTTGCCTCTCCAGATAGAGACAATGGGAAAAATCTCAAGAGGATTGTATTCTGACCCACTTCTAGGTTATCAAATGATTTTTAAATAGTGACAAAGTTCACCAAGTGCATATTCGAATCATCGCTAGGCAGGCCACCAAACAACCTTTTAGATTAAGGAGTTGAATCATAGTACTCGTAATGCTAAACTTTGCCCTTGGTTCCAATGGTGGAGGAATAATTGCACCCGTAGAACCTGCTCCATCCATTCTATTATCATCATCATTGAAATCATACTGGACAGGCTGGCGATCCTGCCTTACTCTGAATGGACGGTTCCTGTTGGAAATACATTGTACTGGTGCAACTATTTGTTCTGCATGCCTTGGGTTACTAGGGTTTAGCAACTCCTCATCTCCCAAATCTTCATCCTTAGGATTTGGATACCGTACTTGTTGACCGACATTCCGCACATTCACCTGAGCTCTAGCTAAGGCTGCTTACCTGCCAGCCTCTTGCTGGTCTGCCATTCTGCCAATTAGTTACGGTTCGGATTAAATGGTAATAATGGTTCTCCGGAACTTCTGATTCTTGGCATACACCATAGAAGTCCTGCAGAAAAAAACAACAACAAATAAACGTAAAACTAGGAAACTTGACTAACAGTCAATTAGCGCACACAAACTTCAATTTACAACCTTATTCCCCGACAACGGTGCCATTTTTGATAACTCTCAAACTACACCTCTCATATGAGTATGTAAGTGATCATTGTCAATATATAACCCAACTAGGTTGGGGTCAAATCCCACGGGGAATATGGTGTGAACTTAAGTGGTTTATAATTTAATAACTGATAGTTACATATTTCCTAAAATGGGGGTTTTGGAGATTAGCAAATAATTGTTGGTCACTTTAGTTTCAGTGTTTGTAATCAAGAGTTTATGAAATACCAGAGTTATGTTCACTATGAGTATTGGGATTTGACAGACGCTAGTAATGATTCAAGATTCTTGTGGTAGGTAGGAACAACAGATTATCCTTGTCGAATTTATGCCTAAATGTCTCTCAACCTACTTAAGCATTTAACTACCTAATTCTCTCGAATTTAGGGAGTTTATATTTCATAACAGGATGTTATCTCAAGTTAATTAATCTTGCTACAACATTAATTATTAAATGGAAGGTTGGTAGCTTCCAAGTCCCTGTTGATAATTCGCTTCTTACTAGGGTTGATTTCTTAGTTCAAGCAAATCACTAGTAGCAGGACCTATTATTTGCAACCAATAGATAAAGTGTAAAGCAGAGGGATTACCAAGAAGTTACTACCACCGTTAGAATCCTGAACACTTAGTTGCGTTACAAACCCAAACCCATAGATCCCATAACTCGGGTTAAGGGGTTTAGCTACTCATACTGTAGTGAGAAATACAGTTTGTTGAATTCATAATGCTATGGAATAATACTTACAACAAAATTAAATAGAAAAAGTTGTATCTCAGATTAAATTTCAGTAGAAAAATCCCAAAAAATAATATGATAATCTGTCCTAAGCTAACTGTAAACTTGTATCAAAAACTAGAGAGCAAACACGTGAAGTTCAAGTCTAGAATATCGAGTACCAGACCCCAAGAAAACCCTAAACAATACTTTAAATAGTTCACCTTAATTATTGAAACAAAATCACAGAGTTCAGTAATTTCTCAGACAGGTGACGACATTTTGTGATGCCTTATCAGGAGTCTGACAACTTATAACAGATGTTATCAGCTTCTCTTCACTTTTGACATTCGCTGCCTTAGGCTAACGATGATGTGTGATGGCTTATCAGATCTTTGATGACTTATCACAGATGTCGTCGATGATTTACTTCAGCTCTCATGTTTTACCTTAGGCTAATGACGATCTTGACGGGTTATCACAACTCTGACGGCTTATCACATGTCATTGTTACTTCTTCCAGTTGAATCCCATTCTCTGTTTAAGGCTGATGATGAACCTGATAACTTATCAGAGTGCTGACGACTTATCAGGAATGTCCTCAGGCATATTTCTCTTCTATTTGCTTCAGATTTCAACTCTTTTACTTCCATCATTGTTGGTTCTCTTGCATCTTGACTTCCATTACAAAATCAATGATAAAACAACTAAAAATGACAAAAGTTGCTTAAGACTTTGCAATTATTCTCAGTTAAAAGCCTCAAATGTGTTAGCATCTGCTCACACATCAATGAATATCTGAGATATAAAACAAGAGGATTATGTTAAGGAAAGCATTACCTCAAGTTGAATCTGAATTTGTTGAGAAGAGATAGGGATTCTTGGTTCACATATCAACTTTTGCTTACCAAGTAGCTCCTTCAATGGAATGATTTATTCATAAAACTTTTACTTGGGAGACTTCTTTGTTCCTCAACCTATGAATCTGACGGTCAAGGATTTTAATTGATACTTTTCATAGGAAAGGCGATCTTTTATGCCCATACTTTATAATGGAATGAATGAATCTGGATCACCAATGAATTTCCTTAGAAAAGAGACATGGAACACTTGGTGCACTGATGCAAACTCTGTAGGAAACTCTAACTTGTAGGCTACCATCCTAAATTGGCTCAAAATCCGATATGGTCCAACATAGAAAGGACTAATATTTCCTTTCTTACCAACCCTCTTCACCCCTTTATGGGTGAAATTTTTAAGTAAATAAAATCTCCAACTTCGAACTCAAGTTCCCTTCTCCTCACATCCTCTTAGGATTTCTATCGACTCAGGGTTGTCTTCAGCGTTTCTCTTATCAACTGAACTTTCTCCATCACCTCATAAACTAAACTTGTCCCTATCAAAGTAGCTTCACCAACTTCAAACCAACCAATAGGAGATCAACACCTCCTATTGTAGAGAGATTCAAACGGAGCCATCTAAATACGGAAGTGATAGCTGTTATTGTAAGAAAACTCAATCAAAAGTAAGTGGTGATCCCAACTACCCTTGAAATTAACAACTTTCATGACCCGAGGCTACCTCCTAGTCGCGAAAATAGTGATTTCTATCACTAGTGACCACAAGCTAACCTATGAGCTGATACCTGTTGTGAGAACTAAATATAATGACACTGATATAATATATACAAAAGTAAATTGATAGAATACTGAAAATATGAATACTCAATATATGTAAGTGACACATCTAAAATATCTGTAACAACTTATAATACTGAACTGACTGACTATCTAACTAAATGTCTGAAAGCCTCTAAACTGATTGAGGAGTTAATGGGACAAGCCCCTAATTAACTCTGACAGTCTGAACATAAGAAAATACTAAGCTAGCTGAGATAAATAAATTGTGTCCTCGATTGTTGAGGACTCACCACTACTACTATTGAGTTATACTGAGCTGTCTAAGGATGGTCAGGAAACTGAGTGTCTGAACCTATATTATAAGACAACGTAGCACAAAGAAAAGTATGCGACCAATATTTAAATGTACTGCTATGTGAGATATGGACTAACTAAAGTGCATATGATAACTGAGCATAAATGCATGAGCATGTAATATCAAAAATTCAAGAAAAGTATAAATATGTTTCAAAAATAATTTTTAAATTGAGTGACTAAAATCTGTATAACTAAATAACTATCAATATGATCTGTAAAGTTGGTCAAGCAAACTTGAACTTAGATAAACTGAAATACTGATGAAAAATATGGGAGGTATCATATAACCGACATACCCCAATTTGAGATAATTAGGGTTCAACCTATAACCCTAGTTTGAAGGGTGTCAGTTCCCTGCCATAGGTACAAACACTGGCTGTGGGGA
This sequence comes from Capsicum annuum, assembly GCF_002878395.1. Classification (NCBI taxonomy): domain Eukaryota; kingdom Viridiplantae; phylum Streptophyta; class Magnoliopsida; order Solanales; family Solanaceae; genus Capsicum; species Capsicum annuum. The sequence goes on from NC_061115.1 coordinate 195,400,752, forward strand.
TCCGCTAATCTAATGTCTCAAAGGACCAGAGTGTCAAGCCTAAACTTGTGGGTGACCCATGAGAGAAAGTCAAACCTAAAATGATGGGTGGACCATCATATCCTATGCTAGCTACATTATTTTGGAATACATGAACTACTATTAGTGACTTTGCCTAATTGATGGGGAAGCCGCCATCCCTGCATTCACTCAGTGCTAAATCCTCCTCCCAACAGAATTGATAATGCTACTAAACTGAACTAAAGTTAAATAAACATTACATCTAATAGTACTCATCATGATCATAACAACTAAATAAATAGGAATATTCATGGTTTAACTGAATCATTACCTGAAAATCAAAAATCATGTAAAAAACATTGGTATCGGGTGTCCATAACCCACCAACACTGAATGATAATAAAATATGACATTTAAGCTTAAAAATGTAGTATGAAATCATGGTTCAACCCAAGATATAGACATTTAACCAAACATATGGAAAGTATGGACTGGAACACGGGGATATTCTAAACATGAAAAATCCAACATTAAATTCACTTGAATAAGAATTGGAAACTCAGATTTAAAGAATGCGTAAATAAATTATTTCATGGGATCATAAATGAGCTGAATTGAATTAAATTACCAAGGAAAAACATGAATTAAATCCATCTTGAACATATAAAATACCGTAGTAAAGGAAACCTCCATGATTTAATTAAAAGGGAAGGTTTTTGGGCTCAATAAATGAAAGGAACCCATTGATGAATACCCCACATACCTTAAGCTTCCTCTCATGAAAGGAAAACACTAATCTAAATTCTTTCTTTGAGGTTCTTGAATTTGGGGAACTTGAATTCTTGATTCCTTTGGGAAAAAGAAACTCAATTTTGATTTTGGCTAAATTGGGAGGGTTTCTTGAGAGGAAATTTGGAGAAGAGGGGAAAATAATGCCCTAACTGAACCCCCAAGTCGTGATATGAACGATTGGGTTGAGGGGGGAAAGACCCAATTGCCCCTCATTCATTTAAATTCAAAACTGGATGCAACAGGCTCACCATGATACAGTCTTATCATGATCATTAATTTCCCTCATTACAATGCGATCTGCATTACATTAGGAGTAATACTATGTCACGGGCTTATTATGGTGACCCACTAGTTTTTTGATCAAACATGACCCCAACCTTGTTCAAAAAATCCAAAACTCCTCTGAGAAATACCTTTTACATCCCTGAACATAAATCAACTCAAAAACCAATATCTTGGGGTCAAAAAGACCAAAATAAAAATCCTCGAAGTTAGAGGGTATTGAAAATGACTAAGTCCCGAACGCTTATTGAAAATTTCAATCCTTAAGCTCCCTTATACATGAAACTAAAAGATGAATTGAGCTATGATTTGTAAGAAGTATTACAATATCTCCCCCTTGGAAACATTCGTCCTCAAATGAGACTGGTTAGTATGAGAATACTGCACTAAGATAACTGAGATCACATACTGAACATGCATAACTTGGAACATGATTACACAATAGAATTTGAAACATGATACATGAATTAAGTTGATTTCCTGAATGCATGTAATGACATGGGAATGGTTACATAGCTGAAACTTAGAATGGAAAAGAGTCAATTTAAAAAAGAGTCGTTACTTCAAGATGAATCTGAGTTTATGGAGAAAAGATGAGGGTAATTGGTTTACATATCTGCTTCTGCTTTCCAAGTAGCTCCCTTAACAGACTGATTCCACAAAAGGACCTCAACCAAGAGAACTTCTTTACTACTTAGCCTGCGAACCTGACAATTAGGTATCTGAATAGGGACTTCTTTGTAGGAAAGGCTATCCTTAATGTCCATATATTGTAAAGGAACAACTACAGTTGAATCACCAATACACTTCTTTAACAAAGATACATAAAATAATGATTGCACTGATGCCAAATCTGCAGGCAACTCTAGCTCATAAGCTACCTTTCCAAAATGGTTTAAGATTCTATAAAGGCCAACAAATCAAGGAATGAGTTTTCACTTCTTTCCAAATATCTTTACTTCTTTCAAAGGAGAAATTTTCAAAGAGAACAAATCACCAACCTCAAACTCAAGATCTCTTCCCCTCATATTTGTATAAGATTGATAATGTCTTTGGGTTGTATTCAGCCTATCTTGAATCAAATGAACCTTCTCCATCGCCTAAAATACTAAATATAGCCCTATCATTATAGCCTCACCTTCTTCAAACTAACCAACGGGAGATCTTTATCTCCTACCATAGAGAGCCTCAAATGGAGCCATCTGAATACTGGAGTGATAATTGTTGTTGTAAGAAAACACAATCAAAGGTAAGTGGTCATCCCAACTACCTTTAAAGTCAGTAACATATCCTCTCAACATATCCTCTAAGGCCTGAATGGTCCTCTCAGCCAGACCATCTGTCTGATGATGAAAAGCTGTACTGAGATGAACTTGGGTACCAAGAACCTTTTGAAAAGCCTTTAAAAAGTAAGAGGTACACTGAGTACCTCTATCTTAATTGATAAACAACGAAATCTCATGTAATTTTACTAACTCTCTTAGATAGAGTCTAGCATAATGGCTGAATGAGACATATGAACTGGCAACAAATGGGCTGACTTGGTCATTTTATCAAAAATCACAAAAATCGAATCATGTTTACGATACGTACGAGGAAATCCTATCAAAAAATCCATGTTCACTACTTCCCACTTCCAAGTGGGGATGCTAAACTCCTGTGATGCACCACTAGGCCTTTGGAGCATAAACTTAATGTACTGATAATTTGGGAACCTCTCCATAAGCTCTGCAATATACTTCTTCATACCAATATACCAATAGATTTCCCACACATCGCAGTACATCTTAGTGGCTCCTGGATAGATCAAGGATTGCACACTATTCGCTTCCGTAAGTATTCATTATCTAAAATCATCAACATACGGAACACATAACCTGTACCGATAATGGAGCACACTTTCTCCCTCTTGGGAAAAAACCTTTACTTTTTGATCTCTAACTTCCTTCTTCAACTTAACCAAACTAGGACTCCCATCTTGCTTTTCTTTCACTTCGGCAACCAATGAATATTCTAAATTATTTTGAACCCATGTAATAACTTAGTTGAATTAACCAATCGAACACCTAATCTAGTAAGCTAATGAACCTCTTGGACTAACTTCTTCTTATCCTACTCAACATAAGCAACACTAACCATAGAAAACTTGCTAACGGCATCTTCCACTATATTTGCCTTGCCCGGATTATACAACAAACTCATAATATAATCTTTTAAGAACTCAAGACTCCTTCTCTAATAAAGATTCAGATCTTTCTACGTGAACACATTCTGCAAACTTTTATGGTCAGTGAATAAACCAAGATGAACCCCATGAAGATAGTGCCTCCAAATTTGTAAGGAGAAAACAACTGCTGCCAACTCAAGATCATGGGTATGGTAATTCTTCTAATGGGGTTTAAGCTTTCTAGAGTCATAGGCTATGACCTTGCCTCTATGTATTAAGACACAACCAAGACCAACTCTGAAAGCATCATAATAAGCTACAAACCCATTTGAACCATCTTGCAACATCAATATTCGTGCGATAGTGAGTCGAGTCTTCAATTTTTGAAAACTCTTCTTGCAAGAATCTGACCATTAAATTTAAGTTTCTCCAAAGTAAATCGAGACATGGGGCAAGAAATAGAAGAAAATGCTTCAATAAACTATCTATAATAGTTGGCCTAACCCAAGAAACACCAAATATCTAATGGAGAGATGGGTCTAGCCAGTTTTACACTATATTAGTCTTTTGAGGGTCAACTCTAATACCATCACCGGAAATAATATAGACAAGGAAAGCTAATGATCTTATCCAAAATTTACACTTACTAAACTTGGCGAACAACTAATAAGCTCTAAGGGTCTACAATAAAATTCTTAGATGGTCTACATGATCATTCTCACTACGGGAATAGACAAGGATATCATTAATAAAGACCACAATGAACATGTCCAAGTACTGCTTGAATACTCTTTTCATCAAGTCCATGAAAGCTGTAGGGGGATTCGTTGTTCCAAAAAACATAACTAGGAATTTGAAGTGACCATACCGAGTTCTGAAAGTTGTATAATGTTACATTCTTTGACTCTAAGCTGATGATAGCCGAATCTGAGGTCAATCTTAGAGAAATAATTGGCACCCTAAAGTTTTTCTAAAAAGTCATCTATTTTGGGAAGTGGATACTTATTTTTTATGGTGACTTTGTTCAACTGATGATAATTGATGCATATTCCGAGAGAACCATCTTTGTTACATATGAACAAGACTAGAGCACCCCAAGGACAATCACTAGGCCTGATGAAACTCTTATCAAATAGATATTTTAACTTTTCTTTCAATTCTCTAAGCTCAGCTAAAGCCATTTTGTAGGGTGGAATAGAGATAGGTTGGGTATCTAGAAGAAGATCTATTCTAAAGGCAATTTCCCTCTCACAGAGAACTTCGTAATGAATTTCAAAGGACACATCTGGAAATTTCCTTACCACTGAAATTTACTCGGGGCTTGGAGTTTAAGAACTAGAGTCCTTGACTCAAACAATATGATATATGCACCCCTTATATATCATTTTTCTTTTTATATTATAAGAAATAATCTAACCCCTAAGCATTGAAATACTACCCCTTCATTTAATGATTGGGTCATAGGGAAACTGAAACTAAATGATTTTATTGCTACAGCTAACTGAGGCATAGCATGAGTGGATCCAATCCATTGTGAGAATGACATCAAAATCAGTCATCACTAACTCTACAAGATCAACTAAGGAAAGTTTCTAAGATTCTATGATCGAGAAATTTCTATATACGCGTCTGGCTATGATAGATAGATACTATGATTGGGAAATTTCTGTATACCCATCTGGATATGATAGATTTATCCACTGAGATAGACACTATGAAAGGTTCTGCTACAGATTCAGGATTAACATTGAATTTGACTGCTATATAAGGAGTCACAAAAGAAAGCAAAACTGTAGGGTCTAATAAAACATACACATAAAAATGAAAGACTTCTAATGTACCCATAAATATATAAGAAGAACTCTCCTGATCATGCTGAGTTTGGAGAGCAGAAATTCTATTCTGGTGTTGCCCACCAATGGAACTGGAAGTAGCACTCTGCTGAGTCGAACGACCTATTGGAGCTACTGAAAAAGTAGTCTGGCCCTGCTGGTGATCACTTTTACCCCTCCGCGAACCACCATACACTCTCGAATCTTGTAGCCTAGCTTGTCACATCTAAAACACATATCAGTACCAGCGTTACACATATCTTGATAAATCCTACACATCTAAAACACATATGCACATTCACAGAGAACCATCTTTCTTTTGCACGAGTAGGACAGGAGCTCACCATGGAGAAACACTGGGCCTTATGAAACCGTTGTCTAAGAGATCTTTGAGTTGCTCTTTTAAATCTTTAAGCTCTGATAGAGCTATACGATATGGTGGAACAAAGGTGGGATGAGTATCAGGAAAAAGATCCATGCCTAATTCTATTTCTCTGTCGGGAGGTACCCCTGGCAAATCTTTCAGAAAGACTTTAGGAAACTCATTGACTATACAAACTGACTGAACTGATGGAGCTTTAGACTTAGTATCCTTGAATCAAAATAAATGATAAATCCACCCTTTTGAAATCAACTTTCTGGCCTTAAGATAGGTTATGAAATGACTCTTGGGAGATACTGAATTACCTTCCCACTCAAAGAATGGCTCATGAGAAAACTGAAAATTTACTACTCTACTGTGATAATTTATAGATGCATAACAGGAATGAAGCCAATCCATGACCAGAATAAGGTCAAAGTCTACCAATCCAATTCTATTAAATCTGCTAATATGATCTTATAGAGAACAATGACAAGAAACTTTCTATAGATCTCTTTGGTAACAACTGAATTACCCACTGCGGTAGAAACTAAAGAGGGATTACAAAGATTTTTAGGGTCGACTCAAAAATTTACCACAACCAATGGAGTCATATAAGAGAGATGTGACCCTGGGTCTAATAGCACACAAACATCAAGATGAAAGACACAAAGCATACCTGTAACAAAATTTGGTGAAATATCCTGCTCTTGGTGGGATAGTAAAGCATAGACCTAATTCTAGCATTGTCTACCACCATTACTGGATGATGTGCCCTGAAGAGGGGCTTGGCGACCTAGAGAAACTAGTGCGATAGTAGCCTGAGTCTTGGAAAGAAATTCCCCGTTTTCTTGCTTAGAATACGGGCACTCTTTGATTTCGTGACCCAACTTTCCTGTAACACCCCAGAAAATTTTTTGTTAAAATTTTGTGCGTAAACGTGTTGGGTTTTATCTTATAGAATGAATTATAAATTTTGCGTGTGAAATGTCTTAGATTATGACCCACCATTGTGTAGATTATGGAATAAGCTTTCCAACAATATATGGATCATCCAAAACGGACACCCGAGCGACGAGTTATGAACATTTCGATCGAACAGTGAATAGTAGTGAACAGCAAAATGTGCAGGAAAAAGTACTGAGGCCTGGCATATTTTTGCTCCAACTTTAAATGATCATAACTCCTTGTACATAATGATATGGGTGATCTACTATATATCAACGGAAATCTCTGCGAGTCCTCTTTCCAATGAAATTTGTTTCATCCAATTTGTCTATCAGAGAAAAAAGTTAAGGTTGATCTATTTCAGACTATCAAAACAGTCCACCAAAGGATAGATTCGAGAATTATTTGATTTTTAGGGGAGTTTTAGTCATTCCCCCTCACCCAAAATCCTTCCAAACCCTATATTAAATCCTATTATAAGAATTATATGTTATATTTCATCAAATTCCCTCAAAAAGAAAACCCTAAGCTCCTACATCCAACTTCAAGAACCTCCAAAGTTCACCATTAATTCTACAAATTTATTCAAGATTCCAAGTTCCTAGTTCAAGAACTCCAAGAAACATCATTCAAAGGCACGATTAACATCTCAAAAATGAGTATTGATTTAAAGTTCATCATTCAAGGTATGTGGGGTTTTTCAACAAAAACTCTCTTCCATTCTTGTGCCCAAAAGTAATTTTCTTCACAAAGGCATGATTTTTATTTGATTTTTATGAATTTGAATCATGAACCCATATCTTATTATGATTACTATAAAATCTTGATGTTTATGATTTTAAAAGATGAATTTACATGTGTGGAGATATAAAGCATGAATCTTGAATGATATTTATCATGATTTTGATATTTGGGTCATGAATCCCATTGGAAATTGTGTTTTTTTTTGAGAAAGTGTGTGTTATAAGCACGTTGATGTTGAATATTTGAGATATTTTAAATGATTTGACCTTTTGGTCTTAATGGAGTTGTTTTGAACTCGAGTGTGAAAGAAATCCACAACGTGGTTGATTTTGATAGATGGGAAACATGATGGCTCCCAATGTATATTTATATATTATTGAAATTGTTTTGTTGTAGATTGTCTTTGAAATGATTTGAGCTAAGTCCGAGAGAAATCTTTAGCACCGTGTGGGAGGTATAAAGTGACCTTACTTCCCTAGAACTATGTGCTCCCATAGGAGTGAGCCTAAGGCTGATTTATATAGTGATCACTAGTTTGTGTGGATTTGATATCGATAGTCCTACTCCGATGGCAAAGATAGGACGGCTCTCCCCAACGTGGGTTGTACGTTGGACTCGATGTAGTTCACATGGTTTATGTCGGTTATAGGATCTCCCAGTGTGTGTGTGTGTTTCCTTGTGTCTATGGTGAATGGTGAAGTGATTTGAAAGTGGAATTGTGAAAGTTATTCTTTCAAAATATTTAAATGATATTTATATTATGAGAATTGATATTCTTGATGAACTGAAAGTGATTGACAAATTATATGAAGACTCACATATGTTATTGAACTTATTTCATCCTCTCATGATTATGATGATTTTCTTCGGGCTATGTGAGTCTTTCCTACATCCTGCATATTTCTTATAAATATTTATGATGATGATGTTTATACAACTGCATACACCTCCATATACTCTGTTCCTTTCCATGGTACTGACCCACATCTTTGGATGTGGCCTGCATTTTCTCGGAATGTAGGTTTAGGTGCTCAGTTACAGGTTTGACAGTGATTTTTTGGGAATGCTATTCTACATCCTCTGTTGTGGTTAGTCCTCATGTTCCGAGGACGTGATGTCTGATGTTGGTTTCACGGAATTTTTTACATTTGATAACTGAGTATGAGTCAGTTGGGGCATGTCTAAATGGCTCGCTGGTTTTATTAATTTTCTTAGAGGCTTGTCAGACTAGTATTGATGTTGGGAGTTGACTAATAAGTCGTATTTTGTTATCTTTCTGAAATTCTTTTATTCTTGGATGATGATTACTCTATTGATATTTGAGGGTTATTTATAGAAACCCCATTGATTTGTGCTGAACTGAATGAAAATGGATCAAAGGGTTAGCTTGGGGCTACTCATAGCCTCAAGCACCGTGTGACACTCTGGGACCCATTTTCCGGGGCGTTATATTACCACACCTAAAACAAACTTTTTGTCCCAAAAAACACTCACCAAGATAATTCTTACCATATCTAGCACATGTAGGATAACTGGGCCTTCCACCCACACTATTTGAGACTTGGAGAAAGAAGTATTATCCCACTACTCTTGCTTTATTCTAGGTATAGGAGCACTGGCTGAAGAAGGTACCGGCAAGGACAGGTAACCCTAAAACTGCGAACAATTCCCCCTACAAATCTTGATTGGCCATACTCAAATTGCCTAATTCTTGCCTTGTTATTTTCTCTATATCTCCCCCTTAACTTTTGCGCCTCAATTTGCTGAACATGAGTCATCGTTCTAGCAAGATCCATATCCCCAATAAGTATAGCAGTCCTACACTTCTTGACTACCAAACTAGATACTCTGGTAACAAACTTACTCCTACTAGATCTAGAGTCCGTTATCAAATCAGGAGCACACTTAGACAACTAATTGAATTTAAGGCAGTACACTTTCACTATTATCGAGCCTTGCCTCAGGTTCATGAACTCCTCAATCCTTGCTTCCCTTAACTCATGCAGAAAGAACTTGTCTAGAAATGCATCCTGAAAAATATGCCGACTCATGGGAGCTACATTTTCACCTCTACCATTTTTCTACATAACAACCCAATCATAAGAAACATCCTTCAATCTGTACGTATCCAATTCTACACTCCCTTCTTTTGTAATATGCATAAATTAAGTGATCTTTTTCACCTTATCAAGATACAACTATGGGTCCTTACCTACCTTTGGCCCAAAGAATTTACACGGATTCATCCTCATAAAGTCATGAAGTCTGGTTGTAACTAAATCATCCTCTTGCTAACATGGGATTGCATCCTGATGGTTGTCCTAAACATTAGCTGTCACAACTTGGGCCAACGCTTAAAAGACAGCCCAAAATTCAACATGATACATATTCTCATTTAGAGGATCAATAGGTTGGAGTGGCTGGTTATTATTTCTGTGGGCATTAGATCTGCGGGGAGGCATATTCTATCATGTATGAGCATGAGTTAAAAACAGATAGAGATAGCTATGAGCACGATATATCATGAAAGTAATGAACGATTTCTTAAAATGTCCCATAGCCTCTTGATCATAAATGTGGAACACTTCACACCCATGATCAAGACTCTATGTAACACTACTTGTTTGACTCCTTAGGACTCTTTAAAACCTTAGTCTTTGATACCAAGTTTGTAACGCCCTGAAACTGGGTCTCGAGATGTCACACAATGCTCAAGATTATAAGTAGTCTCAAGCTAACCCTATAAGACTTCTACTAAATTTAAAACTCATATTAAAAGATTTAAGCAAGCAATCATTACTAAAATACAGAATCTAAACTAATTCAGACTGAGTTTAAAAGAACACAATGTCTAAAAATACTTAACTAGGAAATCTAAACATCCAACAGTATAAAACTAAAAATATGTGATAGCCGGACAAGCCTTTAATACTACTAACTAGAGAGTCATTGGGACAAACCCCCAACTGACTGAAAATAATGAATCAAACTACTTTAATAAGATGGAAAATTGGATAGTTGGGTCCCCAAACTATGAAGACTCACTAACTATCAAGATCTAGAAGAAGATGCTTGAAATCACTTACGCTGTTGAAACTGAGCACCTGAACAAAAATTATTAAACAATATTGCACATAGACATATATGGGGATCAGTACTTTTGGAATGTATTGGGCATATGGGGGTGAATGCATAATTAAAATAATAACTCAAGTTCATAAAATTTCATGAAGAATACATGCTAAGTGTAATGACTCACATTGGCTTGAATAGCTGAAAGGTGAAAATCATATATCATAAATAAGGAAGTATTCTATATAAATCTTGTAAGCCATCATATTTAGGTCTAAAGCTATACTTGTATTCTATCTTTAAATCATGCAATCTAAGTGTGCAAAGGACTCATTTTATATCTGAAAACTGAAAGATAAAATGTCATGCCTAATATGTGATGTATGATAATTATCTGAATGAAACTATGAGCCTTCACACTCAGTTTTTAAAGCTTTTCTATCAGTCTTTATTGTTAGGCTGTAGGGAATTCTTCTATAAAGCTTTTCTATAAGGATTACTCTCTTTTGTAGGGAGGTTCTTCTTACTGACATAATCCATATGACCTATCATGGAGTCCAATGTCTACTTCCCCTAAGGGGAAAACCTCATGTTGGGAAGAGGTGTCATACTCTTGCCAAAGAGTATAAACCTGAGCTAAGTGATCACAATATATATTAGTATCCGTATAAAAATAGAATATAATCTAAATCTATACCTACGTTGGCTCGTAGTTCTACGGAAGTAGGATGCTCTAAACCCACACTCCCCACTCGGAGCTAAATACTACTCCTTTTAATTTGTATGCTTATTCTATTGGAAATCTACTTTAAAACTAGCATAAGGGTTTATAATGTAAACCAGTTATGCATCAGTCTATTTTATGTTGTAATTTAAACTAATTTTATTTTTATAAATAGTAAGAAAACTGTAATATGGATTTTTTATCTAAGCTGAGGATCGAAAGATCAAATCTTTCTCAAAATCTGAATATATGCTACTCATAGGGTGCTTAAAAACAAAATCTTCCTAAAACCTCAATACACAAACTAGGGGCTTAAAAACCCATGCTTTAATCTCAATTAAATTCATAGCAAAACATCATTCTCAATATGCATCTTGAAATACTTCACCTTTCAATAGAATGAGATCAACATTTCGATATCATACTTAAACTCAAATTGTAAATCTGTAATCAATGTCTCAAATCATATTCATAGTATTCAAATCATAAAAAAGAGTTCTTTAAATCTAGAAAAATATGGAATTTCATACTTCAATCACTTTATAAATCCATAACACAAAACAAGATAATTTGGGTATGAACCCTAATTGCAATTCAAGTAAATTCATGTAAATCCATATAAATTCATCTTTGAAAACTAGTTTTGGGAACAAGGATGAAAGAGTATCCTTGTTCAGAAACCCAAATACCTTGTTTGATTGAATTAATGAAGACACTTGACTTTGAATCCCTATTTGTGCTCTCGAAGATTGATTTTTGAAGTTTTTAAATTGGGAACCTTGAATTTTAGATTATCTTGAAAAAAGAATGGTGGAATTTGAGATTTCTTAGAATTTGAATTTGCAACTCTAGGGCATCCTTAGAGACTAGATTGATGAATAATGAGTATATGTTTCTCCAAATACACTAAATCTTCCATTTTTCATGATTTAGGGCTTGGGAAATAGACTAAGTTGCCCTTGAAAGTTTATATTCAGAATTGGAGTGTCGATAGATGCTTCACCATGATGCGATGGGTGGGAGGGGTAATTGCGATATCCACCATGATGCGGTGGAATCATGGTGACTCATTGGAAAAGGAAAACAACTCATTTGGACCATACCATGATGCGGTGAGTGATTCATTACAATATCCATCATGATGTGGTAGAACTTCGATGACTTATTGGATTTTGAAATAAGCCAAATTGGCCTCCACCATGATTTCGTGGCCTTCTCACTACTATACTCACAACGACGCAGCCTAATTCCAAACACAATGCAAACCTTGTCTGAAAAGCCTGAAACTCACCCGAGACATTCTATTTACACCCCTGAATATCATTCAACTCAAAAATCATTATCTCAGAGCCCGAAAGGTCAACTTAAAACTCCTTAAAGTTTAAAGGGAGTAAAAAAATTCTATGTCCCTCAACTCTTATCTTTATTTTCAGGTTCTAAGTGCTTTAGGCACACACTAGGGTTTGAACTGAGCTAGGAATTTAGGGGTATTACAAACCATTTGTAGTAACTAGCTAACCCAGGAAACTCCTAATATCTGATGGAGAGATGGGTCTGGACCAGTTTTTTACTATTTTGGTCTTTTAGGAATAAACTGAAATACCATTACCAGAAATGATATGACCAAGGAAAGCGACTAATCTCAACTAGAATACGCTCTTACTGAACTTAGTGAATAACTAATGATCCTTAAGGGTCTGCAAAATAATCCTCAAGTGGTCTACATTTAACCTTCACTGAGAGATTAAGAATTTCATCTATGATGACTATGTAGAACATGTCTAGATACTACTTGAACACTCTGTTCATCAGATACATAAAATTTTGCAGGAGCATACGTTAGTACAAATTACATAGCTACAAATTCAAAGTGACCATACCGAGTTCTAGACTGCTTTTGAAATGTCATATTCTCTGATTCTGAGCCGATAATAGCTTGATCTAAGGTCTATCTTAGAGAAATAATTTGCACCTTTAAGTTGGTCAAACAAGTCATTAATCCTGGGGAGAGGATAATTATTCTATATTATGAATTTTTTCAACTAACGGTAGTCAATTTATATTCTACAAGAACCATCCTTCTTATGCATGAAGAGAACTCAGGAACCCCACAGGGAATTACTTTGCTTGATGATGGCCTTATCTAAGAGATTTTCCAACTGTTCTTCCAATTCCTTAAGCTTGTCAGGAGCCATTTGGTAAGGTATAATTGAAATAGGTTGGGTATCTAGAAGGATTTTTATTCCGTAGTTGATTCTCTCCCAGGAGAAACTCCAAGAAGATCTTCAGGGAACACTTTTGGAAACTCATTTACTACTGAAACTGACTCAGAACATCAAGTTTTGAAACATGAGTCCTTGACTCTAACAAGATGATAGATACAACCCTTGGATATCATCATCCTTGCCTTAAGGTAAAAAATGTATCACCTATAGACACTGAGGTACTATCCCTCAGTTCCATGACTAGATTATTAATAAATCAGAACTGGACTATTTTATTTCAATAATCAATTAAGATATAGAAAGAGAGGAGCCAATCTATGCTGAGAGTGAGATCAAAATCAGTCATTTCTAATTTTACAAGGTCTACCAAGGTCACTTTATGGGATACTGTGACTGGGAAATTTCTATATACCCATCTTGAAATATTGGAAAAACCAACTAGATAATATACTAAGAAAGGTTCTACAATAATTTTGGGTCTGACACTAAAGTCCACCACTATATAGGTAGTTACAAGAGGAAATGAAGCTCTAGGGTCTACTAATGCATAAACATAAAGGTAAAAGACTTGAAACTTACCAGTAATCAAATCAGGAGAACCCTCTTTATCCTGTCGTGTCTGAAGGGCATAAAGTCAAAATTGGCGCTGTCCACTAGTTGAACTAGAAGTGACATGCTAATAAGTATGGCGACCGATTGGTGTTACTAAAGAATTCTCTGGACCTGCTAACGATCATTCCTACCCTTCCACATATGCATTGGATAATCCATTATCCTGATGCCTATCTTGCCGCAACCAAAACACACATCGCTATCAGCCATATATTTACTTTTATGGTTCTTACAAAACCTTTTCCAGACAAGATCGGTGTTTCCATTATTCACACTACCCTTGGAATTATAGCTCGGTGGTCTATCATGAGTATCTGGATGGAACATAGGAATTGGAGAACTAGCAGAAGTAGGGCTGGGCCTGAAGATTTATTGTGGAACTAAGAATGATTTCCACTATCAATCCTTTATTGAGAAAATTTAAATTTACTAGTTCTGGCCCTCTGAGTCTCCCTTTTCTTTTTATTAGATTCTCTTCCTTAATCTGATGAGTATAAACCATCAACCAATAAACCATCAACCAAGAGAGATCCATCACCTTTACCGATATAGTTATTCTACATTCTTTGACACATCCTTAGCAACTTCCGACATAAACTTACTCATTTTATCCCTAGCATTGGACACCATAGTCAGAGCATACCATACTAATTAGGTGAATTTGAGTGAATACTCGTTTACACTCATGTTACCCTACTTTAGATTGATAAACTCTTGCACCTTATCCTCCCATAACTCAAGTGGGAAGAACCTATCCAAGAAAGCAGTAGAAAACTCATCCCACTCCACAAGCCCTGAATCAACACTTCTATCATACTTCCACTATTTAACCTAAGTATGAGTTACTCATTAGAAATAATAAGCAGCTAAGCCAGTACTCTCATTGGAAGTGACACCCATGATATCAATCACTTTTCGCACATAATAAAAACTCTTATGGATCTTCCTTAGACTTAGATATAGAGAATATTGGAAGATTCAATTGAGTAAAGTCATAGATCTTAGCAACTATCATATTCACTGCTAGATTAGTTGAGGAAATATCCTACAAATTATTTTGAGTAGCCATAGACTGGGCATATATTGTGAAAGTGGCCTTGAATTTATGATGGGAGACATGTTCACTTAGAGGGTCTTCTTGAACAGGTGGCAGTGCGGGCTGGTCCCCTTTCTTTCTTCTGTCGTTCCTTTTGGGAGTCATTTCTTAAAAATCAATGAAGGATGAGTTAGATAAGGAAATTCAATAGTGCTCACTATCCATCACATGGCATAAACATGAAACAAGGAAAAATTTCCTTATACATCTCGTAGACTCTCACTCATAAGTGTGGCACGCTTCACACCCACAAGAAAGACTCTATTTAACGTGACTTTTAGACACCAAAGGATACTCTAAACCGGTCTCTAATACCAAGTTTTTCATGACCCGAGACTACCTCTTAGTCGTAACATGGTACTTAGAGTACAAGTGACTCCAAGCTAACCCATAATATGGTACCTACTGTGAGCACTAAATATAATAATAACATATTATAAAATATAGAAGCTAAATTTGGGAAAACTAATAAGATATAATATGAAAGAAATACTCAATATATTAGAACATCATATAAAACTAAAAAAAGTCTGACCATCTGAAAGCCTCTAACATAAGGAGTTGATACGATAAAACCTCAAAAAACTTTGAATGACTGTAATGAAAAAATACTGAAAAACAATGGATAACTTGTCCTTGAAGGATGAGGACTCACCCCAACTATGGCTGAGTGGCACATAAACTATCTAAGTATGATCGGGGAACTGAGTATCCAAACCTATGTTATAAGACAATATTGCACAACAGAGAGTATGCGATCAGTAATTTGAATATACTGGTATGCAAGATAAGGACTAGCTGACATATATATATATATAATGGTATTGAACATAAATGCATGAATATGTAAACCGAATGGTAGAAAAAATAAAGCATGTGCTAAAATAATTTGTAAAACTAAATAATTGAAAAACAGATAGACTAAACACTTTGTTATGAAAATTTGAACTAGAATAATCTTATTACTGACCTGTGATCGTGGGACCTAACTAAAACTGACATACCAAAATCTGAGAAAAATTAGGCTCCAACTAGTAACCCTAGTTGGATGGGAGTTAGTACTTTGCCAAGGGTTCCAATAATGGCTAGCGTGGATCCACTAATATGATGTCTTGAAGGATGAGGGTGTCATGCCTTTACTGATGGGTGACCCCTCAAAATCTATGATGGTACTATAGTTCTGGAACTTAGGGAGTGCTACTAATAACTCATGCCTAACTGAAGGGGAGCCTCCATCCCTATGCTCACTCAGTGCTAAGTATTACTCCTAACTTAATAAGACTTGCATTATTATTCATTTAATATGATCTGGTACTAATAACTTCTCATTAAGAGAATTTTATGAATTTGACAATACAATCATGGTATAGATGCCTTGTAAACGAAAAATTATGATATGTGGGAATATGTAAGTATCGATGTTCGAAACCCACAAGCACTATCTATTCCAAACTAATCTTATCAAATATTTAACAATCCACAGTGTGGGAAATCATGAATCATACCCCACAATTCAATAACTAATAAGGATGTATACATTTGCATTATCAAGCATATGGAAATAGTATTATCATGAGGGAATATATATACATGGCTTAGGATCAAAACAATTGAGAGGAGATTTATAAAATTCATGGTTAACTTGGAATCCCTTAAAATAGAAAAGAGTGTTACACTTGGTAGTTCAGAGAGTTCTTGGGACTCAATGGGTGAAAGGGATCCACTGATAAATATCTCACAAACCTGGTAGTAAGAGTCTTGGGAAATGCCTTAGAGTTGATCTTGTCCTAGAGAAACCCTAGTCTACTTGAGAAAGATAGAAATATTGCCTTTTTGATCTCTTTTTGGTGGAATATGGTTAATTGATGAATTTGGGGCTTTTGGGTCTTTTATACAACACCTTAGGAAGACAAAATAAAAGGGGTTTGGCCTTTAGGGTAGTGGGAAAAGACATAAAAGTTCCTGGAAAACATGTAGGAAAACCCACTCCCAGCCATTATGACTTACCTCACAACTTGTTATGACAAGTTATAAGTCGTAGTCTGAGTTGTAACCTAGGATCCTACTTTCATTCTACTATTACTAAAACTCACCACCAAACAACTAGTTTTAACTGACTATGAGTCATTGAGTGAATTCATAGTCTGAGTCTGGATCTTTGGATCATACACTGCTCAGGATATGGGTCTGCACAATGACTCATAAGGTCTAACTACAAGTATTAAGCTGGACTCATAACCACTAATAACGATTCTTGGCTAAACATTATTAATACTTTGAGCTTCTCTACATGGCCCGTAATGTCATATTACAAATCATAGAGTAGAGTCGTGGTCACTAAGCTTAAATTAGGGACCCTTATTATTGTGACTACAACTCCTTGTAACAACTTGTAAGGTCTGGTTATGAGTCATCAAGTGAGACGTGATTACAAGCAGCTGACAAACTCCTAGAGGAAAATTTCCATAACGTCTTGCCACGACATCAGATTCAGGTGAGACTTGAAGGGTTGGAAGATAACTTAGTAACCTACCTCTTAATGGGTCTAGTTCTTGAAAACATGAGGTATTATAATAACGAGTCATCAAGATGAGTCATCATCAGGGGATGCACTCTTAGGTATCTTTCTGTTGTGTCAGTGAGTCCCTCCTAATGACTCATTGTGTCTCACAATAGGTCATACCCTATACTCGTGTTCAAGGGATAAAAATTTGGGATACCTCACTGCCATGTCAATGAGTCCTTGTGACGACTCTTCACATGTAACAATGACTCATCGTCAAGGACTTTGTCACTGACAGTTTTTTTCATCACTTTGGTAACTTGGCTAATTCAGTTATTCATCTCTTGGAAGGTTCTAGAGCTCAAGAATTTAGGGTCTTACATTTTCCCCCTCCCTATTAGGATCATTCATCCCCTAATGAGAAATTGGGGAACCCTTAGCACGACCAAAGAAAGAATGCAACCAAAATCTGCTGATAAATTCAAAGAGCTGTAAGAAAGTAAAAAACTCATAACTTGAGCACTTTCATCCATACTTAGGAACAAGAACAAACATTTGGATTTCGTATCTTCTTTGGACTCCCAAGTAACCTCTTCAACTTTTTGATTCCTCTAAAGAACTTTCACTGAAGCTACATCCTTAGTCCCCAACATATAAACTTGCTTATCCAATATCACTACTGAGAGATCCTCATATGACAACAAATTCGTAAAGACAACATCCTCGATATCCACTATAAAATAAGGGTTATACACATACTTTTTCAACATAAACCCATGGAAAATGGGAAGAGTCAAAGCCAAGCTCGCTAGCAATTCTAACTTATAACCAACATTCTCAATTCTCCTTAAAACTGGTACAAACTGATGTACAGTGGACTGAGCTTCCCCTTATTCCCAAATCTCATAATTCCTTTCATTGGAGAAACCTTCAAGAACACACATTCATTAACCTCAAACTCCAAAATTCTCCACCTCATAGCTGCATAAGACTTTTTGCGACTTTGTGCTATTTTAAGTCTTTCTCTAATACCCTTCACCTTCTCCATTGCTTGGTAACCAAGTCTGGGCCAAACAATCTAGTCTTATCCACCTCAAGATATCTAATAGGAGACCTACACCATTTCTATAAATAGTCTCAAAGGGAGCCATCTGAATATTAGAATGAAATCTATTATTATAAGCAAACTCGATAAGAGTCAAATGATCAACCCAACTATATATAAAATAAATTGCACAAGCCCATAGCGTACTCTCCAAATTTTTAATCGTACGCTTCTATTGTCCATCCTTTTAAGGGTGGAAAGTGGTGCTAAGTTTCACCTGAGTCCCTAAACCTCTTTGAGAAGAATGCCAAAAATGAGAAAAAATTTGTGTATCTCAGTAAAAAATGGACACTAGCACCCAATGCAACTTAACTATCTTCTAAATGAATAGCTTATCATAATACTCTCGCGAATAGTTATTTCTCATAGGCAAGATATGAGCAGACTCGATCATTGTATCCACTATATCCCAAATTTAACCATACATATTGTGAGATTGCGGAAGACCCTATCAAATTCTATATTAATCATCTCCCACTTCTACATAGGCAACTCTATCTCCTATGGAGTACCACCTAGCCTCAAGTGTTCAATCTTTACTTGTTGACAAACTATACACTTAGCAACAAAACTTGCCATATATTTCTTCATATTGTTCCACCATAAGATTTTCTTCAAGTCATGATACATTTTAGTTGAACCTAATTGAACTGTATCTGGACTCTGAGCCTCAGTAAAAATCCTTTCTCATGGACCATCAACATCAGGAAGACACAACCTTCCTTGATACCTCAAAAAGCCATCTCCCCCAATCTCGAATACCATGACCTTTTGCTAACCTGATCATTATTGATTTGCATAAGTATGGGATCCAAAGACCGTTTCTCCTTTACCTCAGCACCAAGAGATGACTTAATAACTTCTTGTAAAATCACTCCTCCATTTTCAGAGTCAAAAAGATGAACTTCCAAGCTATCCAACCTGTACAATTCCTTCACTAAACCTCTTTTCTCCTCATCCACAAGATATAAGTTTACCATAGATAACCTGCTAAGAGCATCAAGAACAATATTTGCTTTACCTGGATGGTAGTGAAAGGACATGTCATAATCCTTAAGTAACTCAAGCCAACGCCTTTGCTTAAGTTTGAATTCCTTCTGTGTGTACATATACTACAAGCCCTTATGGACAAAATAAGTTCCTACATGCACCCTATAAAAATAATGGTGCCAAATCTTCAAGGAAAAGAACACAACCGCTAACTCTAGATGTTGAATTGGGTAATTTCTCTCATTAACTATAATATTACTAGAAGTATAGGATACAACCATACTATTAGAAACCTTGGGATTTGTACCATATAGTAAGGGAAAAGGTCCCTCAGGATCAATTTACAAGCATAGACCTGTAATGAAACTATTTGATATTAAGAAATTTAAAGATAATGCGGAAGATTTAAGACACTAGATATTTATGTGGAAACTCAAAATATGAAAAATCATGACTTTCCCACACAAATACCTCAAAACATACTATAATTAACCTCCTAGTTACATTATGATTTTAGCCTACCTCTAGGCTTCTTTTGCGTATAGCAAATCTACTACAATCTCTTCTTTGTAACTCTACCAAAGGACTTCAACTGATTGACTCTAATAAACAACAAGCTTAGATAACTCAACCTAAGCATTTCTCTAAAAAGAAAACACTACTCTTATAACATGAGTAGTTCTTTTACAGATCAACATTCAAGAATAATTACAATTTAAACACTCTTATGGGTAAGAACTTGAGCTATACTGAAATGGGTATTTCTTGCCTTACTTCATTCTTTATAATTTCAAAAAACCAATTGTAGCTATTTGGTCAATAAATTATCCCTTACCGATTGAGTTCTTGAGAAAGATGTTGCTATAGTTAACTTTAAACGAGCATAGTTTTCGTTTTACTAAGAATTTTTTAGCTCATGACCAACCAACAGATAGATAATTGAATTAGTTTTCCATCTATACCAATTTTGCCTTAATAAAATACCCAGGTGAGAATTTATAGAACTTTTAGTGAGAAGTAGTAGGTCAGTGTGATCGTGCTGCATCACGGTGATCTCCAAAATCACACTCATCCCTTTCTAGTAGCCCCCGTGATTGGACAGTGTCATGCAAGGAATTGTGGTGGAATAGGTACCACGTAATAGTGGAGTGAAAATTCGCACTTGTCCATTTCCAATGGCGCAATGCGATAGCACCGCATCACACCGGAGTGCCAAATTGAGATTGTCCATTTTCCAGTGACGTAATGCGATAGCACCGCCTTATGCCAGGCTGTATAATCACGATTTTAGTTTTGAGTTTAAAATTTCCAAGGGTATTTTAGTCTTTTTTCAAGCCCCCAAGTCATGAAAAATAAAGGCTTAAACCTTTTCAAAGCCTAGTGCGCTCATTATTCACCAAAATTTCTCTCAAAGAATATCCTAAAGCTTCACCTTTCAAGATCAATTCCCATAAAAATCCATCAAGGATATTCAAAAATTCTTCAATTGAGGTGCGTTAAATATTCATCTAAGGATCCTTTCCACCCATGGAGCCCAAGAATGGAATTTCAAAATTCAATGTTGGGATTTTTATAAGTTATTGTGATTTTAACCATGAATCCCCATGAATTTTTATTTTATACCATGTTTATATGTAATGGTTGTTGTTATTAATCTCCACAGATTTGAATTGTGTTGTTCATTGAAATAAACTTTAATTGGCGATGTTAGTAGTGAAATCATGCTATTACTACATGTTTTAAATCTATTCCTATGCTTAGCTTAAACCATGAATTACAAGTGTTTGATGAAATGCCTATAAGAATGAGTTTTGAATAAATACTTACATATAATGTCCTCAAAGTTTTAATACAATCTTATTATTATTGTTATCGAGTCCTGGGGATTTGCATGCCCAAAATTTAGATGCTTACCTAGTTTTCAGAATTTAAAAAATGGTTACAGAATAGTTACGAGCCCTATCTTTTTAGTTAGCATTTTAAACAGTTAAGCATTGTTAGTCCAATATTCCAGATCTTTTATTTGGCAGTAGGATTTAGCACCGAGTGAATACAGGGATGTCAGCTGTCCCATCACTTATGAAGAGCCATTAGTAGCAGTCCTTACATTCCAGAACTACGTAGCTAGTGTAGGATATGAGGAGTTACCCATCAATTTAGGCTTGAGTTCGCCCAAGTGTCACCCATCAGTTTAGGCTTGATATCCTTATTGTTTAGTAGCTTAGTGGATCCACGTATCCATGAGTTAGTACCCGTGGCACGGTACTGACACCCTTCAAACTAGGGTCATATGTTAGACCCCAATTAGCTCATTGAGGCATATCAGTTAGATGATAGCTCCCACAGTCTCATTCTAGTATTTATCTCAGTAATTAGTTTTAGTTTTGATGACCATGGAATACAAATATCAGTTAGTATTTCAACTTACAGATTATATTCATAACATGTGTTATGCTTGGTCATGCATTCTCAGTCTTTACAGATTTCATGCATTCCACTATGCACTTATGCTATTCATTCAGTCAGTTATTACTCATGCACGTGAAACCATATATATTAGCCTTACCTTATTTAGCATAACATTACATTCAAAGTACTGATTGTATGCCTGTTTCTTATGCTATGGTGTTTAATATCATAGGTTCGAATACTCAATTCCCTGATTGCGCATAGACCTGGTAGATTATCAGCGCTAGCAGTGGTGAGTGCTCATACTTTGAGGACATAATTTATTTATCTCAATTTACCTTATCAGTTTAGTATTTTCTATTTAGTTAGAGTTACTTAGGGTTTGTCCCATTAACTCTATAGTCAGTCAGTCAAAAGCTTTCAGACACTCTCAGTTAGTTATTCAGTTATTAGATGTTATTGAAAGTCTTAGAGTATTATTTTCAGAAAGATGTTTTTAGTATTTTGATTCAATATCATTTTTACCTTTAAATCTTATGGCATGTTCAGTCAAGTTCTGCATATGTTCCTTATTATTTTATTTAGTGCTTACAGTAGGTACCAGCAAGGGTTAGCTTGTGGTCCTTCGGGGCTGTAGGCACCGTGTGGCATCCGGGGTGTACTCTAGGGTAATTAAAAACTTGGTATCATAGACTAGGGTTTTAAAGCATCCTCAGGCATCTAAAATTCGTATTGAGTAGAGTCTTGTGCATGGGTGTATAGCACTCCACACTTATGGACAAGAGGCTATGAGACATTTTAGGAAATATTTCCCTTCTCTCAACGTTTATATCATGCGAATGTTAAGGAACTCAAGTTAAAATCTCTATCAAATTCAAATTTTCCTTTCGTTTAAAGAATTTATCTTCTAGAACGACTAATAGAAGAAGAATAAAAAACCAGCCAGCGTCTCTACCCGTTGAGGAAGACCCCCTGAATGAGCATATTTCTCAAGCAGAGTTCAAAGCTGCATTCACCACTCTAGCTCACTCTATAGAAGCTCAAAATTTTCAGCCAGCTTCTATTCAGGCCAACCTAGTGGCAAATACAGCCATAACTAGGATTCGAGACTTTACCCAAATGAATGCTCCTTTATTTTCTGGATTCAAGTCTTAAGAGGATCCACAAAAATTCCTAGACATGGTGCAGAAGGTAACAAACATTATGGGGTTGACTTATAGTGAGAGTGTTGAACTAGTTGCGTAGCAATTACACGATGAAGCCTATACTTGGTTTAAGCAGTAAAAAGGGGATAGGGGTGCAGAGGCTGAACCTATTAAATGGGAGAAGTTTTCTACGGCCATCTTAGTATATTTTTCCCATTAGATCTAAGGGAGGCTAAGGTGTTAGAGTTTATTAATCTGAAATAGGGTAACACAAATATGAAAGAGGATTCCCTCAAGTTTACTCAGCTAGCTAGTTATGCTTCTCATGTAGAAACTGATAATAGGTCTAGGATGAGTAAGTTCGTGTCTGGTATATTTGATAGTATAGTCAAGGAGTGTAGGACTACAATGTTGATTAAAGAGATGGACTTGTATAGGCTGATGGTCCATGCTCAATATATTAGGAGCAGAATACTAAAGAGAGAGAGAGGGAAAATAAGAAGGCTAAGATATATAGCTTTAATTTTACTAAGCCAAGGTCAGAGAGTGGTAACTATCCTCAATTCCATCAGAAATCATTAGCACCGGCTACATCTTCAGCTAGCGCTCTTAGGCCAAAGTTCAAAAATAACAATCGAGATAGGGAACCAAGCTCTAAGTCCCAAGGCAACGTATACAGTGGTTGCAAGAATCCTCTTTGTCATTAATATAGTAGGAACCATCAAAAGAGTATAGGGCTAGCTATGATGTATATTTTGGGTATGGTCATATGATTCGGGAGTGTCAAGTAGTTTCTCAGAAGGTAAGGGATGTGCACCAATTAGGCAAGTCTCATCAATCATCGGCTCTAGTTGGTTGCTTGACTCAGTAGGGTACCGTGTCTAGTGCTTCTAACGGTCAACGTCAAAATAGGCTCTATGCACTTTAGTTAGACAAGATCAGGAAAGTTCTCCTTATGTGGTTACTGGTACGTTGCAGGTTTTTAATTTACATATTTGTGCTTTTCTTGACATTGGAGCTTCTCTTTCTTTTGTAACCCTTTATATAGCGGTCAACTTTGGAGGCAGTCTCAAAATCTTAATAGAGCGTTTCTTAGTACCTACTCTAGTGGGTAAGTTTATTGTAGCTCGATGGGTATATAGGACTGCCCAGTTACCATGTCTCAGCAAGTCACATTAATAGAGTATATAGAACTAGAAATGATGGATTTTGACATCATTCTTAGCATGGATTGGCTCTATTCTTTCTATGCTTTAGTTGATTATAGAAACAAGATCGTCTACATCGAGTTCCCTAATGAAACAATCCTTAAGTAGAGGGATAGTACCACAACACCTAAGGGTCAACTTATTTCATACCTTAGAGAGAGAAAAATAATATATAAGGGATGTGTCTATCATCTTATGCGAGTTAAGGATTCTAGTTCCGAGTCTCCCAATCTTGAATAAGTTCCAGTAGCAAGGGAATTTCTAGATGTGTTCCCTGAAGATCTTCCCTGAGTTTCTCCTAAAAGGGAAATTGACTTCAGAATAGACCTTCTTCTGGATACTCAGCCTATTTCTAATTTGCCATACAGAATGGCTCCATCCAAACTCAAAGAGTTGAAAGAACAGTTGAAAGACCTCCGAGATAAGGGATTCATCAGGCCCAATATTTTCTCATAGGGATGTGCATCAACTACCGTCAGTTGAACAAAGTCACAATCAAGAATAAATATCCACTTCCTGGAATAGATGACTTTATCGACCAACTTTAGGGTTCCAATTGCTTTTCTCAGATATACCTCAGATCTGACTATCATCAGCTCAGAGTAAGAGAATGTGACATTCTAAAAATAGCTTTCCGAACTCGGTATGGTCACTTTGAGTTTTTAGTCATGTCCTTTATTCTCAAAAATGCCCTGTAGCCTTCATGGACTTGATGAACGGAGTGTGCAAGTATTACTTGGACATGTTCGTCAAAGTTTTAATTAATGACCTTCTTTTCAACCCCCGTAATGAAAATAATCATGCAGACCACCTCAGAATAGTATTGAAAACTCTTAGAGCCCATCAATTGTTCGCTAAATTCAGTAAGTGTAACTTTAGGCTTAGATCAGTGGCTTTTCTTGGTCACTTTATTTTCAGTAATTGTATTAGAGTTGGTCCTTAAGATACCAAAGCAGTGAGAAATGGCCCTAACCTATTTCTCCATGAGATATCAGGAGTTTATTGGATTTGGATGGCTATTACCGATGTTTGTTGAAGGGTTTTCATCAATTGAGTCTCCCATGTCTATATTGACTCTGAAGAAAGTCAAGTTTCAGTGGTAAGGTTTATGTGAAAAGAGTTTTCTAGAGTTGAATACTTGACTCACCATAACCCCAATTTTAACGTTATCAAATGGTTCAGATGGATTTATTATGTACTGTGATGCTTTCAGAGTCAGTTTGGGGTGTGTTTTTATATAGAGAGGCAAGGTTATAGCCTATGCTTCTAGATAACTTAATCCTCATTAAAATAATTACCCTATCCATGATCTTGAGCTAGAAGTTGTTGTGTTCACTTTAAAGATATGAAGGTACTTAGTTTACCTCTTACTTATGGAAAGCATTCCAGAAGGGTCTTGGTACCTAAGTTCATCTAAGCATAGCCTTTCACACTCAGATAGATGGTCAAGCAGAGAGGACCATTTAGACCATGGAGAACATGTTGAGAGCGTGTGTCATTTATTTTAAGGGCAGTTAGGATGACCACTTACCTTTGATTGAATTCACATATAATAATAGCTACTATTCTAGCCTCTAGATGGTCCCGTTTGAGGCACTTTATCGGAGGATATGTAGATATATAATTCATTAGTTTAAGATATGTGAGAACACTTTAATAGGTCCTGTTTTGGTATTTGATGCTTTAGAGAAAGTTCATTTAATCAGGGAGAGGTTTAAGGCAGCACAAAGCCAACAAAAATCTTATGCAATTGTAAGGAGAAAGGATCTTGAATTTGAGGTTGTTGATTTTGTATACATAAAAATCTCTCCCATGAAAGGGGTAAAGAGTTCTGGTAAGAAGCGGTAGCTTAGTCCTCGATATGTTGGCCCTTATAGAATTTTCAGCCATTTCGTAAAGGTGGCTTATGAGCTTGAGTTGCCTGCAGACTTAGCATCAGTGCACCCTGTATTCCATATCTCTTTGTTAAAGAAGTGTACTGGTAACCCAATTTTAGTTATTACCTTATAAAGCGTAGATGTTCCGAACAATATTTTTTATGAAATAATTCCAGTCGAGATCCTTGATCGCCAAATTCATAGACTAAGGAACAAAGAAGTTCCCTTGGTCAAAGTTCTTTGGCGAAACCAATCCATTGAGGGAGCCACTTAGGAAGCATAAGAAGATATGTGAACCAAGTACCCTCATCTTCTTTCCACAAACTCAGACTCAGCTTAAGGTAACAACTTCCCCTATAATTTCTCTTTTCCATACTCAGTTCCAGTTATATATCATTCTCATATCATTCATGCACTTATGAAACTAGTTTATTCATGGGTCATATTTTAGACTTGGTCACGTAATCATGTCTTTAGCATGTAACTTTAAATCTTCAGTGTTCCCAGCTTAACCAACCTCATTCGAGGACGAATGTTCTCAAGGGGGAGATATTGTAATACCCTGAGAATCCAAAATAATATTAGAACCATGCTTCAAGCTCCTGAAAAATAAATTATAGTGCTTTGGTAATTTTATGAGAGAGCTTGTTGTATATTAAGGCCTCAAATAACTCCTAGCTGTTAGGCAAATAAAAATATCCCTTATTAATTGAGTTCTTAAAAGGATATTTCTATAGTTAACTTCAAACGAGCATATCTTTCCCTTTACTTAGAAGTTTTAATCTCATGACCCATCAACAAATAGATAATTGAATTAGATTTTGCATCGATACCAATTTTGCATTAATTCAACACTCAGATGAGAAGTTATGGCACTTTTAGTAAGAAGTAGTAGCTCACAGTGTTTGTGCCGCCTTGCGGTGATCCCCAAAATCACACTCATCCCTTTATAGCAGCCCACCATGATTGGTCAGTGTCGCACTAGGAATTGTGGTGGAACAGGTATCGCATTGCATTGGAGTGCAAATTTGCACTTGTCCATTTCAAGTGACGCAACGCTCTATCACCATATCGCGCTGGAGTGCAAACTCAGGATTGTTCATTTTGTAGTGATGCAATGAGATAGCACCATATCATGCCAGGGTATAAAATTGGGATTCTTGTTCCGAGTTTTAAAACTCCAAGGGTATTTTAGTCTTTTCTCAAGCCCCCAAGTCATTAAAAATAAAAGATTAAAACTATTCTAAGCCCAGTTCTCTCATTATTCACCAAAATTTCTCTTCAAGAAACCTTAAAGCTTCACCTTTCAAGATCAATTCCCATGAAAATCCACCAAGGATTTTTCAATTGAGGTATGTTAAATGTTCATACATGGGTCTTTTCCACCCATGGAGCCCAAGAACCGAAATTTAAAATTCAAAGTAGTGATTTTTACAAGTTATTATGATTTTAACAATGATTCCCTATGAATTATGATTCTAGACCATGTTTACATGCAAAGGTCATTGTTATTGATCCCCACACATTTTAATGGTGTTTTTCATTGAAATAAACCTTAATCAGTGATTTTAGTAGTGAAATCATGTTATTTCTACAAGTTTTAAATCTATTCCTATGCTTAGCTTAAACTATGAATTACAAGTTTTTGATGAAATGCCTACAAGAATGAGTTTTGAATAAATGCTTACATATCATGTCCTCAAAGTTTTAGTAAAATCTTGCTATTATTGTTATCAAGTCCTGAGGGTTTGAATGTCCAAAATTTAGCTACTTACCTAGTTTTCAGCATTTATAGAATGGTTACAGAATAGTTACGAGCCTTATCTTTTCAGTTAGTGTATTAAATAGTTAAGCATAGTCAGTCCAATATTCTAGGTCTTTCAATTGGGAGTAGGATTTAGTACCAAGCGAATGCAGGGATGCTATATTCCCCATCAGTTAGGCTGTGTCATTAGTATCAGTACATGAATTCCAGAACTATGTAGCAGGCGTACAATATGAGGAGTAATCCATAATTATAGGCTTGACTCTTCCCAGGTGTCACCTGTTAGTTTACGCTTGACATCCTGGTTGTTTAGTATCTTTGTGGATCCACGCAGCCATGTGTTAGTACCTGTGTCATGGTACTGACACCTTTACAACTAGGTTATAGGTTGGAACCCAATTATCTCATTGGAGCATGTCGTTTAGATGATAGCTCCCACAGGCTCAGTTAAGTATTCATCTTAGTAATCAGCTTTAGTTTTGTTGACCATGGCATAAATATACCAGTTATCCATTTATCAGTATTTAGTATTTTATCTTACAGATTATAGTCAGCACATGTGTTATGCTTGGTCATGCATTCTCAGTCTTTACAAATTTCATGCATTCTACTCTATAATTCATGCTATTCATTCAGTCAGTTATTACTCTTGCACATGAAACTATGTATATTAGCCTAACCTTATTTAGCACACCAGTACATTCAAAGTACTAATCACATGCCCGTTTCTTGTGCTATGATGTTTAATATCATAGGTTTAGACGCTTAGTTCCCTGATCACGCATAGACCTACAAGATTATCTGCGATAGCAGTGGTGAATACTCCTACGTCGAGGAAATGGTTTATTTATCTCAATTTACCATATTAGTTTAGTATTTTGTATTCATTCATGGTTAGTTGGGGGTTTGTCCCATTAACTCTACAGTAAGTTAGCGGCTTTTGGACACTCTCAGTCAGTTATTCAATTATTAGATGCTATTGACATCCTTACAGTATTATTTTCAGATAGATGTTTTCAGTATTTTGATTCAGTATCATTTTTTGCCTTTAAAACTTATGGCATTTTCAGTCAAGTTCTGCACATGTTCCCTGTCATTTGATTCAATGCTCACAGCAGGTACTAGCATGGGTTATATTGTAGTCCTTTGGGGCTATAGGAACCGTATTAAATCCAAGGTGTACTCTAGGGGCATTACACCTTGGGGGTTGCACCATACAGTGAGGGACTAGGTCTCTTAATAACGCTCACCTATATGATCTAATTTGGTAGAGGACGATCATTGTCAATATCTCATTTTTTGTTGAGGTCGGATCCATAAGGAGTGAAATTTAGAATTCTAGTCTTATGGGTATTAACACTTACTAAAAAGATACTCAAAGTGTAATCAAAGTAAAAAGCATGCTTTCAAATAGGGGATTTTGATTTTAGGAAAGTGTTTGTCAATAGCAACTCAAGTCCACAAACTACACAGCAATTATTATTTAACTTCAATATGAGAAGAATCATGGCATTATATCCACCTAAGGGCAACTAATGCATGGGTATATGAAGATTTGGTGTACATTCTAGTTGTTAACAATATGGTAGGCTAGGTCTAAGATCCTTGTGGCTAGTTTTCCAACAAAACCTCAGGAATTTCACTTGTCGACCCTTTTGGATACCTAGAAAGTGTGTTAATTACATTTACTTATTACTTAATTGGGTATCCATATTTATAGGAGGATACCCAAGATATAGTCAACTTCATCATCACCCTTATGTCTAAGATTGTGAAAATTAGCAAATTGCACCCATTAATTATCTAGAATTGCCTTGGTACCCACATCCCTCTTTCAAGGATGATGTGGGTTCCAAAACTTCACCCAAACCCCTCTTTCAAGGATGGTTTGAGCTTTCAAGTGTTTAGGCTTTTCACCTACAAAAACATTTTGGGTATTTACGGCTTTCACCCACAAATCACAACAAATTTAACTAAGAAATATTAAAACCTATCACAAAAAACTAGACTATACACAAATAAATCAAAACCTATAAATAGTTGCACCTTAGTTCAACATAATCCCAATAAAATGATAGTTTATCTACTCATGAAGATAGGAGTGAAAAATATACCATAAGGGTTGTTCAAAGCATCCATTCTTCAAAAATACTTAATTCAAAGTCTCCAAATCAAATACAACTCTTCCCTAATTTAGGGTATCAAATTCAAATTCAAAAATGTTGCAAGAAGGTAGAATACCCAAAAGAGAAAGGGTTTTAGCCTATAAAAGGAATTGGGTTTGGTTGAGTGAATTTATAATATTGCCCTTTGGCACATTCCTGCTTAGCCGCGATCGTTGAGGCTTGTCCACATTCACGGCTAGTATAACCATGGTAGGATCATCATGATTGTAGTTTTGACCTAGCTTAACTGTTCGTGATCGCGATATCTGATGCTAGTTCCAGCTTCAGGTCCTTCAGTTGTACTAATTTCCTTATTTTTGCTCTTTTTTCAAATTGCATCCAGATCTTTCCATATCATAACCTATGATCCTTCAAAATGTGGAATTTAGTACATTGAATCACAAATATATCTCATTTATACGTTCATTTTATAGTAGCATACACGATTGTTGAGTACAAATGAGTGGTACATTCACCAGTCAGCAACACCCCCAACTTAAGGCTTTGCTTGTCCTTAAGCAACACTACTTCTTTCCATGAGACTATGCATATTTATGCCTAAATTATATGACCCAATGATCACAATAAATTAAACCTCAGGTACTACCATAAATAGCTCATCAAACATTGGCAACACTATTTGCACAATGCCCTTCAACATGAAATATAATTTTCAAGGTTGCAAAAGACTTTAAAGAGCAATCATACAACAATCACTAATAATCGAGAAGTGAATCACCTTTAACCTCAAATCCAATATATTTCTTTGGCCTCATTTTTTGGGAGATGACAAAATCACCCACCTCAACTTATTTACATACCTCCTCACGAGAAGGAAAATCCCACACACACCAAGTTATATAGTATGCAACAAAGGGTATTTAAGTGAAATAAACTCTCTCACACAAAGACTCTCAATGATAACAAGTACCATGCCATATGCTTGCACCTATTTTCAATTACTACAACAATGAATACACTTGGTTAGAGATCTCGAAGGGCTTTTTGAGCTTGTTACATAGGTTAGGGGAAGGGTAGGGTAACATTTAGGAACAAAATGTGTTAACCCTCCATGAACATCCACATCATACTATTTAAAATAACTTGTGACCATGGAACACTCCTTTTGTTTTCACACCTTACACATGCCTAATTTAAGAGCCTTGATTTCCCCAACATTTTTTGCGGGCATCATTTTTTTGCTTATTTCTCTTACAATATATGCCTTATTTTTCTCTTCATTATTCCTTTCTTTTTAACCTTTTCATTGCTTGGCTCAAAGGCATCCACTTACACTACCATGAGTCAACTACATTAAATATACCACCCCCAACTTAGGCATTTAGCCTCAATTTTCATTTATAATGTTCAAGGAGGGTTGGGTTCAAGAGAGGGAAATTTTTTTGAATGGTACACAACTTGTAACGTGGTTTCCAAAGAAAGGCTTGAAAGCTCAAATTTGGGGATCTAAGGGTCCTATTCTATGCATAGGTAGGCTATTTAGGCCTAGAATGGGTTCCTAGCTTACAAAAATAGCCTGATTATCTCACCAGCCAAGTATAATAAAAATTATCCTTGAGAGACTAAAGGGGAAAGTTCTAGATGGTACAATTATGCTTGAGATTTAGAAAAATAGGCTCACTTCACATGGTAAGAAAACTCGCCAAGGAGGATCAATTTCCCTCTCCCGCTAGAGACAAAAATGGAATACCTATCAATTTTCACAAGTTAACAAATTTGGAGTCACAAAAAAAAAGTATTGATACAAGGTCGCTCACATCCGTGCCCTTGATTTAGAAAAAAAATGGACGGGGGTGGATGTTTGCTTTACATTTGCGCCACACACAATTTGATAAATATGTTACCTACATAAGCTTCATCTCACTTTTTGGCTTTTATACGGGCAAACCATATGGCTACTCAGACTTTGCCATAGGTATAAGTGTGATCCCAAATCCAAAATGCCACAGGTACTCATATTTCCCTTGCATTTATGACCTCGATGCTACGGGTACTTAGACTTCTCCCATATTCTTGGCTCAAAACTCAATCACAATGCTTTTACCTTAAGAATGTCATCACTCAATCTATTATACGGAAATGCTCGTCGGATATCATCACACCAAAATAAATATAAAGCAAAAATCTAACATAAAAACGAATGAATAAACCATGAAAATGTGGGCACCATTAGAGTGCCAGAATATTACAACCCAAATAAAAATAAAAATCATCCAAGAAAAACATAAAAACATATAGAAATATCAATAATAAATGCCCAAATCAAATGAATGCAATAACAGGTATCTCCAACTAAAAATCTAGTAGTGTCCTCACTGCATAATCAATAAAGAATAAGAAGGGATAAGGGTGCTCCCTAAGACCACATCAAGAGTTGTTCTCCTTCTCAGACTCCACATCATGACCTAGATCCTCAGGACTTAACTAGTTAAATGAGGCCTCGTTGTCGCTCTTAACTCAGGAGGAAAGTAGTCTATCTTGGGGTTTTAGGACCTTCTAAAATCCATTTACCCACTTTCACATATTTCCAAAGAATTTGTCTCTCTTCTTCTCCTTTTTGACCATATTCTCATATGAAGTTTTGATATCTCAATGCGACTCTACAAAACATAAGTAGGTTCTCTCAAATATAGCAATTGTGGCTCCCTGCTTCTTCTAGTCCTCCCAATACTTATCATAGTTAGTATGGGATATATATGTGTGTCAGGTGGTAGAGGGCTCTTCAAACTCTTAGGGAAATGCCGACATAAGCTCTATAATAGATATTATCTTATCAAAAACATCATCAAAAGGGTTGGTTGTGGATGTCCTATAAGACACTGATTCCTTAAATGTCTATTTCCCTAAGTCTATCTTTCTTTTCTTGCTTTTGCTCGATGCTTCCTTACCTCAAACTTTGAGAGGATAGATAGGGGTACACCCAGTGTCATTGGGGTAATCTTACACACCTTCTCACCTACATAACTTAGTAATTAAAGTGGGTAAAAAGAGGTGCATACCACCCTGGTTCTTGAAGAACTTTATCTCAGAAATCACAATTCGACCGACATTCAAAGGGATGTCATCTACAATGCAAGCCACTATCCTAACTCTCATGTCAGGGTCCGGTGTCATATTGGTGCAAGGGAATACCCAACTACAAATGATATTTAGCTAAATCCGGGCCTTGGTGGTGATGTGATTTGTTGATATGTTTATTTTTTGTCTCCACCCAAGAGAACTCCTTAACCGAGCATAATATCTATACAAACCAGGTTCCCAACTCACACCCCATTACTTCAAAGTCTACCACGCTTTCATTTGGGAGACCATAAAGATTATTGATTTCCTCTGCCCCAAAGTCCAGAATCTTTCCTCAAATCCTGATAGTCATGTTCGATGGATCTGATAAAGATACTATGGTAAGGTTAGTGTAGAAGTCACAAACCCACATCTCATTTTCATTGAAAGGATCCGAGGTGAAGTACTGCCACCCCATGGCCACAAGCCTATCATGAAATGTCGAAAGCTTTTTTGGTACTTTCTTCAAGAATATTCCTCTCTAGGAGAAGGTTTGCCTATGTTAGATCATCATAGTAAAGTGTGTGGCATTCGGGGGTCAAGAATCGGATTTTGTCGTACTCTTTTGTAATACCCCATAGAATCCTAGCTTAACTCAGTCCTTTAGAATATGAAAAGAGGCTCCAAACTTAGAGATTTCAGCTAAGTGTTTATAATTAGAACTATTTTTAGCCTTCTTAATTTGGTGATCTTATTTTATAACACTTATGAACTTAAAACATCAATCCATGCATTGAATCATAATCAGGTGTGTTAATAGGTCACTTTGGGTGATTTTTAGATTTTTGGACATCATTTGAAGCATGGTTGGGTGACCAAATAGTGGGTCGATTTGATCTTAATGCGTCCTATCGCCCATCGCATCAATGGATATTTTTCCCTGCATTAAGTGCAAATTTTAGTGAGCCAATACAATATCAACATATCGCATCATCCATAGCAACGACCCCATCGACGCAGTGCATCGGTCAGTGTGTCACTGGGCATATTTTTCAGTAATTAAAATCCATATCTAGAGGGGGTAGTTAGGTCATTTTCCCACCTTATATCAGCCCCAAAATATGAGATTAAGCCTTTCTAAAGGAAAAATGCACTCATTATTCATAAATCCTCTTAAGAACAAATCCTAACTAATCAAATTCAAGATTCAAGCCCTAAGAAATAACCACAACTTTATCAAGGTATGATATGTGTTTATCCTTGGGTTTTCTTCCATCCTTGAAGTTCCAGAACCTCTTTTAAAACTACAAGTTGATTTTTTTCATGAATTTTATGTTGAATTTGATTTTATCCATGATTATGATGTTATTTGAGTTTTAATTCATGATTTATTACAAGTTTCATATGAAGTAATTAAAATGTGTGTAGGGTTATGTGGATTTATGTTAAAAGCACTTCAAATTGTGAGTTGGGATTGCCATCATGATGCTTCCATGTTGGTTATTATTATGAGCATAAAGCATGTCTCTCATGTGTTTGACAAAATATCTAAATGGAAGCATTATTAACAAACTAGTATTGTTGTGCCATTATAACCATGCCGTGTTTTACTTTTAATGCTATCAAGTCCTGGGGGTATCCAATTCCCAAAATCTGGATGTTCACCTAGGATTATAGTAGCTTCAGAATAGTCTCAGCGATGTCACGTAGATTAGTACCCAGTCAGTTACATAACTCATTGTATTAAGTCAGTTAACAAAACTTAATGAACTCAGTCCAGTTCAGTCAGTTAGCACGATCAATAATAGTTCAATTAAGCCTAGTACAATCAAGAAATTAGTTCAGTGTCTATTCATTTGGTAGTAGGAATCAGCACCGAGCAAACCCAGGGATGGGGGCATTCCTATCAGTGAAGGGTTTGAACCTTAGTAGCAATCCCTTTGTTACATAACTACATAGCCAGCGTAGGTTGAGATATCTTCCTGCCATATAAGGGTCTCATACGAGTTTTCTTGCCAGTGAGGGTACATGAAATGTCTTCCTTCCTGATAGGGTTAACTCACAACTATTGTTAGTATCCCATAGTAAGGTACTAACACCCTTCCAACTAGGGTCACAGGTTAGAACCCAACTCAGTTTATAATTGGGGTATGTCAGTTAGATGAATACTCCTACAGTTACAATTTTAGTTTCAGACTCAATGTCAAACATTGGGGCAGTTTTCAAAATTAGGACTGTCAGACACAGTCACCCAGCTTAGTATAGAACTCAGTTTAGTTCTACAAAATCAGGACCGTTAGAAATAGTCACCCAGTTATCAGTAACTCAGTAATACAATCACCCAGTTATCAGTAACTTAGTTATCAGTAATTCAGTTATCAGTGATCTCAGTTATAGTAAAGTAGATTCACATTCAACATTGAATAATCAATATTTACAGCAGTTTTTAATATTCATGTACTCTTATTCAGTTATATTCATGTTACTTATGGACCCTTGCATATCAGCCTACCACACTTAGCATACTAGTACATTAAAAGTACTGATGCATACTATTTCTTTTACAATATAAGGTCTTATATCATAGGTTCAGATGCACGGCCTCCTGACCGTTCTTAGCAGCCCAGCCTATCAGTAGTAGATTTAGTGGTGAGTTCTCATAATTCAAGGATAGAGTTATTAATTAAGTATTTCAATAGCTCCGTACATTCAGTAGTCAGAGTTATTTGGGGACTTGTCACATCAGCTCTATTTTCAGACAGTTAGAGACTTTTAGGCTAGATTATTTAAGACAGATGTTTAGTTTTCAGTATTCAGTATTTATTTTTAGATTATAAAACTGAGGGCATTTAATCCTACTTTTTGCATTATTTCAGTATTATTATTCAGTGCTCACAGCATGTCCCAGTCAAGGATTAGCTTGTGGTCCTTCGGGATAATAAGCACCGGGGTGCAGACTCGGGGTGTTACAAACTTTGTATCAGAGTTTAAGGTTCAACAGAGTCCTAATAAACTTGAAAGCCACATATAGTAGAGTCTTGTGCATGGGTGTGTAGTGCGCCACACTTATTGGACAAGAGGCTGTGAGGCATTTTAGGAACAAGCTCCCTTCTTTCAGTGTTCATATTATGTGAGTGAGCATGGACCTAAGTTAAACTCTCTGTCTATCCAACATTTCCTTTTGTTTATAGAATATGCTTCCTAAATAGAATAACAAAATAAGAACTGGAAATTAGCTAGCACCCCCTCCCCCGTTCAGGCAGATCCCCTAGATGAGCATGTCATCCACACAAAATTCAGAGAAGCTTTCACCACTTTGGGTCATTTTGTGGTAGCCTAGAATGGATGCCCAACTCCCATTTAGGCCAACCCAGTGGCCAGTACTACTATAGGTAAAATTTGAGACTTCACCCAAATGAATCCTCCATCATTTATAGGGTCTAAGTCTAAGGAGGACCCACAGGAATTCCTTAATGTGGTGTAGAAAGTTATAGATATCATGGGGGTGACTTCCAGTGAGGGATCTGAGTTAGCTGCATATCAATTTCAAGATTCTCACACATGGTTTAAGCAGTGTAAGGTGGATAAGAGTGCTGATACAGGGCCCGTAGAGCAGGAGAAGTTTTCTACTGATTTCGTTGATAGGTTATTCCCACTGGAGTTGAGAAAAGCTAAGGTTTTGGAGTTTATTAATCTAAAATAGGGCAACATGATAGTGAAAGTGTATTCCTTCAAGTTTACTCAATTAGCAGATCTAAGATGAGTAAGTTTGTGTTAGGTGTGTCTAACAGTGTGGTCAAAGAGTATAGGACCACAATGCTGATTAAGGAAATGGATATATCCAGGCTCATGGTCCATGCTCAACAGATAGTGGAGTCTGAAAATAAGGATAAAGAGACCAAGAGGGCTAGAACAGGTAGCTTGAACTTCACTCAGCCTAAGTCAGAGGGTGGCAGTTGCTCTCAATTCTGCCCAAAATCTTTAGTTCTAGCTTCGTTCTCAGCCAATGCCCTAGTGCTAAAATTTAAAGGCTAAAATAATGATAAGGAACAAGGCCCAAAACCCTAAGGTGGTGTTAGTAGTGACCTAACAAATCCTCTTTTCCATAAGTGTGGCAGGAACCACCAGGGTGT
This sequence comes from Capsicum annuum, assembly GCF_002878395.1. Lineage (NCBI taxonomy): Eukaryota > Viridiplantae > Streptophyta > Magnoliopsida > Solanales > Solanaceae > Capsicum > Capsicum annuum. The sequence goes on from NC_061115.1 coordinate 195,437,928, forward strand.
CTACAAAGTTAGAAGTGATATATGTTTTTGATGTGGCAAACCAGGATATAGGGTCATAGAGTGTCCTCATATGGGTTCGCAGAGTCAGGATAATCATCCCCCAGTTCAGTTCGGTCACCCAAATTAGTAGGGTGCCGCTTCCAATTCCACCAATTGGTAATGCCCAAATAGACACTATGCACTTTAGTCCCGACAGGATTAGAAAAGTTCTCTTGATGTGGTCACTGGTATATTGCAATTTTATTATTTACATGTTTATGCTTTGCTAGATCCAGGTACTTTCTTGTCCTTTATAACTCCTTATATAAGTTGTTGACTTCGGAGTCAGCCAAAAATCCTATCAGAGCCCTTCTTAGTATCTACCCAGTGGGTAAATCTATCATAGCCCGATGGGTATAAAGGAACTGTCCGATTATGGTATCTCAGGAAGTTACTTCCGCTGACTTAGTAGAGTCAGAGATGACAAATTGTAACATCATTCTTAACATGGATTGGCTCTACTCATGATATGCTTCAGTTCACTGCAAAAATAGAATTGTCTATTTTCAGTGTCCAAATGAACCTGTTCTAGAATGGTGGGGTAAAACTTCAGCACTTAGGGGTCAGCTTGTTTCTTAACTAAGGATGAGAAAAATGACATCTAAAGGGTGTATCTACTATCTTGTTTGAGTTAAGGATTCTAGTTCCGAGACTCCTAGTCTTGAGTCAGTTCCAGTAGAATGTGAATTTTTAGATGTGTTTCTCGAAGATCTTCCTGGAGTCCCTCTCGAGCCAGAAATTAACTTCAAAATAGACCTTCTCCCCGATACTCATCCTATCTCTAGTTTTCCATATAGAATGGCACCAACTGAACTCAGAGAGCTAAAAGAATAGTTAAAAGATCTCCTAGATAAGGGATTTGTTATACCTAGTATTTCCCAGTGGGGTAAAATAGTCTTATTCGTACGTAAGATAGACGGTTCTCTCAGAATGTGTATTGACTACCGTCAGTTGAACAAAGTCATTGTCAAGAACAAGTATCCACTTCCTAGAATCAATGACTTATTTAAATTTAGGTGCCAGTTACTTTTCTAAGATAGACCTATGATAAGGCTATCATCAGCATAGAGTCAGAGAATGTGACATTTCAAAAACAACTTCCAAAACTCGATATGGTCACTTCGCATTCCTAGTCATGTCATTTGGTCTTACCAATGCCCCAACAACTTTTATGGACTTGTTAAATTGTGTGTTCAAGCAGTACTTGGATATGTTCATCATAGTCTTTATTGATGACATTCTTGTCTACTCTTGCAGTGAATGGGATCATACAGACCATCTCAAAATAGTGTTACAGACCCTTAGAGCCCATCAGTTGTTCACCAAATTTAGTAAATACAAATTTTGGCTAAGGTCAGTAACTTTTCTTGGTCATATCATTTTCGGTGATAGCATTAGAATTGACCCTCAAAAGACTAAATTAGTGAGAAGCTGGTCAAGACCTATCTCTCCATCAAATATCAATAGTTTCTTGGGTTTGACTGGCTATTACCAATGGTTTGTTGAGGGATTTTTATCTATTGCATCCCCTATTTCTAGATTGACTCAAAAGAAAATCAAGTTCTATTGGTTATATTCTTATTAGAAGAGTTTTTAGGAGTTGAAGACTCGACTCCCTACAACACTAGTTTTGACTTTACCAGATGGTTCAGATGGGTTTGTGGTATATTGCGATGCTTCCAGACTTAGTTTAGGGTGTGTTTTGATGTAAAGAGGTAAGGTCATAGCCTATACCTATAGACAACTTAAGATCTATGAAAATAACTATCCCACTCATGATCTTAAGTTAGTAGCGGTAGTATTTTCCTTAAAGATTTGGAGGCATTATTTGTATGAGGTGCATCTTGATGTGTTCACAAACCATAAAATCCTATATTATAGGTTTTCTCAGAAAGACCTGAACCTGCATCAGAGAATGTTGTTAGAGTTGTTGAAAGATTATGATATAAGTATTCTGTATCATCCAGGAAAGGCCAATGTAGTGGTTGATGCTCTTAGTAGGATGTCTATGGGTAGTGTTACTCACGTGGATGATGGTAAGAAAAAGTTAGTTCAGGAAGTTCATCAGCTTGCCCGACTAGGTTTCTGCTTATTTGATTCAGCAGAAGGTTGCGTATGGGTGTAGAATAGTTTGGAATTATCTCTGGTTTCCAAAGTAAAAGAAAAGTCGTATAGGAAACCCAGTCTAATTAAGCTAAAAGAGTCAGTTAGATATCATAAATTAGAGGTTTTCTCCCAGGAGGGAGATGGTTTGTTACACTGCCAGGGTCAACTATATGTTCCATGTGTTGGATGACACAAGACGGCAAATTCTTGTAGAAGTGTATGGTGAGCGCTACTCGATTCATAGAGGGGCCACCAAGATGTATCTGACTTGCGAGAAGTCTATTAGTAGAGTGGGGTGAAGAGAGACATTGCAGAGTTTATAGCTAAGTGCTCAACATGTCAGTAGGTTAAGATCAAACATCAGAATCCTAGTAGATCTATGAGTAGTTCAGTATTCTCATTTGGAAGTAGGTGGAGGTAAACATGGACTTTTTGACGGGCTTTCCCCGTACTAGTCGTCAACATAATTTGATTTGGGTCATTGTGGATAGGATGACCAAATCAACTCATTTCTTACCATTTCACTCCTCTTATTCAGCCGAGGATTATGCCAATCCTATGTTAGAGAGTTGGTCAAATTGCACGGAGTTCTATTGTCCATTATTTGAGAGAAGTACATAGTTCACCTCTCATTTCTGGAAAGCCTTCCAGAAGGGTCTTGATACCCAAGTTTACCTCAGTACAACCTTTCATCCTCAGACATATGGTCAAGCAGAAAGGACAATTCATACTTCAGAAGATAAGTTAAGAGCATGTACTATTGACATTAAGGTTAGTTGGGATGACCACTTTCCTTTGATTGAGTTAGCATATAACAACAGTTATCATTCAAGCATTCATATGGATCATCTTGAGGCGCTCTATAGGCGGAGATGTAGATCTTTCTTTGATTTGTTTGAAGTAGGTGAGGCTGTAGTGGTAGGGCCTGACTTGGTATTTGATACCTTAGAAAAAGTTCAGTTTATTATGGAAAGGCTTAAAACAACTCAGAGCCGACAAAAATCGTATGCAGATATACGAAAACAGGATCTTGAGCTTGAGATTGGTGATTATGTGTATTTGAAAATCTCTCCTATAAAGGGAGTGAAGTTATTTAGCAAAAAGGGGAAGCTCAGTCACAGATTTATCGTTCCTTACTAAATTCTCAGTCATTCTGGAAAGGTAGCTTATGATCTCGAGTTGCCTTCAGATTCAGCTTCAGTGAACCCAGTGTTTCACGTCTCCTTGCTTAAGAAATCAGTTGGTGACTTAGTAGTTTTAATCCCTATAGAGGGTATAGATGCTCAGAATAGTCTCTCTTATGAAGAAGCTCTAATGAAAATTCTTTATCATCAAGTTTGCAGACTGAGGAATAATGAAGTTCCTCTAGTCAAATTTCTTTGGCGGAATTAGTCTGTTGAGGGAGATACTTGGGAAGCAAAAGCATATATGTAGACCAAGTATCCTCACCTTTTCTCCAAAAACTTAGAATCATATCAAGGTAACAGTTTTACTTAAATTTACTCAGTTCTCTGCTCAGATTACCTTAATAAACTCTGTATCGATTTTAGTTGCATCTCATTCTCATATCATGCATACTTTCATGAAATAACTCAGTCATGTGTCATGCCTTCAGAATTTAGTCATGCTTTAGTTATGCATGTTCAATATGAAAACTCAGTATATCAGTAGCTTCATTCATGTAATCATGCTTCAGTTATCCATGTTCAGTATGCAAACTCAGTATATCAGTAGTTTCAATCATGTAATCATGCTTCAGTTGTGCATGTTCAGTATGTAAACTTAGTCTATCAGTATTCTCAGCTTAGTCAGTCTCGAGAATGAATATTCCTAAAGGGGAGAAATTGTAAGACCCCACACAATCCTAGCTTAACTCAGTCCTTTAAAGCATGAAAAGAGGGCCTAGACTTAGAAATTTCATCTAAGTATTTAGACTTAGAACTATTTTTATCCTTCTTAATTTGGTGATCTTATTTTACAACCCTTATGACCTTGAAATATTGATCCTTGGATTGAAACATGATCAGGTGTGTAAATAGGTCACTTGGAGTGAGTTTACGATTTTTTGAACCTCGTTTGAAGCATGGTTGAGTGACCAAAATAGTAGGTCAATGCAATTGCAACACTTTGCATCGCCCATTGTGTTGATGGATATTTTCCCCAGCATTGAGCACAAATTCCAATGAGCCGACATGATATCGACAGGTTCTGTCGTCCATCGCATTAACCCCATCAATGCGGCGTGTCGGTCTACGCATTGCTGGGCATATTTTTCAATAATTAAAATCCGCATCCAAAGGGGGTAATTGGGTTATTTTACCACCTTATATCAGCCCTAAAACACGAGATTAAGCCTTTCTAGAGGCAAAATTCACTCATTACTCATAAATACTCTTAAGAACAAACCCTAACCCATCAAATTCAAGATTCAAGTCCCAAGAAATTCACCACAACTTTCAGATAATTAACAATCAAGGTATGTTAGGTGTTTATCCTTGGGTTTCCTTCCACCCTTGGAGTTCAAGAACCTCTTTTAAAACTATATGTTTATTGCTTTCATGAATTTCATGCTAAGTTTGATTTTATCAATTATTATGATGTTATTTGTGTTTTAATGCATGATTTATTATGAGTTTCATGTGAAGTAATTAACATGTGTGCAGGGTTTTATGGATATATTTTAAAAGCTCATGAAATTGTGAGTTGGGATTGTGATCATGATGCTTGCTTGTTGGTTATTATTATGAGCATAAAGCATGCCTCTCAAGTGTTTGATAAAATTTCTAAACGGAAGCATTATTAACAAGCTACTATTGTTGCGCTATTATAACCATGCCATATTTTACATTTAATGCTATCCAGTCCCGGGGGTAACCAATACTCGAAATCTAGTTATTCACTTAGAATTATAATAGCTTCAGAATAGTCTCAGTGATATCATGTACAGTAGTACCCACTCATTTACATAACTTACTGTATTCTGTCATTTAATAGAACTCAGTGAACTCAGTCCATTTTAGTCAGTTTGTATGATCAGTAGCAGTTCACTCAAGCCTAGCACATTCTATAAATCAGTTTAGTTTCTATTCAGTTGGGAGTAGGAATCACCACCAAGAAAACCCAGGGATGCGGGCATTCCTGTTAGCGAAGGGTTTGACCCTTAGTAGAAATCCCTTTGTTATAGAACTTCGTAGAAAATGCAGGTTGAGATAGCTTCCTACCAGATAAGGGTTGGTACATCTCGTATGAGTTTTTCTAAAAATAAGGGTTGACGAAATGTCTTCTTGCCAGATAGGTTTAACTCACTGCCATTGTTAGTATCCCTTGGCAAGGTGCTAACACCCTTCCAACTGGGGTAACAGGTTGGACCCCAACTCAGTTTATAATCGGGGTATGTCATTTAGATGAACACTCCCACAGTTACAATTTCACTTTCAGACTCAGTATAAAATCTCAGGTCAGTTTTTAAAATCAGGACTGTCAGACACAGTTACCCAGCTCTATATAGAACTCAGTTTAGTTCTACATAATCTAAACTATCAGAAATAGTCATCAAGTTATCAATAACTCAGTTATACAATCACTCAGATATCAGTAATTCAGTTATCAGTGATCTCAGTTATAGTAAAGTAGATTTTTATGCAACATTGCATAATCAGTATTTTACAGCACCTTCAGATATGCATGTACTCTCATTGATTTATATTTATGTTACTCAGCCAGTTATTGTTCATGCATATGAGCCCTTGCATACAAGCCTACCTCACTTAGGATACCAGTACATTAAAAGTACTGACGAATACTCTTTCTTTTGCTTAATGATGTCTTATATCATAGGTTTAGATGCATAGGATCCTGAACATACTTAGCAGCCTAGCCTATCAGCAGCAGATTTAGTGATAAGTTCTCATAGTTTGAGGACAGAGTTATTATTTAAGTATTTCAGTAGTTCCGTATATTCAGTAGTCAGAGTTAGTTGGATACTTGTCCTATCAACTCTATGTTCAGACAGTTAGAGGCTTTCAAGCTAGATTATTTTAGACAGATGTTCAGTTTTCAGTATTTATTTATCAATATTCAGTATTTGTTTTCAGATTATGAACCTTATGGCATTTCAGCCTTTTTTTTGCATTATTTAAGCATTATCATTCAGTGCTCACAGCAGGTACCAGTCATGGGTTAGCTTGTGCTCCTTCGGGGTTATGAGCACCGTGTGGCATCGGGGGTGCAGACTCGGGGCATTACATTTTCCATGATATGATCTTGAAAAACATGAGAACAACACAAGCACATTAAATATTAACATTTGCATGCATAAATCAAACCATGTTTTCACTAAAGCTCATGGGATGGGTACTTGGTAGTGTTTTGACAAGAAATGGAAGCGCAGAATTTTTCTGCACAGGCAGAAAATCAACCTTAGTTACCGCGATTGAGGTCCATAGAGTCTCAATCGCGGTATCTGAGATCAGTATCATGCCAAACTATCCATTGTCCAAAATTTCAAATTTTATCCAAAATAAGTTCTATAACATGAATTAATACTAAAATCACTAAACAAGACAGCTAGGTACTCGATTATCCCCATAGAATGTAAAACTCATTAGTGGGCACTCATTCGAGCATTTGATTGAGCACGTCGCATGCACACTTCAGTTTACACAATTTTACATACAATTTTGGGTACTCAAGACTTCCTCACTTATGTGCACACCATATTCTAGAAGTTAATCACAACACAAGTTCATTTAAGCACATATTCAACAAAGAAAAGCACAGATTTAGGCCTTCCCTACAACATGCATTCTATGGACTATTTTTCATATTTAAAGTATTAATTTAGGACACTTACTGAAGGAATGATGCAAGATGAATGCAAGGGTGATTTTGGAATGCTTAAAATGGGGCAATTTGAGAAAAAAGTTGAGTGGGGAGTGTGAGGGAAATGGGGGATTCAGATGGTCATATATACTGTCTTAACCGCAATCGAGATAAAAGAGAGCATTTCTGCTCCCCTATTTTTCCTTGTTCAGCTCATTGCTCAATTTGCCCAATTTTTCTCTATTCCATTCATCATGCACAAATTTCATACTTTTTCTTTCTCAAACTCACACAACACACTCCATAGTGATACAAATGCATTAATCAATCAAATGGAAAAATTAAAAATCTACGCTACAAAGTTAAAAACAAAGTATACGAGCCTTTTTCGTGGAATTTGTGGTTTGCCTCCAACATAGCACCATAGTTATCATCATGGCACGACATCTTTCATCCCTTTTCAAGCTGGATCTTCAAAGGACCCATTCTTTACTTTTTCATCCTAAACACGTATCATCGACACTACATTAAGCTCCATGGGTTATTTCACCATTTTCACCACCTGGAATTACACTTCACTCCCATGTACTCTAAACCTTATTTTATGAAGCTCTAAATCTACAGTGTCCCTTCCGATCGCAAGAAAAGGCCGACCAAGAATTATAGGCACCTCTTGGTCTCTTTTACAACCTAACACCACAAAATCCATCGAAAGAATGAATTTATCAACTTTCACCAACACAACGAACAAAACACGAACTAATTTATTTATGGACCGATACTCCATCAAGAGCATCATCGACCTTAGAGTGGGTGTCCTCAATCCAAGCCTTCGATTCATCACAAAGTACATTAGATTAATACTCACACCTAGGTCACATAAAGCTTTTTCAAACTTATGTGTTTCAATGGTGCATGGAATGGTAATGGCCCTGGGGTACTCTTTATTTTTCGCCATTTCACTACTCATGATAGCACTACACCTATGTGGTGACTTCAATGGTTTCACCATCAATAAGCTTCTTATTTGACATCAATTTTTTCATAAACATAGCATACCTCGGGGTTCCATAGATAGCCTCAAGTAGTGGGATATTAATAGATAGGTTGCTAAGCTTAGTCATGAATTTCTTAAGCTTGTCATTCTCCTCTTTCTTCTTAAGCCTTTGGGGAAATGGAGGGGTGGGGGACTTGCAAGGTGGGAAATACATCACCTTGAAGTTTATCATCCTCAACCACCTCTTCATTCATTTCCACCAATTTTTTTCTCATCTTATTCACTTTGAGATATCGGGGGACTTTTTTTTGACTCGACCACAACCATTTCCTTCACATTTATTGACTCAACCTTAGGATCTTTTTCACCCATATTTTCTCTCTCAACTTCCTTAAAAGATCACCAAGAGTCTTACAACTTCTAGTGACTATTACCAATACTTGAGCTTCATTTTTTGGGTTCAGAAAGGTGTCATTAGGAAGACCGCCCTTTGGTCTAGCATTCAATTGAGTGGAGATTTGCCCAATTTGTGTTTCAAATTATTTGATGGAAGAGGGGTGGTACACTATAGTTTGGTGGAGTTGCAAAAAATTTCCTTTAATTTCATGGACCATATTGTTTGTTCCCTCCACTTTCATCAAAATTCTTGCCAAGACATCTTAGGTTTTATATTTTTTGGGGTCGATAGAGCTACCATCTTTGTTCTTTGCTCAATCATGAGGAGTAATATAACAGTCATAATCGCGATCTCTATCCCTCCAATTATGGTCACATTCATGATACGTCCAACCTTGATTCCCACATTGCCTTTGATAGGCGGAGCAGGAACCCCCCAAATAATTTTCCAAATACTGATTCACCTCATCAAGATTCTTGGAATCTTCATTATCATAGGCCCTGGATGCCATGCAATTCACCTCCTTTGTGGGTGCACCCATCACATGTTTTATCAAATGCTCAAATTAAGTCATCATTTTTTCCATATTCTCCTCCATCTCCTTATGCCTCTTTCTTTATTTTGTTGTCAGCCATGGAGGCAGTCGAAGACCTTTTTACACCTCTACATCCTAGGTATGTTATCCCTGGTTTTTCTTGGTTACTTCCTAAAGAAAATTTGAAGCTTCATGATAAGTTAAATTCATAAGAGATCCCCCACAACATTTTCTACCATGTTTTTGCTGAGTGGATCAAGAGCTTGGTAAAAGATTTGGAGAGGCATCTTCTCACTACCTCGTGGTTGGGACATTGGATAAGGGTTATCCATTCAGTTGCCTAAATTTTGTGATCCCATCATGTAATTAGAGCATTTTGGATGGTGGGAAATAACAGTCAAGAAAGACCATCGTGATTTCATCCCATGAAGTGATTAATTCAATTAAAAGAGATCAAAGGGTAATACCCCGATCATTCCTTAAGCCTAAATCTGTTTTTTGAATGGATATGTATGACTTCCAAAGTGATTGATGTTTAAAACATGTTATATTTCTCTAATTTCCACTTTTTTTCATGTATATCATTGAATAATCTTTCTATCGATATGAATTTCATCAAAATCGGACATCGGATGAGTGAGTTATGGATGTTTTACTGAATGCTATCGGATTGCCTGGGCTTGACGATCGATGGTAAACCGTTAAGTGCCCCATTAAGCCAAGGCAGTAGATCCCTTTTTGGGATGTCGTATGACGGTCAATGTGGTGGACCGTTACAAAGTTGATGGACCATCAAGGTGTCCGTCAGACAAAGATAGAATGTCTCATTTTTGGCCCTCAAGTGACGGATGACTTGGTGGACTATCACTTTCCTGACGGACCGTCAGATCAACCGTCACATCGAGGCAGAATGTTCCAGTTTTTTTGTTTCAGTGATGGATAACTTGATGGACAGTCAGTTCCTCTAACGGACCATCAGGTCGACCGTCACAGGCCCCGATCAGCAAATTTCAACTTTTTTTCAAAGGGGAATCTTTGTCACTTCCGCTCCTTGTGACCTTATATATATATATATCTAAATAGAGAAGAGAAGATCATATCTCTCTATTTCTCTCCAAATTTCTTTCAAGAATTCTCTAGAAGTCTAGGGTTTCTTCCAAACTCAAAAATCAAATCATCTCTAAGAAATTCAAGAAATCTCCCATAAATTTCTTTAAGTTGTTCAAGAACTAAGTTCCTCAAGTCAAAGGCAGGAAGGTCTTGGTCTAAAAGTGTGAGAAATAAGTTTCAAGAAAGTTTCTATATCTTCAAAATCAAAATCTAAGGTATGTGGGGTTTGAACAAGAACACTTCTTTCGGTCTTGTGCTTAAAGATTTACTTTCTATTATTGATTTACATGATTTTGCAAGTGGGTTTACACCCAAATTTCTTTATGTATGATTTATGAGACTTGAGTTGAATAAGCTTGATATTTATTTTTATTTCACCATCATGCTTCTTAAATAGAGTATTTACTCCATGAGTTGTATATTGTCAATATATATATTGATGATTTCTAAGTGATTTATGATAAGTGTCAAGATTTGTGTTTTTCTATGAGAGATTTGACTATTGAATACATATCGATACTTGATATTGAAAGTCAAGAATAAGTCCGATGATGTTTCCTTGAAGCTTTGGTATTTGAAATGATTTGATAAGTAAGGATACTTGATGTTGAGAAATATTGTTTGATTTTGAGTCGAGTTAGGAATCCACAGTCGTATATGATTTACGGATGATATATACAGTTGTTTTGGTCATCATGATAGACCCATGAGTTGATATTGATTGAGGTGGATTTCCTAACGTGTTCTGAGCTGAGTATGGGAGGAGTATTTAGCACCGAGCGAAAAATTTGGTATTTTTCCAGAACTACGTGCCACCATAGGATTGATGTTGATAATTGTGGGCCAAAGGTCGGGTATGAGATTGTGATGATGAGATTGAGGTTGTACTCCTTGGCAAGAGTATGACACCCCTTCCAATGTGGGGTTCTCTCCTTAGGAGGGCAAAACGTTGGACTCTATGCGGCTAACATAGAGTAGTTATGTCGGTTATAAGAAACTTCCAAACCCATAATGATCTGAATACCTTGAGTTACCGAGTCACTCTAAGTCATGAGTCAAAGCTTTTGAGTTGAGTTGAATGATTTATGAGATTTATGAAGCATGTGTTATTACTGATGATTTATGGAAATAATGTTTCAGATAATTCAAGCGAAGAGAGTTATTACTGTCAGCAAGCATGATTTTCTTATACACTTATGATATTATTTAAAATGTTGCATCCACCCCCACATACTCAGTACATTCCCAAGTATTGACTCTCATACTCTTTTGTATTCTATATTTCCTCGCGATATAGGTTCAGGATCTCATTCTCATTCGCAACAATGATCTATGAGTACCTTCATCTACATTCCTGCAGTTGGTGAGTCCTCATGGTTCGAGGACCTATGTTCATGATTTTTGTCTTGCTAATTGATGGTTGTTTATTTTTCCGTTCAGTATGAGTCAGTTGGGGATCTGTCCTAGTGGCCCTTCAGTCTTATGTAGTAGAGGCTTTGTCAGACTAGAGTACCAGTATGTACAGAACGTTAGTATTTTGATTGTACGGGACAGTATTACTTTGTATCTCAGTATGTTCATGGCATGATTATTCTTCCTTATTACCACTCGATTATTGTCATGGTGAATTATAGGAGTAAAGACAGGCTCAGAAGGTTAGCTTAAGGCTGTGTGTGGTCTTAAGCACCGTGTGACGTCTCGGGATAGGTTCTTGGGGCATTACACAAAGCCTTAATACCACCTCTACCATTAAACAAAATGGGAAGAGACAAAGCCTGATGGACTCTTGGGTTATGCGTGCAATATCAAAGGGTGCACATACTTCGAGAAAGTTCTTCAAATGCAAGTTGGGGTCCTCATAGGCTTGTAACCCAAAAACCTCCTTCATTTTTAGCATATGCAACATGACACTTGTGCATGAAAGACACCATTCCCAAGAGTTGGTAGGATACGGATGGCACTTGAATGACCAATATCATTGAGTTACTCCTCATCATGAAGAGGGCCATTGAAAGACCCAGCTCACTAGCATTGTCACTCATGGTTTCATTTATTCTACGGATATCACCTAAAATAAAACACAAACAACAACCAAAATAAATAAACACCACTACGGGTATGCCATAAGTAAGAATTAATATCAAACATGTGAAAAATAGATTTCACTCTCCAAAAATGGTGCCATTTTGATAATGCTAACCAAGACAATGTAATTTGGTAAAGGACATTCGTTGTCAGCATCTCAACTTTTGTTGAGGTCAAATCCATGAGGAATGAAATATAGAATTCTAGTCTTATGGGTAATAACACTTACATGAAAGATACCCGAAGTGTAAGTAAAGTAAGAACATGATTTAAAATGGGGGGTTTTGGTTTTGGGAAAGTGTTGGTCAATAGAAACTCAAGTCCACAAACTATGATACAATTATGATTTAACTTTGATATGAGGAGAATCTTGGGATTATGTCTACTTGAGGGCAACATATGCAGGGGTATATGAAGATTTGGTGTACATACTAGTGGTTAACAATATGGTAGGCAAGGTCTAAGATCATTGAGGCAAGTTTGCCAACAAAACTTCAAGAATTTCACTTGTTGACCCTTTTGGATACCTAGAGAGTGTGTTTATTATATTCACCTGTTACCTCAATTGGGTATCACTATTTCTTGGAAGATACCCAAGATACAGGCAACTTCATAATCACCCTTAAGTCTAAGATAGTGAAAATTAGAAAACTACACCTATTAATTATCTACTATTGCCTTGGTACCCACATCCCTCTTTCAAGGATGGTGTGAGTTCTAAAAGTTCACCCAAACCCCTTTTTCAAGGATGGTTTGAGCTTTCAATAGTTTAGGATTTTCACCTATAAACCCATTTTGGGTATTTGGGGCTTTCACCCATAAATCCCCACTGATTTAACAAAGAAATAGTAAAACCCATCATCAACTTACTAGCATATAAAAAAATACATAAAAACCCATAAATAATTGCACCTTAGTTCAACATAATCCTCAGACAATGAAAGTACAACTACTATAGAAGAAAGGAGAGAAAAATATACCTTAAGAGTTGTTCAAAGCATCCATTCTTCAAAAATACTAAATTCCAAGTCACCAAATCAAAATACAACTCCTACCCAATTTAGAGTTTCAACTTGAAATTAAAAAATGTTTCTAGAAGGTAGAATACCGAAAAGAGAAAGGGGTTTAGACTATAAAAAGAATTGGGTTTGGCTGAGTGAATTTACAAAGTTGCCCCTGGCATATTCTCGCTTAACTGCGATGGCTGAGGCTTGTCCACGATCGCGGCTACCGTGATTGTGGTAGGAACACCGCAATCACAGTTTTAACCTGGCTTGACTGGCCACAATCGCGCTCTATAGGTCGCGATCGCAGTATCTGAGGTTGGTTCCTCCATCAGGTCCTTCAGCTGGACTTGTTTTCTCATTTTTGCTTTTTTTCAGATTGTGCCCACATCTTTCTATCTCATAACTTGTATGCCTGCATAATATTGAATTTAGTGTATTCAATCACAAATATATCTCATTTGAACATTCAATTCATAGTAGTGTTCACTATTGTTGAGTGAAAATGAGTTGTAGATTCACCAGTCATCATCCCTCAAGATCAATTACAAGAAATAAAACTGTAATGAATCTACTAGATGTTGAGAAATTTAAAGGCAATGCAGGAAGAGAAAAGACACAAGATATTTACATGGAAACTTAGAATGGGAAAAACCACGGCTTGACCTCACAAGCACCTCCAAATCCACTATAATCAACCTCCTGATTATAGTAAGATTTAAGCCTACCTCTAGGATCCTTTAACTCATAGTAACTCTACCACAAACTCATCTTGGTAACTCTTCTAAGGGCTCTAAACTGATTATCTCTAATCAGGAACAATCTTAGATAACTCTACCTAAGCATCTCTCTCAAAAGAAAACACTACTCTTATAACATGAGTAGTTCTTTTACAAATCAACACTCAAGAACAATTACAATTTAAGCACTCATACGGATAAGAACTTGAGCTATATTGTAATGCGTTTTTGCTGCCTTACTTAACTCTTTAGAATTGCAAAAAAACAATTATTGAAGAGGCATCTCTTTCCTTGTATATATGGTGGATGATTAGGTCATGAAGATCATTAGACCATCTATCCAAGCTGGTACAAAATAGAACAAAAAAGCACCTCCAAGTTTGTTACACAAAATGACAAAACTGTATAGAAGGCACGTACCAGTTGTACTGTACCTTGCACATCCAGGGATCTAGTCCCTCATAGTTTATATGCTCATCATCAAAACTAAATATAGAACATACCATGCTGCATAAAAGCACAACTCAGTATAACATGGGATGTATAACGATACAAAACAAACCCATCATTACCCCTGAGAAGAGTCAAAATGGGAGAAAAAGCCAACTTATCCTATAGATTCTCTAAACTACCCTTACAAGTATCGGACAACAAGAACTTAACCTTTTTCTGGGTTAGCTTTGTCAATGAAGCAGCAGTAGATAAGAAAATTTCCATGAACCTCCTATAGTACCCATCCAAGCCCAAAAATCACCTAATATCGATCGGATTCATTGGTCTAGGCTACTTCTTACTGCCTCAACTTTCCATGGATCCACCTTGATCTATTCAATAGAAATGACATGCCTATGAAAAGTTGCAACACTTAGCCAAAATTCATATTTTGGAAATTTTGAAATTAAATTTTGGTCCTTTAGAGTCTGTAACATCATTTAAAGGTGAATGGCATGATCCTTCTTAATCTTGGAGTACATCAAGATGTCATTAATAAAGACTATAATAAACAAATCTAGAGAATATCTAAACACCCAATTCATAAGATCTATAAAAGTATATGGAGCATTAGTTATCCTAAATGACATACCAAAAACTCATAATCACCACACTGGGTTCTGAAGCCAGTCTTTGTAATATTAACCTCTTTAATTTTCAACTAATGATAGCCTGAATAGAGGTCAGTCTTAGAGAAATACCTAGAACCCTGAAGTTGATCAAAAGATCATTGATCCTAGGAAGAGGATACTTATTCTTTATTGTGGCCTTATTCAGCTGTTAGTAGTCTATACACATCTGGAGAGACCCATCTTTCTTTCGAATGAAAAGTATAGAAGCACCCCACAGAGAAACACTAGGACGACTGAAACTCTTAATAAGAAAATTACGTAACTGCTCCTTTAGGTCCTTTAATTTAGTCAAAGACATCCTATAAGGAATGTAAATGGGATGGGTGTCTAGTAGATGATCAATCCAAAAATATATTTCCCTATTAGGAGGAATTCCGAAAGATCATCGGGAAAAACTATAGGAAACTCATTTACCACAGGGACAGATTGTAAAGAGGGAGTCACAGAGATAGAATCCTTAATCCGAACTAGATGATACAGACATCTCTTGAAAATCATATTTTGAGCTCTAATATAGGAAATAAACCTACCTCTGGGTACTAAGAAACTCCTCTCCCATTATATCACCGGTTCATTAGAAAAATGAAAATTGACCTTTTTGATCTTATAATCCAGAGAAGCATAGCATAAATTAAGCCAATCCATAGCCAAGATTACATCAAAATCCACCATGTCAAGTTTTATCAAATCCATCAATGTCTACCTATGAAATATGGATGCCACAAAACCCCTATATATTTTTATAGCAAAATATAGAATCACCCACTAGAGTAGAAATAAAAAAGGGGTCAAAAAGTTCTCACAAACAAAACAAAAATGTACAACCACATAAGGGGTCACATAAGATAGGGTAGAAACCATATAAAGCAAACAATAAACATCATGGAAAATAGCTTTAATATACCAGTGACAATATCGCAGGATGTATTTGATTCCTGGTGAGTAACAAGTGTATAGAGGGGATTTCAACCAGTGTTGATACCTGAAGTGGCGCCCTTAGGTACAGGAGCTAAAGAAGTGGTGACTAAGACCTTATTAGCTCTAATGGAATCTTTAGCTATTGGTCAATTTCATTGCATATGACCAGGATGACCATAATTAAAGCACAAATTCCTTCCCTCCTCATATTAGCCATTATGAAAATACCCACAAATAATGTAAATAGGGAAAAGTGGGGTGACTGAGCTCTACTGGCTGAGATTAGGCACGCTATTCCTTAGATCCAGAGCTAGTCTAGAAACTATGATCACCTAAAGGCTTAGGATAAGGAGCACAATCCGATGAATAAGAATCTCCCCAATTCTTCTTCTTAGTTCACTGCCTTTTATATTTTCCACTGTTCTACTGATTTGCACCCTACTCTAAATATCTAAACTTCTTATTCTACCTCTCCTCTATCTCCGCTACTTTATTTTTTTATCATTCACCTGTCTCATATAAAACACAAGCCTAGCGATATCCATATCACTATTTAAAATTACATCCTTACACTTTAACATCAAGTCATGAGAAAAACTAGAAGCAAACTTTATCATTAAAGACCTCATATTTGAAACCAACTATGGAGAATAATGAGGCAACTGCTAAAACTTTAATACATATTCATTCACACTCATCTTACCTTGCTTAAAGTTCACAAAATCTTTGACCTTATTTTTTCTCAACTTCTAAGGAAAGTAGTGATCAAGGAAATTACTTAAAACTTATCCCATACTATTGACTCAATTTCATAACCTCTCAGTTGTTCCTACTTCTCATACCACTGATAAGCTACATCCTTTAACTGATATGCAACAAACCCCATACCTTCAGAATCAGTAGCATACATCAACCTATGAAATATCTTTCCTATGCAACCTTAGATCCTATAAAGGTTGGGGATTCAACGCTTAAAATAGATAACCCATGTAACCTCAGATAGATTAGGAATAGAACCGGTATAACTAGTTTGATAAGACTGAGATGCCACCAATTGAACAAACATATAAATAGTTGATGGAACTCCATATTTGAAATATCTCCATGAGGTGAATAAGTATGTCAATTTCCAGCTGTAGAAGCCCAATAAAGACTAGTAGACACTGGTGGAATATCATATGGATCAGTACAGTTAAGGGCAGGAACTAAGACCGGGTTTACACTCTATAAACAGGGAAAGTGGCCTCCATATTATCCTCAATTAGGATAGAGGTTCTAGCATAGTTTCCATAACTGTCAGATCTTTGGGGATGCATGATCTGACATAAGAGTAAGCCAGGAGTTAGAGAAGTCTCAAGACTACTAGACTCTATAGCCTGAACTAGAACAAAAGAAAGGAAAATATTCTAAAATGCCTCATAGCCTCCCTCTTATAAGTGTGGCATGCTACATACCTATAAAAAGACTCTACTTATCATGGATTTATGGACATCCAATGACCTTAAATATTGCTCTGATACTAAGCTTATCATGACCTAAACTAGGGCCTGTCCGTGACTGGTATCTCAAGCCCACTATGGGTCGGAGACCCACCCCCTAGCCTACTACTAGAGCATAATAATAATGAATAAAAGAAGATACTAATCCAATGAAAGGTATATAAAACCAAGAGAACTATAAAAGTCAAAGTAAGTCATAAATAACATCCCAAATCCTGTCCACGAAAATGTCTAAACCATTATTACCAACTAAGTCAGTACAAGCCCCCTACCATGACAAAAAAATAATTTATAATTACCAAAATATTAAAAAAACTAATGAAATGGAATGGATTTCTAAAAAATCTAGGCTCACCACT